>NW_027041955.1:0-553562 GCF_035927965.1 Recurvomyces mirabilis | reverse complement strand
TAAGTAGGCTGCTTACTTAAGGGTCTAGGTAAGCGGTGTTACGTAACCCTCTTATAGCCGCCCCTGCAGACCTAGCTTATTAGCTCCCTAAACTCAATTGGTTAGTCTGCTTGTTGCGGACCTTATGTCCGTAATAATAGCGTAGAGGGTAGAGAGAAGGGAGAAGGGAGTAGAGGAGGTTATCGAGTAGTATAAGTATTACTAGACTCTATTATTACTACCTATATTATAGAATATAGAAGGTAGATAGTATATCGTAGCTTCGAGGGTACGCTAAAGTTATATAATATAGAGGCTAGAGCTAGGGTATTAAGTACGAATACGTCGGAGGGAGTTATAGCGTATATACTCTAACGCTATATATACCGTATATAGCTTATAGAAGGTAGGGAGGGCTAAGGTAAGTAGAGTTAAAGACTACTACTATAGTAGTCTTTAGGAGTAGCCGAACTTTGCAGGGGCGGCTATACTTTACCCCGCGCTCCTATATATATAGGCGTATATCCGCACGCCCTCGCGCGTCTAACGACTACTAGCGTATACCTATACCCTAACCCTAGTACTACGAAATACTATCTAGACGTACTAGAAAAGATACCGGATAGATAATCGAGTACTACGAGTAAGATATATCCTATTTTAGCGTATAGAACGGCGCCTATAGGTAGTTCTAGAAGTACGGATCCTACTAAATAGGATCCTACTAAAATCTAGACTATATAGCTTCGCGCCTTACCGGATTTAGGGAGGATCCTACTAATGTTTAGTTGCCTCCTAGGCCTTATATTAGTTAGGTGTTTTATACCTTACCTCTATAACTATAGTATTACTACTATAGTTTGCCTTACCTATAGTACGTCCGAAAAGTATAGCGCGTATAGTATAGCGAGGAGTCTTTATCTACTAAAGAGGACGGCCCTCTAAATATAGTTAGGTAGCCTAGTATACCTAATCTAGCCGCCTTATAGAAGGCCCCGAAGCTAAAGTTTACTTCTAAAGATAATAATAGAGTAATTATTATATAGGTATTAGTTTGTTTTTTGTTATACTATTTCGATAGTATATATACCTCCCTATTATTCGTCTAAAAGGTACGAGTTTCTTCTAGGAGCTCTATTTACGTATAACGATAGTAATAAGCCTAGAAGCGAAAGAACGTCCTAAGTTACATGTACTAGCAGTAACAGCGGTTACAGCTTACTAGTACTCTACCGTCTGAACCCACGCTAACAGCTTAAGACGCCTATCGTGAATTGCCTTGATCTGCCCTCGGCGCTCGGAGTCGGCAGAGTTGTGACCTGCAATAAGCATCACCATAAAGAAGGATTCGATGATGCTTGGCGGAACGTTGCAGATCAGTTGCCCTGTAATCCATCAGTCGGTCGGTCAATAAAACACATGGCTGGCGGCGCGATAGAGAGGTTACTTACCGGATGTGTCCCAACGTAGCGCGCTGGCACCAGCAATCAGTGCGAAGATGACGAGGACTCCTGCCAGGACAGTGAACTCGTGAGCGCAGAACTTGCCCACGGCAAGCGAAAGCCTTGAGCTGATCGAAGGTCTTTCCGGCTCGACCTTTGCGAGCGGCTGATCGATGAGTGCAAAGAGGCTCTCATCCTCCAGCATTACTTGCTCGAACTGCTCATTTTCGTAATCCTTCAGTTTAGCTTGGACGTTTCGGAGCACGAAACCATCATTTAGACCGATCAGACCTGCGTATGTGCCGATGAGCAACCACCAGTTGCTATTAAAGTGCAGGATTGGGCCGATGGCTAGCCATGTCATCATAACTATAACGAGCAGAGCAATGCCGACCAAAGTTCCGACGACATCCGCGTAATAATAGATGGCACGTTGTAGGATGTTGACCGTTGGGGGAGCAATGACCACTTCTTCGTTGCAGAGACTGTCACGGGTGATTCTACGGAGCATGCTCTCTAGATGGGAGTCGACCCGGAACGTAGCGTCGAGGCAGATCTGGGTATAGTCGGAGTGGCGCTCTCGGATGTTGGCTAGAAAGCTGAAGACGAACACCATGAGTGCTGACGTAGCGGAATTGACATATAGCTGCCACTCGTTACTCCAGTGGTTGAGCGGTCCGAAGCCAAGCCATATAGCCATGCATGTCCAGTACAGGCAGATTGTTGCGATGTGGCCCACGACAATGGCGCTGCGGGTAATGAAGCGGCCGAATAGCGTTTCTCGTGGGAGGTCGAGCTCGAATCTGGTGTCCTCTGGTGCCACATTGGCCCCAGAGTCGGGTGTCAAACTGCCTGCACCCTTGTCGGCCATGATCTGCAGTATTATTCGTCGATGACTTGCTGCTCGTGAACGGAGCTGAGCAGCCGCTGACAGCGCCTCGTCATAGGTGTTGAACTGCTGCCGCATCAGGAATGAGTCGAAGATGTAGCTCAGTATGGCCTGCACGTCTGAGATCCCAACTTGCCAGTTCTCATCGTGGGCCAGTCGGATGCCTGCAAATGCCCAGCCAAGCAGGAGCGTCAAAATGAAGAAGAAAGTGAAATTGGATCCCGAGAAAGCAACAACAGCATCAAGCCATCGATCGAGGCGGCGAGGCTTGGCTTTAACCTGGTAGCCTACACCTCCATTCGTATGAGCTGTGACGGAGGTAGAGTGTTGAACGGCGGCCTCGTCTTCACAGAGTGTCGGGCTGGCCTGTGTTAGAGCTGACGCACAAACTTCACGCTTCTTGCCCGGGGCGCTGAGTAACCCTGCGAGCTTCGCAAAGACGGACATGGCTGCGAGCTCTGTCTCCAGAACACGATCTTGTTTTCCAGTCTGTCAGGCAGCAGCGTCTGTTGTCGATAGCGAGTTGGGTATTTATGGTGGCTGTTCGGGCTCGAGTCGGAGAGCTGCGAAGCCTTTGTTCATCGGTGGGTGTGAAGTGGCTGCTGGAGCAGAGCACTTGCGGAATGTTCTTCCAAAGATTTCTGCCATCAATATGTGTATGCTGTGTGCTGTGTGCTCTGGGAAGCGCTCGCAGGCTGTTGGGCCTGATATGGTGGTTGACTGTGCTGATGTCTGCTCAGGTGGGAGGCGGGCGAATTGGGTCAAAGTAGGAACTTCCTGATGATGTGTACAGAGAAACAAGCATCCGGTCAAGCTTTTTCCGAAGGCTTAGAACTAGCTCCAGCCGTTTCACGTGAAATATGCAGGTCCGTGTCGTCTACGTGACAAAAATCGCGCAAATTGCGAGTATTCACGATCCTTCCAACTGGCACAGTACAGTGACATAGCGTGACATGCCAATGTAAAAAATTTACCGTCCACGTCCCGGTCCCAACGATCTTGCGGAGCCTCAGTCAGGGTACGTGTACCTTACATTATCATCTATGGCCAGCGCCGAACGTGACGACTATGCAGCAGCGTAGATAGAGATGAGCATAGAACGATACATGTAGTCTCGTGATGTTGTTGTAGATAGAAAAAATATTAAAACACAAAGTACCGTGAGGTAGGAAATCCGATCTCTATATGGTGGGGCACACGATCTTGTTCTGCGAGCACACGTTAGCCTTACACCTACGTTGTTATGTGCTGCCGCTAAGTAACATGAACCGAATAAGGTTACCCAGATTAGAACGCGCAATATATGTGGAAGATGTCGTTGGGTTCTCCTGCCGCCTTGTGCCTGCGGGCTGCTTCGCCGTCCACAATGCCGTAGACATGCGCTACGTCGGGCAACTCGTAGTGTCCGTGTCCCTGCCTTGGCCTAAGAATGACTTGCCACATGCACCTATACAGGACGGCGACGACATCCCTTTCGTGGTCATGGGGCCGTGCCCAGGACGGCTAGTTCTCGTAATAAAACGCACGGCCGTGAAGGCAAGCGGTTTGTATCGCCTCCCGATACTTTGAGGCGAGTACGCCTTTATCGATCGCGCTGTTCGCCTGTGGCGAGCCACGCGTAGAACGACGATGGCTCGTCCGGAGCATGAATTCGGAAAGGCTGTCCAGACCTTGGCGAGCGTCACTCTCTGCGATGGGCGTGCGACGGTAATCAACTTCGGGTCAGATTGTTATCGCTAGAATTTCTCTACTTCATCTGTGCTCCTAGCAGGTTTTCCTCTTCGTAGCATGCCTCTCGTCGATTCTATGATCGATGAAATGGTGACAAACTCGTTGAACATATCGTCCCTCATGGTGTCTATAGCTTTACTAATTGTCTTGTGTTAAAGCAATTATGTCCTATAGCTACTCTACCCGCTTTATCGGTCAAAGTCGCTAAAGAGGAAAGCATTGCAGACCATGAGAAAAAATAGATCGGAAATGCTAACAGGTCGTAGAACTTCCAAAGGCCAGAAATAAGCGAGCTTCACCGGAGAAGTCGCCCGTCAAGGGCAAGCGCAAATCTTAGTGATGATATTGGTGGTGAGCCTGTCGACAGTGGGCTTCCTAGCTCCGAGCCATCAGCCGGCGATGGTATGGAGCTGGACGACGTCGAGTCGCTTGGCGACATCCAAATCATGCTCAGAAATCCTAGAGCAAGACAACGCAAGTAACCTTGTCCAATCTGCCCGCCGAAAATATCACCACTGGTACCTTCGCTTACAGCAAAGAACGCCAGAATTTGCCTTCTTGAAAGGCGGCGTAAGTGCAGCCGATCGCTGCTTGAGATCGAAGGTTATCTCTCATCGAGAAAGCCCCTGGACGCCCCTGGACGACGCCCTACACATCGGGGCCGAAGGATATGACCCTTGCCTACAAGACTCGTGTCAAGGATGGGATACCATGCATCCGCCGCATTGGTATGAGCTGGGTGGTCTTGCAAGGGAAAGGTCGCGATGGGGTGGAGGCATTTGCATACTTCGTTTGAGCTGCTGTACGATAGTCAAGCGTAACTTGCAAGAGCTGCTGAGTCCATCATCGTGCCATCCGTAAGTCCACTTGACTGCGACTGCTAGGCACAAGCTGCTGTAGCGATGACTAGTAATGATCGCAGCGGCACACCTGCTGGCAGCCTGTCTCTAGCGACATGCAGTAGGCTCATCGCAGCGTTCGCTAGCCATGAATCTAGCCATGACTGCTGAGCGACTGTAGCCGTTGAACAGTGATCGGTGACTGCTAGGACTCGATCAACAACAAACCCCTGCAGTGGCAGAAGGGCGGGATTCTCTGGCTCAAGCAACAACAGACATGGTGCACTGAGTCCTCAATCAGCATTAAACTTATGTTGAAGGGGGCGTGCATGGACCTCAGAGCTATATGTCCAGTCTATGCGCCTCATCCAGGATGGCATGGCATCACCTAGGTCTAGCTCAGTCTCATCCCAGTGGTTGACTAATCTTAATATGCCGAGACTATGCTTCAGGATGATTATCCGTCTAGCGTCACGCAAGACCTAGCCAAGAGGACGAGTATGGTCAGGCTTGAACCAAGCTGGAAAGATATCATGTGGCATAGGCTGCTTCTTGATCAGACCCAGAAAGGCATATATGCCGTCCCTCGGCTCAGTGCTCTCGAAGTTCTGCACGATGACCAGAAGCTGCTTCAACTAAGCGTGCCCACAGCGGCAGTTCCGTTCGCTTCGAGAAGTTGAGTTGTGTGATCAACCCAATGATCAGCTCTGAGCACGACTTCAAGCGAGACAGTGAAAAACCCAAGGAAGTAGACGTTCAATGGCGCAATTCTAGCTTCTCGGAGGACTCACAAATGACTATGAAGTGTAAGCACTACATCGCTGGGGGTACTTTATTGATATGGGGACTCACCGGAACCACGGTAATGCAAACAGATGTAGCATGGCCTCCACATCCCGATTAGGATCGGAATCTTGCGGTGAATATCTGAAGTTACCCGTAAGCAGGTTACGTCCTCTTGCTGAAAAGAAATGAAACCCATCAGTCGCTGCATGTACCTCATAGTGAAGCATCTTAATAGCCTCTAAAATGCGAGACGACATTGTATCGTCATCTGTACGGTGTATGAGATTGCATATGGAATCGCCGTAGATGGGTCCCATTATTCCGACCTGTTGTCCACGCTCCGGTGCATCGTCTTGATTGATACATACAGCATCGATCTAGAGCAGACGCGGTGCATCGCGTTTTCGCACTCGACGCAAGGCGGCCGCGGTGTTCTTAGGTACGTAAAGTTCCTGGTCTGATAGGAAGATGAGCTCCGTACGCTCCGGCTCTCCCCATAGGCACGAGATCGTCCCATACCAAAGTGGCCGCTCTAGAGAGACATGCAGTGGTTCGGCACATATTGGATTGGCGTGTTCACCAGGCTAAAGCTGTAGGAGTCGGATCTCAGGCGTCTCCACGCTTAGTAGGCGATATTCGTAGGGCGCACTAGCCATCATACTTTCAAAGTACCAATCTTACGGCAAATAGTGATGTCACAAAAGGGTTCTCACTAGAGCACGACGAAAGGCATAACTACGACCTACGCGCGACCACTTCTTCGGCTTATCAAAAGGCTGCAACAGTCCTGCTCGGTCGGTGGCTTTGATTGGCGAAATCACAAGATTTTGGAAAATTAAGCGAAATGCGGATTGCAACCATGAACGTGTTATGCGAGGACATCACTACATGCGGTCACATTATATCATTGAGCAGAAGATGACTGGAAGGTTAAGCTAAAACAGAATAGACGTCAAACTACTTACGTCATAAGTAAATCTTTGGTCGATACGAATGCGAAACAATCATTATAGACACTTCGAGAACATACGACGGATTATTCCTCGTAATAGCTAGGCTATCTGCGATTTTGATTGTGGATGCCTAAGCCGGGGCTACCTAAGGCAGAGGTACGCTGGGCGTACTCATGTTGTAATCCATACTCGGAGGGCTTGGATCAGATGATTTGCTGATTCAGGAATTAGGGAATCGCCATCCACAAGCATCGGTCCCGTTACCATTCTCTTTGCTCAAGGGTTCACTAGCCTGTGTCTGGACGAATATTACACAAAGTCGATGTGTCAGAATATGAATGCCATTATGTGTGGAAGGGAAAAACCTGGCCGCCCGGATTATTGTTGCTTATCTGGAACAGTGTTGTATCACATCCATGCGCGTCTCTGGCGGATTCGATCGTACTTACCTTATTGTGGCTGACCAAGCTACTGTAACTCACCTGTATCGCAGGAGGGAGAGGTTATCCATGTTGATACAAGAGGCCGGCGCGTCCATCGCAGGCGAGAACGGTCGTGAAGCAATGTTCGGTCAAAAATCCAGACTTTATGGTCATGTGGGTGCATTGGATGGCCTATCTGCCATCGCACAACTGTTAGCATCGAGGACGATGAGCAGGCTTACTAAGGGTTGGCACCTACCGTGTCCACTGACTCTTCTGCAATCTGCATAGTGATGTTGACGAAGACCTGGATGGCCTGGAAAAGGTCGTGTTGGCGGTCCAGATGATGTCCGGTCATGGGTGTGACGAGTCGGCCTCAACCTCCTCCATTTCTACAAACAATCCAACAGCGGCGAAAGGCTCCATTTAGAGTTTGCGTCAAGCGAGACGGGCCACTTGCTAGTCGCGGCAGCATTGGAGAGATGAAGCGCGAGCCAGCCTTTGGGACGATTTGCAGGTATCGTAAGCAAAGAGAAGCTGTGTATTCGTGCATCTGTGCGTGATTGGCGCAAAAAGAGTCGACGTTATAGCCCAGCTTGAACACTATAAGCGGCGTGCAGGCGACTGCGTGGAGTGAGGACAGGCTCATACACTATCGGCCATGTCGTCCGGCGGTCGTGATATCGCACTGCGTTATACAGCTTGTCGTGGTGAAGCACTGGTTGGAGAGCTGGGACACACTAGAGGCCTCCACAGGAGACTCGGAGTCGTATCTGTGTACAGGGCCCGATTTGTGGGCATTGCAGAAGTGTCCATGTGCGAGGGCCACCGGAACACGAGCAGACTGGTCCATAAGGAAGGAAGGCGTTTTCCGAGGTTGCCTTTACCTTCCTTAGCTATATATTATCTCTACCTTTGCCTTAACGCCTTAATAACGTTAGTAGCCCTTGCCTTTACCTTAACGCCTTAATTAATTAGCCTATATTAAAAGTAAAAAGAAGTAGTTATTATTACCTATAGCGATTAGATAGAAGTAGCTTAGAGTTTTATATATATACGCTAGTTAGCTATAGTAGCGGTATAAGAGGCTAGCGCCGCTAAAGTAGAGTATTTAAGTAGCTAGATACTACTACGCTACTATAGATAATCCTTAAAACGCGCTATATATTAGGGTTAAAGTCTAGGTAAGACTACTAGCATTTACTTATATCTACCTTAAGGCGTTTAAGGAAGGTATAGTATAGTACCTTAAACGCCTTAGCTAATCGGAGAGCTTGCCTTAATATGCCTTACCTTAACTACTAAGCGAAAATAGCTACCTTGCCTTAATATATATTAAATCTACCTTCCTTATAGACTAGTCTAAATACGAGTACTTTATATGCTGGCAGCGTTAGATTGTAAGAGCGTGAGGTGGCGAAGCCTTCCATCTGCCCTGCAAGAAGAATGGCCAATGGTTCTAAGCCATGCGTGACTTGTGCGGTGCCGAGGAAAGCGCGATTTGTGCGGCCTGCAGCAAGCGCGATTTGTGCGTACCCTCTCCTTTCGACAACGCCACACCACGCACTTGTCCCGGCGGTCGATTTCATGAAGAAAATGCTTCTTGCATCGTCCTCAAAGACGCTATATGTGGTCGCGCACCATAGTAGCGACGTTTTCCTCTTGCCTCTTGACATATCCCCTGCAGCCTTTGCCCGTCGTCGCCCCCAATGACTACCCAAAATCACTCATCCACTCAGTCGCTCATCCAGACAGTGCTGCTCGTTTCCAACGCACATTGCCCCACATGTGCTGCATTCATCGATGGCTGGCTCGCCCGCCTAGAGCCCCGTCCAGCATCCGTATAGACTTCAATTGTCTCGCACACCGTCACCTTATGGCATCACCAGTCGCTCAAGCTACGCACCATCGCCAAGGCACTGAGCGAGGCAGGTTATGAGGTGGAATCAACGAGTCTGGCATCGATGCCAGATGCCCAACCCCACTCCGGCTGGCATGGCCATGGCTTCAACTCTGGATCGAACGCTCTATCGAGAGCCTTCATGCGCTGGATTCGACGGAAGACGCCAGTAGACCGGGAGACGATGAAGAAACGACATCAGATCCACTGCGAGCTCTGCCGCACCTCGAATTCCAGGGACGACAGCTATTCCAGCCACGCGCCCGACACCCAGGACCTGGCCAGCCCTGAGGCTGTAGTGATCGATACTCAATCCTCGCAATCCGACGCGTTTCGAGCGACCTTCACTATTACGAGCATGAGCTGCAGTTCCTGCGTCAGCAAAATTGTTGCCGCGCTGGAAGAGGAGTCCTGGGTGGATTCAGCCCAAGTCGCCTTGATGACACAGAGTGCATCTGTCGATTTCACAGGGAAAGAGGCGTATGCTGCACGGCTCACCGATATCATCAGCGACCTTGGCTACGAGGTCGCGCTGGAAGAGGTCGCGAAGCTTCCGAAGAAGACAGAGTCAGGCCCGCCGAAGGGCTCGACTGCTTGGAAAGCTTCGTACTCGATCCAAGGCATGACATGCAGCTCCTGCGTAGGTACTGTCACAGAGACCATACAAGATATCAGCTGGGTGCAGAGCGTTGAGGTCAGTCTCATCAACAGCAGCGCAACAATTCTCTTCGAAGGAGCGGCGAACCAGGACGAGGTTGCGTTGGCAATGGAGGATGTCGGTTATACAGCCATCTTGAATGATGTTAGCCCCGCATCTACGGAGACTGGATTATGGGGTGGGCGAAGATCGGTGTCTATCAAGATCGAAGGAATGTATTGTCATCGTTGTCCTGCCAGGGTTGCTGCTACACTCGATCGATTCGACGGTAGGGTCACGATCGAGGACCTCCCGACGCTAGAAAATCCGATTGCCACCATCTCATACATCCCGGACGCACCAAACTTTACCATCAGAGCCATCCTCGATTCTATCTCAACAGCGGATCTAGTATTCACGCCAAGCGTCTATCACCCCCCAACGCTCGAGGAGCGCGCCAAGCAGATGCATGCTCGCATTCAGCGGCAAGTCCTCTACCGCGTCCTCCTTTCAATCATTGTCGCCATTCCCACCTTCATGATAGGCATCGTCTATATGACTTTGGTCCCTGGCGATAGCCCTGGTCGCCGCTACTTTATGGAGCAATTACACGGTGTCAGTCGCGCAGAATGGGCAACGTTCGTGATGGCAACGCCCGTTTACTTCTTTGCGGCTGACGTCTTCCACCGTCGCACAGTCAAGGAACTGTACTTTACCTGGAGGCCTGGCAGCGCGGTTCCTGTGCTACGCAGGCTTTACCGCTTCGGAAGTATGGACATGCTGATATGCCTTGGCACGACGATTGCATACTTCTCATCCATCGCCGAGCTGATAATCGCGGCGGTGTCACCCAGAACAAATATTTCCAGCAGTAACACGACATACTTCGACTCGGTAGTGTTTCTGACAATGTTTCTGCTCATTGGCCGCCTGATTGAAGCATATAGCAAGGCTAAGACAGGCGACGCTGTGTCATCTCTGCAGCATCTGCGACCTAGAGAAGCGCTCCTGGTACTACCTGATCATGAACAGAAAGCGGAGGCTCGATTCGAACTTGTTGCGATCGATATGATCGACCCGACCGACGTCGTAAAAGTAGTCCACGGCGGCTCCACTCCCTGGGATGGGATTGTCATCTCTGGCGACACTTTCTTCGATGAATCTTCTTTGACTGGTGAATCGAAGCCTGTGTTAAAAGTCGAGGGTGACTCTGTTTATGCTGGCACGATCAACAAAGGCGGGCCAGTCTCCATCAAAATCACCCATGTGTCGGGTAGTTCGATGTTGGACCAAATCATCAAAGTGGTACGTGAGGGCCAGGCGCGCCGAGCACCGATCGAGCGAGTTGCCGATGCCCTCACTAGCTATTTTGTCCCGTTTGTTATCCTCGTTGCCATCGCAACGTGGCTGATCTGGCTAGGGCTTGGTGTGTCTGGGACCTTGCCGCGAAGCTACCTGGACATACATGCGGGCGGATGGCCATTGTGGTCTCTTCAATTCGCTATTGCCGTCTTCGTCATTGCCTGCCCTTGCGGGATCGGCCTGGCCACCCCAACCGCACTGTTCGTTGGTGGTGGTTTGGCAGCTAAGCATGGGATTCTTGTGAAGGGCGGCGGAGAAGCTTTCCAAGAGGCGAGTTGTGTGGACGTTGTCGTCTTCGACAAGACCGGAACGATAACGCAAGGTGGTAATCCCAGAGTTACGAATCATCAATACCTTCTACCACCAAGCTCGATCTTGAAGGAGCAGCACTTGATGACCGTACTCGAGCGTCTCGAGGGGAACAGCAGTCATCCAATTGGCAAAGCCATTGTTGAGTTCTGCCAATCGACGCCCAAAGTATCGATCAAGTCCCAGCGCGTCGAGGAGCTAGCGGGGAAGGGGATGCAAGGTGTTTTCGAGATTGTCGAATTTTCGCACGTTACGGAGATACTGGTTGGGAATGAGGCGCTGATATCCGAACATGGACTATCCCTCGACAGCACCATCTTTGCCACTCTGGACACTTGGAAAGGCCAGGCAAAATCTGTGGTCATCGTAGCAGTAAAGTGTGCTTCACCTTTGGCGGATAGCTCTTGGGAATTAGCGATGATCTTTGCAGTCTCCGACCCCATCCGGCCAGAGTCCCACTTTGTCATCCAATCACTTGCGCGTCAAGGCGTAGATGTGTGGATGCTCTCAGGAGACAACCCAAAGACTGCTTGTGCGGTCGGTGCCATGGTCGGTATTCCGGGCGAGCATATAATTGCTGGCGTGCTTCCGGAGCAGAAAGCGGAGAAAATCCAGTATCTCCAGCGAAGTCAGCTCGCAAAGAAGGCACGCTCCTTCTTTGGGCTGCAAAGCACAAGCTCGGCTGGGAGAGCGATCGTGGCAATGGTTGGCGACGGTGTGAACGACTCGCCTGCGTTGACTGTGGCGGATATCGGTATCGCTGTAGGTTCTGGATCGGATGTCGCCATATCTTCGGCCGACTTTGTCCTCGTCAACCACGACATGACTACATTACTGACTTTAGTCAGTCTCAGCCGGACAGTCTTCCGGAGAGTCAAGTTCAACTTCGCCTGGGCTCTCATGTACAATCTTTTGGCCCTGCCTATCGCTGCAGGAGTTCTTTATCCCGTAAAGAGCAATGGGACGCATGTAAGGTTGGATCCTGTCTGGGCTAGCCTGGCCATGGCCCTCAGCAGTATCAGTGTGATTTGTAGTAGCCTGGTCATGAGGAGCAGGCTACCAGTAGTCGGATTTCGAGCGCCAAAGTACGAAGTAGCTTAAGCAAGAGGATAGTGAACGCGGAGCGATTTGTTCTTGGCCTCTTCTCGAAATATTCGGAAAGTAGTGTACAGTAGTCCTCGATAGACAATAGAGCTAGCTACGGGCAAATCCCCTCCTCAAGGCTCGTAAACGTGATGTCTGCGTTGAACATTTCCCGGTCATCCGAATGCACAAGCTGACAAAATCGTAGTGATCTCTTAGCTAAATACGACACATTCGCTTCGTTTTCTTTATATGTTGAATTCCACACAACCCTCTATTATTTGCCTTGTCACTGAGTAACTCGTCTGCGGTACTCCCGTGGTCGAGATGGAACCATTTCGATACATCAATCTTGAACACGGATAAGGCACCAGCATGAAGAGCACGTATCCAGGACAGCGCTTCCTACACTGCGACCTACTGAAGAGCATGCTATCCCGTGACGTACGCACCAGGCTTTCAAGACTAGTCCAGATCAGCCACCGGTTGTTGAGCAGCTGTTCAATGGTCTAAATACGTTCCAATGTCGCTACAGGACAGCTGACATTAATCTAGGCAAATGGGCAATGAGATGAGTATCACATCCTGGAGGGGCTTCTCAGCGTCGTTTGGTTTTGAACGATGTCTACACAGCCACCAGCCTGAGACTTGCAGATTTCCAGATATGAGGACGCCACATAACCAGACTTCCGTTACACGTTCTGTCCAATGATGGACACCAACGTACCCCCATGGCGTCACCATCAAATGGTCTTAGCACAGTACCCAGTACCTCCCTGCCCGACGATGCAGCCAGCATTACAACGCTTCGGGCAATTTTCATGGATGCTGCTACAGGTGATAGCACCGCATGCTTGAGCGCGTTCGTTGAGGATGGGCTCGGCTTCACGGATGGCTTTCTGTTGCGTATGTCAGCTTCTGCTGCGAGACCGCTGGTAGGCTAGCGGACCTTGACGTTCTCGTCGATAGGGCCAGCAAAGGCGAGAGCTGCGAACAGCATTGTAACTACGGCGGTGACATGCATTGTTGTGGCTTGCTGCGGTAGAGCACTTGAGTTCCTGACTGTGCGCTGGGTTGACTAGCTGAGACTGCAAGACTCCAGGAAGAATTGCAGACTATGTATACGTCAATAATGCCAAGCAAGAAACGACTTCAGGCTGAGCTCCAAGCATGCTGATCGAACAGCCGTCGCAGCGTGATAGCGATGCCCAGGATACGCATCCAGCCACTGCACTTCATGTTGCCCATTGGGCTCTAGTAGAGCCTAGTGCACAGCCATGACTGCAAGATCATAGGCACTTCTTCCTCCATGCTCGGGACGGAGCGGGCTTTTAAGTTGGTTCTTCCAGCCTATGAACAGGCTTTCCGACACATATTCCACCTGACCATGATCTCTTGAGGAGGCACGAGCATGGCAAGCGTTGTAGTGTCTTTACCCGATGATCATCAGTCGTCAAGCGCGATACTGGCTCGAAAAGTCCAACTCATGATTGGTGAACGAGTCGTAGAACCAACAACAGGCTAGTGCATAGCGTATTACTACTCAGCGGTCCGCGATATGTCTTGGCTGTCGGTGGCGCTGATCAAAGCTGCTTTGTAAAGCGGCACGATATAGTACATGTACAGGTACATGCAGCCTTGGGCCTATCAAGCCAACTCGCATCCAAGATCCGCGCTCCTGCACGCGTGTGAGCGACCACGTGCATGTCAAGAACACAATGTACTCCTGATCAATTGACGAAGTATGCGCAACCTGAGAGGTGACAATGAAGCCACATTGCCGTGCCAAGCTGGATAACATGGGAACTTTCCCATCCTCTTCCATCAACGAGGTGGAACATTCGTGCTCTATGCCTGCACATCAAAAAAGACGTACAGCATCCAACGGACTACCCCAGCCCGCTACCCGACTGATGGGGCTTGGCCATAGGGTTTCAAGAGGAAGCGAGACCCATCAGTCGATAGTTGTATGCGCATGGCATGAGGTGGAGGCGACATTGGCTACCTGTGCTATTTTGTGCCAAGAGCAAGCGGAGGGTAGCCAACAAGTACTACTGAGGAGGATGGCCTTTAGCCGATTAGAATTTCGTCATACAACCGATCCGGTTGTTAAAGAAGCATACTCTCCCAACAGATGCTCCACGAATTTTTGGCCTTTTCGTGAGACTGCGGCCATAACAAAGCGAAACCCGGTGGACCGCAATCGCTCGGTGACATTCGTTCCCATCGATGTGGGTGGAGCATCATCTCATGACCGTCAATGGCTCAAGCGCATCCACAAGCCTCCCCCATATGCCACCATGCCACCCTCTCACGAGCTGCCACTCATTATCCGGTATACTCCCCTCCATCATCTTAAGCCAAGCACCGACAATGAAATCGGCATACACGAACTCGTCGCCATCCAACTGGATTTCGGTACCCTTGCGACCAGCCGGCGGGCGCTGCCTTTGAGCCTGATCTGTGCCATTAGGCCGCCAGATCCAGTCTGTCGTGCCACCAGTATGCTGATAAGCCTTTGCCAGCTCGCCAAGAGCGGACTCGAACGTGCTCAGAAGTGATTTGCGCTCCTCTTCACTGGGCTGCACGTCATCCAGCTTCTCCACTCCAGCTCTCTTGGCGAAGATCGCCATGACCTCCTCTTCGACGGCAGCATCGAAGGGCATCTTGGTGCTCAAGCCAACATGCTTGGTGAAGATGCCATCGACGTAGGCATTGAATGCTGCAGTGAGACCGTATGTGTTAGGACGGAAGAGGCGTGGTGTGTTAGGGTGAGCAGCATCAAGATGAAGAGCTATCTCGAACGAGTCGCCAACCAATGTGCCATTGTCGTTCATGGCAGGCAGTGTGTGGTAGGGAGTGCCATCAGGTAGCGTCCGATTAGCAGGGATGCCAAGCTCTTCTCGCACCTTGCTAATGTCTGGCATCTGCACCCATTGTGTCTTGTACGGAAGGCCTTTGAAGTTCAACGCCAATCGTGTCTTCCATGGGTTTGGTCCAAACGTGGTCAATGGCTGCTTCGAGGCAATGTCGTAGAAGACGATGTCGTCCGCAGGGGCCATGTTCGTATGTGGAGTGGAGAGCGTGGTGTCGTACTGATTACATACCGTGTTGAGAAGACAAGGAGACGCTACCTCTGAAAAGCTCTTCTACAGCACTTCATGCCAAAGAGCGCGACCTAGATCGTCCAATGCACGTTGCGTTGTTGTCAGCTGCTGAATCATTTCTCAATGCGACTTTACGAGTGCTTGTCATCAGCGGCCCGAGTCGGGATCTCGAAGCCATCCACAAGCTTCTACACCTCATCATGCTTGATCATGACCGCCATCCTACCAAAGGGACCTATTCATGCTCGTGGTTTGTTGCCACTACTATGGCTGGCCATCGATCATGCCGAGGATGCAGAAGCTTGTGGCTGCGCGAACTGAAACCGCGGATAGGAACCAGCCTCGCTTGACTTCACGCGTAAGATTAGCACAACGCCGTTCTTGGTATAGCCAATCCTCCGTCCTCGTTTAGACGTACGGCAATGTAATGGTCACGCGTGTTGGCAAGTATGGCATGCCTACTTTCCCCTTCGGCGCATTCTCACGTCTACAACAAGCACAATATCAACCACACCACACATTCGCCTTGACTCGGAATCACAATAAGCAAGCTCGCATATCGAACACGCTAAAATGTCAGCCAGCCAAATCGTCCCTCTGACGGTGACCTTCACTCCTAGCGGAAGCGCCGTAAGCACTGCGACCATCCTCGGCCAAGTCCTGGACAATGGCAAAACAAACTGGATACCTGCAACCAGCGGCGGTGCCATCTATCTTGCCACATCATCTGCCCAAGGCGCATCCGAGACAGTAGTCGCCGGTCAGTCCTATTACCTCACCACCGGCCCAGACGTACCCCAACAGGTCACGATCTCCGTGACAGGCTCCGCCTCCAACGCCACAGCTTCGCCCTCTGGTGCGCACTCCTCCACCATTGTAGCGGGAGCGTCGCAAACTGCTTCCTCTACATCCACCGCAGCAAGCTCGAAAGTCTCTAGCGATGTGTCGACCGCACCCAGTACGGCTGCTCAAAGCTCGGCCTCTGCTTCGCAATCGTCCTCCTCCTCGGCGCCCGCTCTGTACAGCAACTTCAAGTGGCTTCAGGGTGCTGTGTTGGCCATGTTGTGCCTTGGCATGGCAGTCGATCTCTAGTGCCGCCTTCCAATAAGCATGCATCTGCACACCAAGTCAACGTCTGTTCGATTTTCTGGATATGTCTATATGTATCTATAGCCGCCATTCTCTGCGCCAATATTTACCTCACCCAATTGTTGCAACCCCATGCGTTCAGTCCAACTTGAGCCTACAATGCAAAGTCCTCCTCGTCTCAATCATCGGCGTCTGATATCCAGCTTCACCGCCCGCATCTGCACCTGATCCTCCGGCCCAAGACACCAATGCCTTCTTTTATTTCTCGGACCATATAGCACGATCTCTTGCGGCCTACCCTCGTCAATCTCAACAAGTAGAGTCTTTTTGAACCTGAAACGAAACATAGCCATTGCTGCCCCTTGGAGCAGTTCTACAAATACCGCATATTGGTGACAATGTGTCGAGTACGAATCGGTCACATCAAAGCAACCAGTCAAGATACATCGCTGCAAAGTGTTGACAGTCATCACTTTTCGTGTAGCTTAAGCATAATACGCAGTGACATGTTTCGACGAGTAACATCCTTGTGCTTCACTTCGCTTGCTCGAGCATGTTAAGCATCTCAACAACCACGCAGTACCCAAACCAGCCATGGGGTTACGCCCACCTTCTCGTGTGAAGCTCGTCGACTCACTCCAGCCTCAATGTACACTTCATCTCCGTGTTCAACTCTGCGAGCGGAACCTCCCACTCCTTACCCAACAACTTGGCCAGAACACTCTCTTTCTCCTCCTCCTCTTCATCCTCGAACTCATACCACGACCTCCCGCACCGCCCACGCTCTTCGCTAGAGCTACTAACATAGGAGTACATCTCCTCGAGCTCAACCACAGTTGACTTTCCATACCCGAGCGTAGTCGACCAGTCCTCGCCAGCCTCTACGAACTGCATCAGGGCGTTACGCCTCTGCTCCACCTGGGCACCTCTTCTAGCGGATTTGGACATGTCCCAGTCGATCTCACCGAAGGTCACGTCCTGTTGTCTCTTTACGATCTCGGTGGCGAACGCCCTCAGCATGTCGACATCGTGGAAGCGAGCACAGAGTCTGCCGACCGCTTTGATGGTCTTGTTCGTGCTTTTCTTCGCGCCGTCCTCACTATCCATGTCATCTTCAATTCCGTCGCCCTTCCATCGGTGACTGTAATCAATCTCGACACCAGAAGCATTCCACCCAGCCTCACCCACCCCACCCTTCTTCGCGGGCATGAAGGAGCTGAGTGCTTCCTCAACACTAGCCAGCCGTTCTCTCGTGAGGCGAAAGGCATCAGCTTTAGTCTCTCCGCTCGCTTTGACTCGTATGTTGACATTCGCCACATCAGCGGGATGTTTGACTGTGATTGTGTCCTTGAGAACGACCGTCATGGAGGAATCTCTGTTGAAGCCAAGCGGACTCTGCGAGTAGGTCGCAGCCTTGCACTGCGCCAGACCAAGAAGGGCCCAGAGGGTGAAGCGAGCAAGAGAAGAAGGCATAGTGCTTGTAATCGTCGTCTACAGGTATCTCACGCGAGTTGTTTGAGGATGTTGAATGAAGCGATGTCGCGGAACTGCGACAGAATGCCTACCTCCTTGATCTATATTACATACTATACGAGTGCCAAGTATGATAGGCGATGCATAAGAGGAGTCACACTCTAGCTGGATGATGTCCATGCAAAGGCCAAGCAGTACGCATCCTTCCACGGCGTTTGGCAGTGTTGAAACTCTTTATGAGCCGCTGCTCCCGTCCCACGACAACCTGGACAGAATTTGATGCAAGGACGAGTCATCTGTGTTGTGCTGCAACGACAACATTGAAACGCAAGGCAATCACATATCTCGCGGCCTATACTACAATTTTATATAATCTTGACATTTACTTCCACAGCCAGCAGGGCAAATGTAGTCCTCGCCTGCCTCAAGGCAACTCCGCAACCACATCCGCACACAGGCAAGATGCGTAGCATGCCCACAGTCTGAACAAAATTGCTGCAAGCCTTGCATACTGATTTGACAGATGCTGCAAGCAGTCATGTCTCCGCCAGCTTTTACAAGGACGAGATGGCTTTCTGCGAGCAACGGTGAACCATGGCTGGTGTAAGCTGTGGACTCCCCGATATTCTCCATCTCGGCAGCCTCGATGAGCATACCCCAGCAGCGAAGTTGCTCAGCGTAGTGTCTTCGCCACACAATAGCCTTCTGCGCAAGGTCGATCGGCAGTGGCCCTTTCTCAAAGTCTGTTGTGTCGCCGCCAGGATTACCAAAAGCTTCTGCATTCATCACGTTGACTGTGACAGGTATCGCTACACCGCGTCTAGGTGTCTGCGGCATAGCTACATCCTCGATCGTCCTATCACTATCATACCCACGTTCACCCCCTGCGACACTCTCCCCAGCACCGTCTACCGTGCTCTCGGTCTTAGCAAAAGAGACTGACTTAGTCCAACTCCCCATCTTGCTCTTCAGACTCCCCGCCAGCTCCTCAGCACTTGCAGGACTGATCTTCTTTGTTGGCGGTGAGGAGCCATAAGTTGCGAACCTGTCCGTGATAGTTTGAGCGTACTGCCGAGCGGCCGCACCGAAACTGCTGCGGTGTAGCCCGGGGGATGTAGACAGCTTTGAAGAGCTTTGCCGCGATGAGATAGCTGGAAGTGGTGGAGTATTGGCGCCTGATTCCAGATATGGTGTGGTCGGCTTCGAAGACTGGCGAGACGAGGCTACTGATCTTGGTGTCTCCTTCTTGGGCGATACCTTGCTATTGACATTCTCCGAGGGCGTCAAGGGGCGGCCGTCAATCGACTGGTGGACTGAAGTTTGTGGATTCGCGATATTTCCCGTCCGTGCTCCTTCAATCATGTCAGTCTCTTTCGATGGAGATGCTTGCACCAGCAGGGCAGACATCAGTGCCAGAAATTGCATATCAGCCCTATTTTCCGCCCACTGGAAACACTGCCGCACGATCCACGATTCAGCGGAATCAATGCCATCAGCAGATCCCGGCTCCCTGCTTGATGCGCATTGTAATGGCAGAGCCTTCACAAACGACGGTCTCGCCTTGTTGACTACATCTTCGGACTCATCGTCATCTACTAGTATGGCAAGGAGATGCAAGATGGTACTCTGCTGAATTTGTCCGGCAGCCTTCGCCACTTTGGCGTTGCGTTCACATACCGCAGCCAGACTAGTATCGCGGTCTCGAGAGAAGTGGTAAGAGAGAGCGAGGCGACGAGGTGACCCAAGGATGTCCCCCAGATCGTACACAGCTGAGAAGACTTTCGCATTCTCGGCAAGGTCCAACGGTAAAGATATCGTTTCAAGGAGATCTGCACCGCTCTTCAGATCATCTTTTTGTGTTTCGTCATCGCTTTCAACATCAGAGTCCGACGACACATCGCTAGCACTCGGCTCAGCATCATCATCGGTATCCTCGATTCGTGCAAAGCTCGGAAAAAGCTTTGCCATCCTCCTTGTGCGATCGCGATATGCAGATATCTTACTCGATACGAGAGAGGCGTCAGCGACACGAACCGCAGATCGTCGCTCGAAGAAGGTGACTAAAGTTCCGTTGTCCGCGAACACTGCTCCACAACCTTTGGGTAAAGGAACATTGACACCACCCGGGAGGAAGGACGCACTTCCATGCATAGTACCCGGGACGAAAGTCTCATCATCAGAGTCACTGTCTGGTTGACGGATAGATGTGAAGGAGGCTTCCCGGCTTCGATATAGCAGCGGGCTTCCAGGTTGGCTCTGCTCGCCGAACAACTTATGCGCATCAGTGACCAAGTCTATATGCTCGTCGACAGGCGGCAGACGCCGTGAAGGAATCGAGGGAGATAAGAATGGCATTTGTGAGCTGTTATACCCATCTGCCTTGGCTTTGGGCAGCTCAAGACTCGACACCATCTTCTCATCCGCCACTACCGTGGCTGGTGAAGTCGGTCCACTGCCGACATCAAGATCCCTTTCTGATGAGTCTCGCAAAAGTGACTGCGGACGGCCAGCATTCGGTTCTTGGTGATCAAGCCTTATCGGCTCGTCCTTTCTTACACGAGATGACAGGCCTGTTCCGGACTTTCGGATCCTGTCGGTCACGACGCTGATAGCTCGCATCTTGGAGACCTTGGGTTGATTGGCTCCACGCAGAGCAGACTTTGGTCCCTCAAGACGAGCCTTACCAACAGAGGAAGACATCCTCGATATTTGAGATATAAAGGCCGTAAGCTCGAGACCGTCGCTGTAACTCCGGAAAAACGTCGCTTGATCGGTATCGTGATCTGGCTGCTGTACATGAACGAGTTTTGCGCCATCGATGGTCACCGCGGTCAAGACAAGTATATCTGGCGAGTCGTCGTTGGACCAGTAGTCATAAATCTCAGCATTCTGGGTGGCAAGAGTAGACCACTTCAAGTCGAGTACCACCCGGCCGTTTCCTTTCAAGCCAGCGAGACATCGTCCAGTAATGGTATTGTAGAGTAGGATCATAGTCCCATACGCAACAGCGAGAATTCGCTCATGCTGCCCATTGGGCTGTGGGCTGAATGCGAAAGCATGGATTGCAGGCGCCTGCCTCTCCCATGTCCTTCTACCCGCCATCATACGCCGTTCAGAAAGGCATAGACGCCAGAGCGTGCGATAAGGCAAGTCATGATCGGTAGCAGTTCCGCTCGAATCAGCCGTAGGTCGATACAGTGTAGGGTCATTGATGCCGTGCGTGGGCCATTGTTGACCGACAGTGATCGTGTCGTCGTTCACCTTTGTTGCTGCAAGAAACACGCCATCCTGGCTGAGAGCACACGGTCCCGGAGCAGATGATACGATAGTGTCGTTTTCTGTGGATAAGTCGTCATCGGACTCCATTCACTTTAGCATAGGAGCCGAATATGCTTGTCTGATGGACTGTCATTCGTCGACTACGCATTGCTGCAATGGCATGTCACCGAGCCGAATTAGCAGGAAGGAATCACCGGGTACGGCTTGGTCGTGATATGTCGAGGCGATGAAACGTGGACGCGGCATGCAGTGGTGAAGTTGGAGCAAGAAGAGCACATGCCGGATTACGGAATTGGCAGCGGACCGGCGCGGAAGTCTATCTGTGATCTGTCGTGACATCGTAGAGTGGGGCATGATTGTGGTGGCATCTGGAGCATCTGACACCAGTGAAGCGAGCACCATTCGTGTCTGCTTCGACAGTATCAAGAACTCTTGATTAACTGAAGTAAACACCACTATCAGAATATTGCTCACTCACTTGCTAGTGCACCAGCAAGATACCACTGAGTCGAAACCATTCACCAACCGTATCGAACCATCGGCTTGTCAGCGTGCCTGCCTAGCTGGACCAGATCGATCACATTATAATCTCTTCCCACTACCGCAGCGATGACGACGCCTCTTCCCAAACGAATTATAAAGGAGACAGAGCGATTACAATCAGAACCTGTGCCTGGCATCTCCGCAGTACCCCACGACGACAACGCACGATACTTCGATGTGAACGTTGAAGGACCAGGAGGAAGCTGCTATGAAGGTATGCCTAACACTGACTGCAAACATCCCATACAGTACCTCACTGACTCGTGATACAGGCGGCGTCTTCTCCCTCGAGCTCTTCCTCCCCGACGACTACCCTATGTGTCCACCACGAATCCGCTTCCTCACCCGCATATATCACCCCAACATCGATCGTCTGGGCCGAATTTGCTTAGACGTGCTGAAGAACAATTGGTCGCCTGCACTGCAGATACGGACGATTCTGTTGAGCATACAAGCGCTGTTGGGTGCACCAAACCCCGAGGATCCGTTGAATGAGGCTGTGGCGAAGCAGTGGAAGGTGTGTATACATATCCCTAGAAGTGATCGTGTAAATGCGCTCTCGGACTGACTCTTGGGTAAAGGAGAATCAAGCAGAGGCAATAAAGACGGCAAGGGAATGGACGGAGAAATTTGCCCAGAAAAAGTGAGCCTCTGTAGCAAAAGCCAAGGCATACATCACGGCCACGCGGTATGAAGCTGGCGTCCAATGAACACATGTGCACAGATGACGGGCCTTGCTGAGAGACAAGGTACGAAGCAGTCTGGTCAGATCGGTAAGAACATGCATGACGAATGCAAGACGGATGAGATGCGATAGACATGGCAACGAACACGTACAGATCTTGAGCGAGGAGCATTTTATGGCGCAACGGCAGTCCACGTCGGAAGCAAGGTGTTCATTTCGGGGAATCTGAACTACGTCTCCAGCCAAATAGCATACTATGACCAAGTCCCGAGTCTTCAATTCCGGCCGCGTGCCATCACCATCTCTCTTTCTAGACTGAGCCTGCAAATCATATGCTGGCATTTCACCTGACCCGCATGAGCTACACCTCGAAGCCAGACCCTTCCACCAATCCGCCACACTACCTGCCTCCACTACATCCACAACCGCCACCTTCACATCCCCTACAGACGATCTCTCCACACAGACTATCTCGACAAACCTTCGCACATCTCGGGCATACTACCCTCTCACAACCGACGCATCTCACGAAAGTCTCAAAGGTCTCCACTCCAGCCGGCCACGCTGACCGCAGATTTAGCACTTTCTCCTCTGCTTCAGCACGAATCTTCTGCTCCACAGCCGATGAGCCAGAGATGGTGGATGTGAGAAGGCACGAGGCGTAAAGGCAACAGAATTTCGCGCACCTCGCGCAACGCTGGAGTTTCTGTTTTACTTCGGGCGAAGGATCTCGAAGTCGTTGCTGATAGTCATCAATGCGAAGCTTTGTGAGTGCCTTGAAATGAGGAGAAGGCGATTCTGGCTTCGCTATCGTGAGGCGCTCTGCGAACGCTCTCCCACGTTCTCTATATTCGTCTTGGCGAAGCTGCTCTCGCACAACAGGGTTGAGCTCAACGATCTTCGACCTCCCGGTATGCTTACCATAGCACATTACCTTCTCGGTGTCCCATTCGTAGTCATGATGGGGATGCTTCGGGCCTGAACTTGGTTTCCGAGTCTTCAGTGGCAGGAGACCAAGAGAAACGCGCAGGAGGTGCGTCTCCGACACTGCGCCTCTGATCGCCGGAACATTCGAGGGAGATACGTCTGTGCCACGGCTTGCTAGGAGTTGGCGTGGCTTGCGCTCCCATTGTGCGATCACATCGTCAATGTCTACACTCATTGTTGGTCTGGGAACTGGCTGTTGTTTTGTTTGCCTGCTAGGAGTTGTGAGTTTTTGAGCTCTAAGCCCAACGCTGTTGGAGTTATGTTGCGTGGTGGTGATAGCACGAGACTTGGCCGTTTTAGTAGGAGTCACGAACTCCTGAACCCCGAGTCCAGTAAGGCTGACAGTTTGCTTGGCATTGACTACTGTGTGATGATCGTAGTCCGGGTTATCAACGTACTCGATTTCCTCCTCGTCTCCCTGCGGCTGCTGAGGAGATCCTGGATACTGCAAATCCATGAATTTGCTCAGTCGACTCAGACCGATCTGGTACGCGAGAGGGCTCCATGTGGACCCTTCATGCTGGTCTTCCAGCTGAATCAACTGCTCTTCCAGCTGGGCCGTTTCAGTCTCGTTATTGTAGTCCCAGGTCATGGCCGAGATTCGTCCATTCAGACTATCATCCTCGCAGTCGGAGCCGTAGTCCTCAAGCAGATAAAGCTCTTCGTCTTCGTACTCCTTACTATCATGCTTGTCGGTGCGAAGCTGCTGCCGGAAGTCAGACACGTCGTTCAGCTGGAGCATCGGCGCTGTTGCTGGACCGAGCTCTAATTCCACATGAGAGGTCGCACGCAAAGCAGGATGGCTGCCCATAGCTCTGATAGCCTTGGCACGTTCTGCTTCCGCCTGGATCTTCCGCACGAAATCACCATCTCTGTGCGGGTGAAACACTGGTTTTCCAAACTTGTCTCGTGGCGCCAGAGGAGATCTCTGCACTTTGAGTGGTCGGTCTGCAAGCGGTGATGTCGGGGAGACGGCGCCCACAGAGTGCGTTGAAACTTGGAAGGAGCTTCTGTTTGAAGAGCCTGCTGACGCCATAAAATCGTCAAGCTCTGATTGTGTGTATGACACTGCCCGTGGCCGCTGTGGGGTGTTCATCGCTCCAGCCATACCCATATCTTCATCGAGAGTAATGCCGAGTCCAGCCGCTGCCGCTTGAGTGGTCACATGACTGTAATCTTGACCAGCAGTACACAAAGCCTCGTATGTGCGCATACGCTCCGACTCGGCTGAAGCGCGTTCCGATCGCCTGTGGTTGTGGTTGGTATGGTCTCGCTTCTCTGGCGTGTCGAGCAAGCTACCTTGCTCGTCGCTTGCATGCTTCATCATCGCCACAGCATCGTCTTCACGACCTTCTTCGACTGCTATGATAGCGTTACTGATGAGTTGTGACGCGGTCCTCAACTTCTTATCTTGCTCGGCGCTTAGGCGTCCATCCGCTCGGGCTGCCCTGGTGCGCTCATCAAGCCATTTCTGCTTCTTCAAGTATGAGTGCTTGATGACTGCATCCTTCGCAGCTTGCTCACCGACATGGCGGAACATCTGCTTGACCTCATCATCTGAGTCTCGTTCGAGAGCATACCCAAAAGCTTCAACCTCTTTCGTGGTCAATTTGTCCCAGTCCACGACTGGAGCGTAGCCGAGGCGGCTGGCACGTGCAATCAGTCTATCGCCATTCTTGCGCCATACGTCATGCTTGTCGAGATGTTGGTGTGCGCTTTTCACAGCAGACTCCATCTGAAGCTTCGCCGCCTTGACCTTAGCTCTGGTCGTTTGGATCGCCTCCTCCCACTCGTGCTTGATTGATGCTGGTACAGCTATCAATCTCGATTCTACCGCTTGCGTGATGTGGAAAGTCGGACTGTGCTTGAACTTGGCAGTGGAGAGTGCAACAGCACGTTTCGCAGGACCAATCTCAGCCGCGATCTTGTTTCCGGCAGCTGTAGTGCGGATCGAGCAGTCAGACTTGACAGATCGCAGACCACGTTCGGCAGGTGTCGTGTTGGTCTTAGGGATGGGCGGAGGTGGATGTAGCCTTATGAATTCTGTAGTACTACTGGTGATACGAGCGAGCTCTTCTTGATAGATCCAAGGCGTGACTTCGGGACCAGGCACCTCAGCGTTGTCGGACTGTGCATTCAAGAAGCTCGAGGTAGCAGGGCTGAGCATGTGATCCGGCAAAGTGAATGTTTTCGCCAACTGCATTGGCGCAGTGAGTGAGTCGCCCGGCGCATCCGCAAACGCCTTCGATCTCGCAGATGAGATTTTTTGCTTCCATTTGGCTGCGATCTTGGTTGGATCCGTGAAGCTGCGTGAAGACTCGTTAGACTCGTCGGACTTGCGCTTGGGCTTCTTCATCAGCTTGCTGCGCCAGCGACGCTTCCCATCCACCTCGACCTCGACCTCGGCTCCATTTCGCTCTTCGTCTTCACTATCCCATTGCATTGAAGACTTGGGCACTGTACTAGCAAGCTCCTTCTCCTCTTCCTGGTGGTCTAGATCCCTCAATAGGGCTCTCAGATCAGGACCTTCCAATCCCAGCTCATCACGGGGTATGTGCCTTGCCTTGCCATGATCATCCATTGAAGCTGTGTCGAGGATCGCAAGACTAGTCTCCGGGAATGAAGTGAGCAGATCACCGGCCATGACAGCCCCCCCATCATTGGAACTTGACTTGGCGTGCGAGGTAGTGTCCGCGTACGATGGAGATGCTCTCGCGAAAGGAGATGGTGATGCTACTGGATTTCATGTTAGTCACTCCGATGATCGCAACACAGACGAGTGAATGAATCTACACAACTCACTTCTCGAAGGTCTCGGATGTCGGACATGAAGAGGTGTAGAGCTGGGTACTATCGGATAAGCATTAGCAGGGAGGTCTGATAGGCCGTTTTCGGCTATGGGCCATGTGATGTGAGCTTCACCTTGCAAGAGATTTTGGACTCCGTCCCCTTCGCGCTCGGCAGATGAGGGATGCTGCCTGCGCCTGCGCCTCTCGAACGCTGATGCCATGACCTCCTCACTAAGTGGATGATTTCTTGCTGCTACTGGGCTCGCTTCGATGACCGAGGCGTAGTGAGCTTTCTTACGGTGCTTCTTCTTGCGCTGCTTTGGTGTATCTTTGGGTGGCGGCGTTGGTGGCGAGTATGAGGATCGAGGTGAAGCCACACCAGTCTCAACCAAAAGTATGATCGCCATCTTTCACGTGCGAAGGAGCTAGTAAATGCTGTGTTATGACGGCCGTTGGTGGGAAGGCTAGAGAAGGAGAAGCCTTTGGTAGGAGGTTATATGTAATGGTTTATAGTAGATGTTTGCAGATACTCACATTGTGAGGTCAGGGCCTCCTCTAACCATAACGCTGGTACGATGTGCTGGCATAGGGCATTGCAAAGCATTGCCAACGTCACTTCACGGCGTGACGTAGACGCATGCCATGATGCTGAGCTGGAACATTTCTGTCCGTTGACAATCTCCGGGAAGCAAACATGCAATCATTAAGCGAGCACCCGCCCCTGGACATCCATGAGCTAGCTGGTTCTCTAGGAGGTTGTATGGTTGAGAGATATGCTAGGGCCCAAACCTCAACTCTGGCTCACCCGGAAGACCGATCGGGGCGAAGATGCGTAAAGTCTGCTCGAGTTGCTCAGCCTCCTCAAGGTCTGCTGGGACGAGCTCAGATGGGAGATGGTCTGGACTGGCAATCGTTCTACATGCGCCAACTCTCGACACCACGGTGATGCCACCGGTTCCAGGAGTGGAACCCTCTGTAGTAAAGATGTTGCCCACCTTCAGGATCATCTCGCACTGTCGCTCCGTGTAGTTACTTGGAAAACACATAAGAGGAATGATTAGCCAGTTCAACCACTCTCCAGATCCATTTAATTGTTTTGTGATGATCCTGGGTACCACAGTCATGAGGAGGCCGCGATTCGTGAGTTGGAACGGCGTTTCGCGTTCTCGGAATATGCTTTGATGCATGGGTACAAGGATGGTCCGGTCATCGTCGATACGTGATCGCAACGTCCTGGCTGAGTGAATGAAAGCCGACGGATGCGACGCCAGAATGAGCTTGGTCTGTGCATGGCAATAAGGACTAGTACCGCATCTGGGCGCTTGCCACGCAAAGATAGTCTCGTCCGACACCTGTCTGATGATCTCGTGCTGCAAGCGCATGAATGCTCGATCTCCTTCCCCATATAGTAACGGCATGTTGATCTCGAAAAGCCCAAGTAAGCTGTACGCAACATCTTCTGCTCGCGTTGCTTGCCGATGTGCGGCCCAATGCATCTTCTCGGCTATGCAAGCATTACGCAATCCATGCCTGCCGCCAAGCAAAACATCGTTTGGCACTCGGGAAGCATTTACGAGAGAATCCAGAGCATTGATATAACCTTGGCTTCTGTCCAGATATTTACAAGCGCCTATACGGTCGAGAGTCCTGGACTTCACAAATCGCAGGAACGGAGACCACGAGTGGGTTACAAAAAGCAGATCTTCCGGAGCCAGAAGTTCCTGCAGTGTCCAGCAGCGGTTAAACCATTCACTTGCACGAAAAGCTGCGTCCAGAGCCTGTGTATCACGCCAGTCCGCGACGTCTGCGAGATAGACAAAGCATATTGTTGCTTGTGCATACCAAGTCCACATCGAGTTGATTGCCTCGGTAAGCTCGGCACTGCTTCGCTTGTCGATGCAGCAGGTGTCGACCCAGCAATATTGGTGGCCGAGTCGTTGCGCGAAAGCACAGAAGTTAAGAATCTTTGCGTATCCGGCATATCGTTTCACAGTTGCCGCTTGGAGTGCTTCTCGCCTGGTCAGAAGATCGTCTGTGGACTGCGTGAGCAGGAATTGCTCGTACGTCACCTCGTCAGCTCCCCATCGGTGCGATAGAATGGCATAAGAGAGGTGCTTGGTATCGAAGAAGTTCGCGAATTCTAGTGTTGTCGTGTTCAGTAGACGCATCTTCGCTCATTGCCTCCCGATGACACTGTAGGTAGTTATGGATCAGCTTGGTCACCTTGAGGAAACGAACGGTGCAATGTCTGATGTGGGAAGATGTGTCTTTTATATGAATAGCTTGACTGCGCCTCGTGGCGTATTACTAGGCGCATGCAGCGGCAAACGTGCCTTGTGCGTGGTGATATTCCGCACCATGAAGCCATGGTACAGCCATACCGCTGTGATCAAGGCCATAGGACTGATCCGGGTGGTAATCACTGCACCGTCTTAGACGCTGCTCAATGGAAAGAAGAAAGCTTACCGGACGACCGAAGACGAGCTCGTGATGTCGTGACGCTTTCGCGCTGATGTGGAAGCATTCCGCGCTCGCCCTCGGCATGAACACTCCACCTTCCCGTGATCGTGACCAGCACATCTTCTTCTTCCTCCTTGATGCCTGCGCCAGAAGATGAAGCCGCCTCCTCCGAGCCTCTGGTCCGCCTCTCGCTGCCATTAGAATATCAGCAGGAAATCTTCCACTCTCTCCGAGCAGAAGATGCGCTCGTCGTTCTTGCCCGTGGCCTGGGTCTTTTGCGCCTGGTCACAAACCTCCTCCACTCGTACGATGCTGCTGGGAACAACCTGATACTTCTCGTGGGTGCGGACGAGCGCGAGAATGGGTGGATTGGCGAGGCGCTGGCGGAACAGGCTGCCGTCAGTGGCTCACCGAAATGTCGAGGTCTCAAGCTGGTGAACACAGACCTGATGAGCGTGGGCACGCGAGAGAAGCTGTATGCTGGCGGAGGTATCTTCAGTATCACAAGTCGGATCTTGATTGTGGACTTTTTGTCTGGGCTGCTCGACGCTGCGACCGTCACTGGGATGCTGGTCCTGCATGCCGAGCGCATTGGTGCAACGTCACAGGAGGCCTTCATTGTGCGTATGTTCCGGCAGAAGAACAAGAATGGCTTCCTCAAAGCTTTCTCCGACCAGCCTGAGCCATTCACAATGGGCTACCAACCACTGACAAGTATCTTGCGCAATCTGTTCCTGCGCAAGCCTATACTGTATCCACGCTTCCACGTAAGTGTAGCACAATCACTGGAAGGCAAACGAAAAGCTGAAGTCATCGAGCTCGAGGTACCAATGACGAATGCCATGCGTGCCATCCAGAATGCCATCCTGGAGTGCGTCGAAGTCTCGATATCTGAGCTGAAGAAAGGCAATCTTGGGTTGGAGATGGAAGACTGGACTTTGGATAGTGCTCTACATCGATCCTTTGACACCATAGTACGGCGTCAACTTGATCCGGTGTGGCACCGGACATCCTTCCGTACGAAGCAGATTGTCCGAGATCTAAGTCTACTGCGAACCATTTTACACTCTCTCTTGACTTTCGATGCTGTAAGCTTCAACAAGTATTTGGACACGGTGCTAGCTGCTTCCAGTCCTCCACCAGGCTCTACAAGACAGTCGCAATCGCCATGGCTATTCCTGGATGCAGCACATACACTTTTCGATTCTGCCAAGCGACGAGTCTATACAGGGAAGATCACAGAAGGCGCCGATAGCAGTGACGGCCTACACCCAGTGCTCGAAGAGATGCCGAAGTGGAGTCTGCTAGCTGAGATTCTGGAAGAGATCGAGCAAGATATGTACTTCAACCCGACGGCGCAAGACGAGAGTAACGGCAGTATCTTGATCATGTGCGGAGACCAAGGTACCTGTCGGCAGCTGAGGGAAGTACTGCAGACTATGCATATCGGCCGTGAAGGCGACTCGACCGAAATGAATGGCGATGATGCTGCAGCCGAAGCGGAGGACGATAATCCGATCGAGGCTAGGAAAGCCGGCAATGCCAGTTTCATGATGAAGCGCAAGTTGCGGGACTATCTGCAGTGGAAGCGTGACTTTGCGCGAGTAAGCAGTAATCTATTCGCAGAGAACCAGAAGGCTATTAGTGGCACGAGCTCTCATGGCTCGAATCAATCCAGCCGTGGCCGTGCACCACCAAACAAGCGAAGACGAATGCGAGGCGGTGGCAACCTGTCCTCTGTTCAACGTACAGCGAGAGGCAGTATCCATGTCGCAGGCGACAAGGATGCACATGTGCAGGCTCTGATGCACGAATTAGCACCAGATGAGACTTCGGACATCACCGCCGCGGCGAGCAAGCTTGATCTTGGTGCCGATCCCTTGGACAACATGGAGGACTACTATGAGCTCTATCCGATGCAGGATGTTGTCCTTGTACATCCGTATGATGGGGACACGGATGATCACCTTCTAGACGAGATCAAGCCACGATATGTCATCATGTATGAACCTGATGCAGCCTTCATACGACGCGTGGAGACGTACCGTAGCAGTCATCGGAATCGGCAAGTACGGGTGTACTTCATGTACTATGGTGGCAGTGTCGAAGAGCAGCGCTATCTGTCCTCCGTGCGGCGAGAAAAGGATGCCTTCACGAAACTCATTCGAGAACGCGGCAACATGGCTCTCACCTTTGGCCAGGAAGCTGCGAACCTCGACCCGCAGGAGTCCTTCCTCCGCACGGTCAATACCCGTATAGCTGGGGGTGGTCGCCTCGCCGCCACAGCAGAACCACCACGAGTCGTGGTAGACGTCCGAGAATTCCGCTCATCCCTACCATCTCTTCTGCACGGGCGAAACATGGTAGTAGTCCCTTGTCAACTGACAGTGGGCGATTACATCCTCACCCCACAGATCTGCATCGAACGTAAAAGCATAAAAGATCTCATCTCCTCCTTCAACGATGGCCGTCTGTATAATCAAGCAGAAAGCATGTTCCAGCACTATGCCAGCCCAATGCTGCTGATCGAGTTCGATGCTCAGAAAGCGTTCACACTGGAGCCTTTCGCGGACTTGAGCAGTACACTCGGCACTTCATCTTTCGTGGGCTCAGATCTACAATCGAAACTCGTGATCCTGTGTCTAGCTTTCCCAAAACTCCGCATCATCTGGTCCTCGTCCCCATACCAAACAGCTGAGATTTTCGAGGAGCTGAAAAAGACCCAGGAAGAACCCGATCCTATCAAAGCCGTCTCTATCGGCCTAGTAGCAGGCGAAGACACCGAAGGTCGGACGTTCAGTCAGACGCCGCAGGAGATGTTGAGGGCAGTGCCGGGGGTTACGGGGAAGGCGTTGCAGAGGCTGACGTTGGAGTATGAGAACGTGATGGCTGTGGCGAATGCTGAGGGAGATGAGTTGGCGGGTTTTGTCGGTGGGGAGAAGAGTCGGATGATTAGAGGGTTCTTTGATAGGAGTGTTTGGGATGATGGAGATGTTGGGGGATGAGGTGGGTGGACGAAAAAGAGTGTATCCATGCGTCAAGAACCTCCATGCCGCTTGTGCCTGAGGCTGCGTGTTGAGCTTGACATACCGAGCAGAACTCGCCACCTGCTTTCCAGGATGTTGCTGTTGTCGGAGGCGCGGAAGTTGAGCCCTGCAAAGCGACTGAATTATGTCTTGACTGGAACACCTCGAAGCAAGCCCAGTATCGACGAAGCCATATGCTCATTGGCGCCTAGAACAGGATCACACAGTGATAAATCACTCAGGAATAGACCAGCAGATTCCTCACTCGAGGCATGTCGCGAAAGTACGAACCGAGCTCGTCAATTCACATCTTTGTCGAGCAGTAGATGTAGAATCGTCAGATATTGGCCCCTAGCTGCTTCACTTTCGAGCTTCATGTGTTCAGTAATTGCACATATATATTCTTCATGCTCACATCCTCCGCTCTTGGTACACTTCGGTTGCAACACACAGCACATCATCATCTCATCCACTGCAGCAGGGGTTCGAAGACAATCCGTACCCGACACAGTCGGCAGCTTGAGCAGAAGTGACCAGACCTTGCTACCGAGATTCCAGCAGTTCTGTTCCCTTCAACATCGTTCGAAGCCACGAACGATATGGCCGGCATCTTCGCCACACCGGAATCTGGCATCCCAACTCCAACACCAGAAGACGACATGGACGACCAAGAGCCGCAGCAGTACAGGAGACCTAAGCGCAGGCTACCATCCAAAGACTACAGCACCATCCGCCAGAATGAACGTTGCGCAATCAGAGCTCACCTAGACAAATGCCTCGCGAACCCAAAGACCCACATGATGGCCTCCAACGACCTCGAAACTTACCTCATGCTTGAATTCGAGAAGAAGTTGACTGAGCGTGAAAGAAAGGGCCTAGGCACCACTCGTTCGGAGTATCCAAACAGGAGCGACCCAGCCGATGATAAGAGATGGATACGAAAGGTCTTCGCGCTTAGGCTGGAGCTGAATGGATATGCGCCCGGACAAGATGAGCGACGTGCTGGTGGATCCACGGCTGGAGGGTATGGTGGATATGGGTACGGAGAGGGTGTCGATGACGATGAGCCTGGCATCACGACTGGAACTCGGAAACGTGCCCTGCCTGCTGGGTTTTATGATGAGGATCAAGACTCAGAAGAGGAATCACAGCACTCTGGACCGGCCAAGAAGCGGATGCCCTCGAAGCTCATGAGCGACATCCTGCAAGACACTCCGCTAGATGGCGCAAGTCGCGTGCGAATGGCCAGCGCCGGGGAGATGAAGGGTAGGACGGCCGGCGAGGTCAAGCCGACACTGGGTGTTGCCTGCAGCCGCAGCGTCGCCCTCCTCTCTGGTAGAAACCGGTCCCTCGCGCACGTAAAGCCGGCAGGCTGTAAGCTGACGGCCGCCACGCGAGGCTGCGTGGCAAACGCTATCGTCGAGAACGAGATCCGGAGCGAGAGGAGACATTGGCGTTGGGTGAATGGGATGATGGTGGTGTGGCCAGCATTCGAGCGGATTTGAGAGTGTGTCGATCCAGAGCAAGGGAGATCTACCTACGGAGAGAGGTGGTGAAGGGTATGCAGTTGAATTCGGCGCTGCGTGGCGAGCAAAAGATACTGCAGATCTCGTCACTCAAGCATAGCGATCAGGGATAAGTCACAATTCGAGTAGTAATACATGATTTGCGTGAAAGTAATGATACTTAGCCCTCGCTTCATCTCAGCGAGTTCTTCATCTCCTCCTTCAGCTTCTCAGCTTCCGCAGCCGTTGCTCGCCGCCTATCGAGTTCAGCCGTGATACCAAGTTGACGTCGCTTCTCGGCTTCTTCTTCCCAGACTGTCCAGACTGTGAAGTCACAACTGTCAGCATAGCAAGTAGATGAGGTATGGATGGGTAAAAGGGAAAAGGGGTTGGTGTTAATTTGGTTGTACATACCAGGCTTATCACTCTTGGAGTACTCCTTCAATTTATTGACGAAGTTGTCAAAGTCTTCCTGCTTCTCCTTTCGTCGTTCGAGCGAGCGGCGTTGAAGTTCTGGGTTGTATCGCTGGGCAGATCGTCAGTACCTTACTTCACCTTTCGTAGAATGATGAATGGCATACCAGGAAGAGCTCCTCCTCTGTTGGGGTTACATAGTATATCAGTGCGGGTCCACCAATGCACATGACACCACCGCTATCATCTTCAGTAAACGTTCATGCTAACAGCGATAGGAAGGACGCACGCCACTGCCATCTTAGCCCAGGTGATGGTCTTCATCTCGACTCCTGCCAATGCTCCGGGTGGCGAACAGTTGATCGTGTCCTGTCAGTGGGGTCGAATTAGACCAGTAGAGAATTCCGGAAGTCCAATCTGTGTTGTACGTGTACTGTGTAGTGGTGGCGTGGAGCTTCTTCGATGGTCTTTGATATACGGCTAGTCGATGATGATAGCAGGAGGTCTCGGTCTCGATATAACTATTGGCCGAATCTCTTCCCGTCGCCATGCGCGCGGCTGCACCACAAGTTAGCGCCCGTTGCTTGAAACACGCGAGAAGCGCCAGCGAATGAGTCGAAGGTCAATCATATCCACTGCTGCGACCACGAGCGACACTTGAAGCAATACCGTATAATAACAGCCCAGGATCCCTTCCCGACACCTTCCACCCCAACATCAACCACGGCTTCTCCAACCCCCTCCAGCAAGCCGCTGTCACGACCAACAGCAACCCGCGCCGAAACAGCGGAAGCACGATTGTCAGTGATCGACCACCTCACGACTGCGCGCTCGACGCTCTGGGACCGCCGCTTCACTTCTCGCGAACCACCTGATATCCGACTGCAGCCGACGCATGTGGGAACACTGAGTATTGGCGATCGGACAGACAGCAACATCTCCATCCAGAGCTTGGCGGGGTACGGGATTACCAATACCACCGCCAGCAGCACAGTAGAAGGGCGTGAGAGAGGCAGCGAGAAGAAGCACAGAGTCGACGAGATGGACAAGAGACATCCGAATAGCTTCCAGCAGCTGGAGAAGTTGGGCGAGGGAACGTATGCGACGGTATGCTTGCCTCAAAACATCAAACCATGACAGACCATGCTGATATGATATGTCTGCAGGTCTTCAAAGGCCGAAATGGCCAAACCGGCGCCTTCGTGGCTCTCAAAGAAATCCACCTCGACAGCGAAGAAGGCACCCCCTCAACGGCCATCCGCGAAATCTCCCTCATGAAGGAACTTAAACACACCAACATCGTCAGCCTCTACGATGTTATTCACACCGAGAACAAGTTGATGTTGGTGTTTGAGTACATGGATAAGGATCTCAAAAAGTACATGGACAGCTACCAATCACCCACCAACCCATCCGCGCCCCGAGGAGCCCTGGATCCAGACGTGATCAAAAGTTTCATGTACCAGCTCCTCCTAGGAACAGCTTTCTGTCACGAAAACCGCGTCCTCCACCGAGACTTGAAGCCCCAAAACCTCCTGACCAACACATCCGGCCAACTAAAACTCGCCGACTTCGGCCTCGCCCGCGCCTTCGGAATCCCTGTAAACACCTTCAGCAACGAAGTCGTAACCCTCTGGTACCGCGCCCCGGACGTCCTCCTCGGCTCCCGTACCTACAACACCAGCATCGATATCTGGTCCGCCGGCTGCATCATGGCGGAAATGTACACCGGCCGGCCTCTCTTCCCCGGCACGACAAACGAAGACCAACTGCTCAAAATCTTCCGTCTTATGGGAACACCGTCCGAGAGGTCCTGGCCAGGGATTACGTCGTTTCCGGAGTACAAGACTACCTGGCCGGTGTATGCTACGCAGGAACTACGAGCGATTTTGCCGCAGGTCGATGCGTTGGGCATCCAGTTGCTAAATTCGATGTTGCAGGTGAGACCGGAGATGAGGTGTTCCGCTCAGCAGGCGTTGGCGCATCCGTGGTTTGCGGATGTGTATCCCCAGGCTAGGAAAGGGGAGGCGCTAGGAGGTCAAGGTGGGGGGTTCAAGGGCATGTAGATGGTATTAGTGGGAGTTGTGCTTTGAGGCGACCCACATCAGGGGTTCGGAAAGCTACGAGACCGATGACGCGAGGATGAATACAGGCGTGGCGTTGTAAGCGTGGGTCCGGCCGTTTAGCACAAAAGCCTCCCTTGTCGTCCTCGGTGAGCTGTATGCAGCACATGGCCAGAGTGCCATGAATCCATGACTACACGGCTGATCAGTGTTTCTGCTCTTATGCTAGCTATCTCATATGATGAATGTCGTGCCTGCGACTGACGGGCAAAGTACTCAGTGGTGATTAGACTAGCAGCGGACATTGCAGGTATCACAGGACAATCATCGCTGTCTCTCGCCACACTCACGGCTGGATCCAGGTAAACACTACAGCAGCCGGCAAGTGGACTCGAGCTCGATTGGCATGTACGCGTGTTGGCGGTATAGTCCGGAGCACGATATGCAGATGCGAGCTCCGCTTGGTATTGCGACAACGAAGGCGATGTCCATCTCCATGGTGCTGCGGAAAGCGATGGTCGCGTTGATCCTTGGCAGCCACTATTTTGCAGCAGAACCGGTGGTTACTGCGCTTCTATCATGATCATGCTCCTAATGATAGATCAACCAAGCCATCCTTCGTATAGGGTGAACAAGGACTAGTCGGACAGCAAAGTCGTGTTCCGCTAGAGGAGACACAGCTCATGGGTGCCCTTACCAAACAGGAAGGTACGAATTAGCCAAGCCATGCTGGGGATGCTTGGCTCGAGCTTGTCGCTTCTGTGAATAGATTTGCCTTGTGCGTGAGGCTTAGGATCAGATCTATATCATGACAGGCTGACAGCTTTCCGTATCTATACCATGCGCGATACACAGTAGAGGCTGTGCTGCGAGTGCACACCACTTTTGTGTCGCGCAGTTGCGAAGATCGACACGGCTATCCGGCAGAAGTGCAATCAAGCAATACGCACACAACGCCGCAAAGTAGCATACCCGACTTCTTTTCGCATGATAACAGCGCGGGGTACCAAGGGCTTTGAGATGCGTGACTGCGGCAAGATCGTCGAACGTGGCAGGACTTTCCCACTGCGCCATCACGATTGCCATCCTGCCGTCTTGCTAACCTGACCTGAGCTGCGTGACTTACTGACCTTCGGTATGGCCTTTTGTATGCGGTCGATCTCGAGGCTGTGAAGGCAGGTCATGCTTCGCATGCTGTCACCACAAGACTGCGTAGAGCCATGAGCAATATATGTACGATGCCAATCGCCATGAAAAGAGAAGCCAAGCTTTCATTACACAGTAAGAAACACAGGACGATCCTAGCTTCCGAGAAATCCTCCCTGGCTTCGCCTCATAATTCTCGAATTTTCCTCCCAAGAGTCAGCCATGGACCACATCGCCAGTACGCAAAGTCGCAAATGGATCGCAGTAGGCTTCCTCCTGCTAGCCACCTCCACCGCCACCACCAACGCCCAAACATCCACCTCCTTGCACCTAGCCAAGCGCACCTCTACCCTCTCCGCAGGCGCCCGAGCAGGAATAGCCATAGCCATGATCTTGATAGTCCTAGTAACCCTCACCATCTTCGTCTACCGTCGGATTCGCGATCGTCAGAGGCTATTTGAGCAGCGTGCTGCGGCTGTGGAAGCTCATGAGACGGGACCATCTGGTCCAGGTCCGAGAGCCGGGATGGGGAGCCAGGTTGTTCTGGGGAGGCTGTAAGGGTGTGGACCGTGTTCCAGGTGAGTGGTTCCAGGTGCAGTGGCGGTGTGAGGTGGAGAAGGGTGGATGTCCGCAAAGATTAAGCTTGGAGAACAGCATCTCACGGCAGCAACGGTTGTGTGAGAAGTAGCAGTTCAGTACGAAATGAGGTCGACGACAAGATCCACCCTCTCTCATCCAAGGTCATCTCGGTGATATGACGAAATCGTCGTGCCTCATAGTCCAGCCTTCTTCGACCAAGATCAGATCCCATGTATCGCCGCCCGTGTCACACGCGGAGCGCATCTGAAAGCTCACGGCAACTTCGCCTCCTTGACAGGACTCCACGCCAAAGCAATCAACTCCAAATGCTGCCCCGTAACAACCCTATCGTCCGCCCAAAGCTCAGAAACCTTCCAGCCCTCCTCCCCACCCTCATCCTTCCCCGCCGCCACAATCCCACACAAAACATCATACCGCTTCCGGTCCCAATCAGCCTCAGTCGGCTTCCCATCATCTACCAGCACATTGCCCAGTTTCTTCCCCTTGGGCAAAGCAACATACATCCTCGCGAACGCCTTCGCCTGCTCACCAACACTCCCACTCTCCTCGATACGGGAGAGGTAGCGTTCGACAACCTTCTTACTCAACAATGGCTTAAAGCCCTCCGAACCCCTCAACGCAGCCTTGGAAGCCGGATAGGTCTCCTCCAACCACGTCTTGAAAACCTCCATAGCATTCCGCATATCCTGCGTACTCGCCGCCCCATCGACGGCTTTCTTCATAGCTGGATGGTGCTTGGCGCGGTTGTACATGGTATTTACTGTTTGCCATTGGTAGATGAGAGAGCGGTCCTTGATGAGATCTAGAGTTCTGATGGCGGCTGCGGAGTCCTTGAAGCCGGTGCCGTGGATTGTTGTGCTGGGGTTGTCGTCTGTGTAGAGGTGTGATGCTTTTGGGTCTTTTAGTTTGGCTGGGGGTTTGGTTTTGGTTGAGATGGGATCTTTTCGGGCTGCTTTGGTTTTGCTTTCTGATTTTGCTTTGGGCATGTTGGTAGATGTGCTTGTTGGTAGTATTGGTTGTCGAATTGATGAACGCCGTGCAGTCTTGCCTTTTAGAGATGAGTCTCCCAACAGTATACACTGGTAGTTTCTGAAGGTAGGTCGGTCCCTTTCCCAGACGACGTTATCGGCTTTGTATCAAGTCATGGCAGATGAAAGCACGGTTCATGATCGCTTCATTGGTAGCTAGACGATCATTTCGTATATTGATATATTGTCGATGACATCACATTCAGCAGACCCGGCCTCGTGAAGACGAAGCAGTGTTATTAATGAGCGACAGATGTCTAATCGAAAGCTTCTTCTGCATACAGCGTGTCGTACAACACCGTGGTCCTACCGTCCTGGTAGGCATGACGATATCTAACAGTGGTAGGGTGGAGTGGTGGGTTAGTGGCGGTTGCTGTGACAGCGGTGTTTGGCCATTGCCGTTTCGGCGCTTGACACGCGAAGCACGACTCAAGAACGCCGACTTTCCATTGTGGTGGCTTCGATTTAGTCCTACGCCAACGCCTTCGCTTCTTCTACCACAGCACTTGATACTGTATCTTGCTGCCACTGAGCCTCATCCTGCTGACAAGTGATCGAAGGCAGTGAGGTTACAATGGCTGCCGGCGCTCCTCTCTCTCTCCGCGGGCAAAACCACGAATTCGCCCTGCCCATCCCCCCACCACTGTTGCACACTCGCTCCTCCAACACCCTCGACCATGGCGCTCCCGGCACACCCACTCGCGATGCCGAGGCCTTTATCTCCCCTGTTCAGACACCACATGGTAGCCCGAGCAAGAACAAGATGCCACCTGGTGCATTCGACCTGCCCGACGTCTTCTCCAATGCCATGAAGCTGGTCCCCACCCAAGGCCAACCCAACAGCAAGGCACTACAGCCGGCCGCCTCCACCAACAACAATCACAATGTCTACTCAGAACCATTCTGCGGGCAAGACGCCAAAGGTGGCGCACCAGGCAGTCCCCTCCGCAAGCAGGGCAAAGAAAACACCCCGCCAACCAATCGCCCACAACTCCAGCAAACCAATTCGTACCAGAGTCAAGCAGCAGAGCGAAGACAGGAGCCGTATAGAACGCGGGGAGACGAGCATTCGCCCACTCGGCCCAAGACGGGTACCATGACTGGAGCTCTCACATCCGAGGATATCGAGAAATTGACCAAGCCGGCGGTGAAGAGGTTGGCGAATGTGACACAGCTGTACTTCTTGGATTACTACTTCGATCTTCTCTCCTACACTCATGGCCGTCAGAATAGATTACAGGCGTTTAAGCAACACAATCCTGCTCCCACGGATGCTACACCAGCGGCAGAAAAGGAAAAGTACGACGCCCTGTGGTCACAATATCTCGGTCATGAGAGGGCGAAGCTGAGACAGAGGCGTACGAGGATGAAGCATGGAGACTTCCAGATCCTGACCCAGATCGGGCAGGGTGGGTATGGACAGGTCTACCTAGCGAGCAAGAAGGACACTCGTGAAATCTGTGCTTTGAAGGTCATGTCCAAGAAACTTCTCTACAAACTCGACGAAGTCAGACACGTATTGACAGAAAGAGACATCCTCACCACAGCCAACTCAGACTGGCTCGTCCGCCTCCTCTACTCTTTCCAAGACGACAACTCCATCTACCTCGCCATGGAATACGTGCCCGGCGGCGACTTCCGCACCCTCCTCAACAACACCGGCGTCCTCCACAACCGCCACGCCCGCTTCTACATCTCCGAAATGTTCCTCTGCGTCGACTCCCTCCACCAACTAGGCTACATCCACCGCGATCTCAAACCCGAAAACTTCCTCATCGACAACACCGGCCACGTCAAACTCACCGACTTCGGCCTCGCCGCCGGTTTTCTCGCCCCGGCGAAGATCGAAAGCATGCGCATCAAACTCTCCTCCGTAGGCGACATGCCCGCCTCCTCCATCCCCTTCGGCCGACCAATCGAAGAGCGCTCACTAAAAGAACGCCGAGAAGGCTACCGCTCCCTCCGTGAACGCGATGTAAACTACGCCAAATCCATCGTCGGCTCCCCGGACTACATGGCCCCCGAGGTGCTGAAAGGGGACGAATACGATTTCACCGTCGACTACTGGAGTCTAGGCTGCATGCTCTTCGAAGCCCTAGCCGGCTACCCACCCTTCGCCGGCGCGACCGTAGACGAAACATGGCAGAATCTCAAGCGCTGGCAATCTGTTCTCCGCAAACCAGAATACGAAGACCCGAACTACTTCCTTTCCCGCCGAACCTGGGATCTGATAACCCGCCTCATAGCACCCAAATCCAACCGGCTCCGCGGGATGAAAGCAGTGCAAGCCCACGATTACTTCCGCGAGGTCTCTTGGTCCGGTTTGCGAAGCGAACGTGCTCCCTTTGTGCCGGAGTTGGACTCGGAGACGGACGCGGGATATTTTGATGATTTCGGGAGTGAGAAGGATATGGCCAAGTATAAGGAGGTGTTGGAGAAGCAGGAGGCGTTGGAACGGATGGCGGAGCGGCCGGGCGGGGAGAATGGGAGGCAGATGTTTGTCGGGTTCACTTTCAAGTATGTTTCCTCCCCTGCTCCTTTGCGAGAGACGGTGCTGGAAGGTGGGCGACAGCTGACTTGATTCGGTACAGACATCGGAAACCCGCCACCGACGCCGAGACAGGCAAACCGGCTAGTCCGCGGAAGCCGTTGAGTAATGTGGCGGAGGAGGCCTTTGGCACGATCTTCTAGAGAATTTCAATCTCCATCAACCCAAGGTCTCGACGACGGAGACTGTATCGCTACCGCTGCTTCTCACTAGAGAGAGATGACGACGCTGTCTGAAGGCGGAGGGAGATATGAGGATGAGGCAGGCGTTCTTTTTCCGGGAGTCGGGTGGGTTGGTGAAAGGGAGCATATGAGTCCAAGAATGGCATGGCATGGTATGGAATGCGCTGGAGCGGCGAGCGCATAATGACACGAGCATGGCATGCCCGTATACGATCATCGATGGCGTCACTTACTTGCTTGGAATTGTTCTTAGTCGCTTTCATTGCTTTTCTTGGGCTTTTAGTAGTACTATGACCATCAAAAACGCACCACCATTGACACTTAACTCATTTCTTCTCGCGATCATGATTGATGTATCATGCTCAAGCGCTGGGCCATCTTCCCCTGACTTCCAACCGAGCCATATTCACCCGATGATACCGAGCGCCCAGAAGAATTGAGAGAAATCGTGGTAGTAAGGAATATGAAAGCAGCATTCATACAAGACATGCCCACACACCTACCCTCGTACGCCTAGCTACCTACACACGATGCAAAAAACAACAACAACAACGTACATACACAAGATCCAGATCTCACTCAACGACAAAACAATGTACAAGCCATTTTACCCGATCCCGACCTTCCTATCCAGTTTGTCCGATATGCCCCCGGCCAATACACCCCCTCTGCCACTGCCCTACTGCCCTACACCCTCATCCTCAAATTCCTGTTCAAATCCGCCATGAACTGGCTCAAGAACCCGCTTAAACCACCACCATTGGCCGCACCAGCGGAGGTAGAGGACGAAGCAGCCGTCGCACCTACATCACAGAAACACAAAGTCAGCACATAATCTTCCTGCAACACAAAGGAAACCAAGCGACCAAACCAAGCACCCGGCCAGAGCCCATCGAGCGCGCGCGTCAAAGGGAAGACAAGGAAAGGCTCGAGAGAAGAAGGGGGGGGGGAAAAGAGATGAAAGGTAGAAGAACTCACCCTTCCCAGCCCGATCAGCGACAAGCGCAATCAACGCCGCCCCAACCCCACTCCCATCCTTCGCGATCCCAATCCTCACCCTCCTCTCCCCCCGGACACCAATCTCGGGAACATCCCTCAACGCCTCGCGGATAAACTCTTCAAAATTCGGATAAAACTCCACCAAACTCCCATCAACGCCCACATCCACAATCTCATCCTCGTTAACCTCGAGTTTGGCGTCGTTTGTGGTTGCGATATCGGTCGGATGAGATAACTTGCCGGTAGATAAGATGACGGCGGCGATCGCCACGGCGGAGAGTCGAGCGGCGCGTTTTCCGATGGCGGAGGCGATGAGACGGACGGCTTCGGCATCCTCGGCGCTGGCGGCGGAGACGCCGTAGTCGTTGTCGAGGGTTTGTCGGGTGACCTTCAGTCCCGCAGAGGTGTCTCCCGAGGCGATAGACAAGAAACTCGTATCGAGCCCCCATTGGTTCCACAGAGCGCTCTGGTCGTGGATGTTCGTCGTGCTGTGGATATCATTCTGATTACTATGCTCGTCGCTGAATAACGGGACGGAAGGGTCTTTGATCAGATCGACGATCGCTCGGCGTAAGATCTCGCCCAGGAACATGCCTGAAACGCGCTTCTCGAACATTTGGATACCAGGGTTATTGGACTCGGCGTCAAGGGATTTGTCGTAAGATGTACTAGGCAAGACGGAGAGCTGGTTGTCGAAGCTACCCCATTCGGTGTTAATGATCATTTCCCCCGTACTATCGTCCACATCGCCCGCAGCCTTACTCCCACCCTTCTTGAGTTTTGTCACGCGGTCCAGTTTCTCCACATACGCACCATTCGTTCCCGTGCCGAAGATGGCGCCGAGAAGAGTCCCCGTTTTCCCCGGGCTGGTATACGAGCGGGCCATGAGTGTGCCGACCGTATCGTTGACCAGCGCCGCGACCTTGACGGGAAGATGGAGGAGATCGATTTCCTTCTGCAACAACGCACAGACATCTTTCCCGATAGTATCCTTGATATCAAACCCCTTCGTCCAACGGATCAATGTCCCCTTGTTAATCCCGGACTGCTGCACGGGAAAACTAAAAGTGAACCCCAGATGAAAGACCTCCTCATCATGGAACGAAGCGCCGATATAACTCCCCCGTCGCCTCCGCTCCACATGATTGACATAATGCTCATTATGATGGGTCTTGAGAAAAGTCTCGATCTGCTTGGCCAAGAAGGAAAACAACTCCTTACTCGTCTTGGCCACCATCAATTCCTGCGGGATCTTGACTTTGCTCTGCGTCAAGCTGAAGGTGCTGTTGCCATGTAATTGGATGGAACACACTCTGAAATTCGTCCCGCCCAGGTCGACCGCCATGTACAAACCCTTCTCCGTCCCGTTCGGGACAGCAGTGACATAGGTCGGGATCTGGCTCATCGTCGCCCCTTGCTTCCCCAAGCCTTCATCCATCTGTCGGATAAACTCTTTCACACCTCGCTGGACATCTTGGGCCGAGTACTCGAACTCGGCGGCCACGCGCTCGGCGGCGGCGGCGAGAGCCATGCTGTGTTGGGATTTGCCAAAGTAGGAGGAGCGGTGTTCGCGGGGCCGGCAGTAGAGTTCTTGGACGAACGGGTTGTGGGTGGCGGGCACGGGACAGGTGGTGGGGAGGGGAGGGTGGGGGTGAAAGTAGTAGGGTGCGAGGCGGGGGAGGAGGATGAGCTGGGCGAGGAGGACGAGGAGGACGAGGCAAGCGGTGACGGTGGATGTTCGCGGTAGGCGGTGGAGGGTGAAGAGGGATGGCTTGTGATGTCTGCTGCCGTGTAATTCCTGGAGGAAAGGAAGCTCTTCCTCGTCTCGGCCTTTCCTCGCTGCTGTTGCTGGTGTGATGAGTGGGAGGGAGGAGCTGCGGGAGTGAATGGTAGGGCGGTGAGGAGGAGGTCCAAGGTCGGCCAGCGTGGCGGGAGGAGTAGGAAAACACGAGAGGGGGGAGGGGAGGGGGAGGGGAGAGGAATTGGTTAAGGATGCTTCCACGGGCGGAGTAGACGTGCAGCAGTGCAGCGAGCAGCTCGAAGCTTCACACCGACTTGCTCTGCTCTGCTCTGCTCTGCTTGCTGCAGATCAGACGAGCAAGCCAGCCAGCCAGCCAGCCAAAGTGCGGGGCCGCTGTGGAGTTCTGGCCCGCTCCTTCCACAACTGGGATTATTATTACGAGATGGGAAGTACAGTAATAATAAATGCTCGCTCGACACCCGCTGCTCGACAATAATGCCACCTCTATAGCATGAGCTTACGGCTTTACATACTTTACATAATTTATCCAAATATTGATGAATGGCATTTGACCGGTGGCGGATAAGCAACTGTGATACTGGAAGCCCGATTGAGAGCTGTTTCCTTTTTCCTAACCTCGGCGCTTCAACGGCGCCAATAATTAATCCTCCCTGGGTGACGTATGCGGCTCTGCAAAGTCACATGGTTAAAAAGTAAATCTACAGTACGAGATATATGTATACAGGAGCACATGGCCAAAGCACATGACAAGTAGCGGTAGTAATCACCTACAGCCTCGCCTTCCCCTCAACCAACATAGCATAATCCCCCTCCCCAAACTCCTCATACCTCTCCCCACCGCCCCTAACCCAAAATATCACATCCCCCCTCCCCGCCTCCCCTTCCCGGATCTTCCTCACATCCACCCCTTCCTTCCTCAACGGCACCTTATTCTGCTTATTGTTATGCATGGGACTCTGCCTCTCCAACACCCTTAGAAACACGGGCACCGCATACTTCGGCAACCCCAAGCGCGCATGGTCCAGCAGACCCTTCCAATTGAAGCTCGCGCGGTCTTCGGGCCGGATGTATATCGCGGCGCAGCCCGCTCGGCCATCATGGGAGGGGACTTCCACGCCGTAGACGTTCGTCTCTACCACTCCCGGAAATCTACCCAGATGTTCGGCAACTTGTGCGGTGCTCACATTCTCCGATTTCCAGCGAAAGGTATCGCCCAGCCGATCAAGAAAGAACCACCTCCCATCCCCATCTCTGCGCAAGGCATCACCAGTCCGGTAGTACAAATCCCCCTTGACAAAAACATCGCGCTCGAAGCGGCCAGCCGTAGCAGTAGGGTTATTGTAATAGCCGACAAACTCCCTCTCACTCGCACACTTGATGATAATCTCCCCCCCAAGTTCATAACTCGTCCTCTTAGCAAAACCCGTCAATCCATCCCGCCACATCCCCCCCGTCTCATGATCAATCTCCACCGGCACAATCTTTCCCCACAACTCCCTCCTTTTCAACCACCCATGATGCCCCACATGCGCTGCGTGAAAAGGGCCCCGACACACATTCAGCAGACTCAACATCCCCTCCGTACTATTGAAAAACTCATTCACCGTCTCGATCCCAAACCTCTCCTGGAACTTCAGCCAAACGTCAGGCCTCATCCCATTCCCATACATAGCCTTTAACTTGTGTCCGCGATCTAAGCGGGAAGGCGGAGCAGCAAGCAGATACCTGGCCGTCTCGCCCACATACACGAAAGCGTTGGCGTGGGAATCATGGACATCCGGCCAGAAATTCCTGACACTAAACTTTCTCCCGATCGCGAGTGTAAGGCCGGAGATCAGACAGCCGATCGCTACGGTGCAGCCGGTACCATGGTAGAGGGGCATACAGTCGTACCAGACATCTGCTTTCCTCCCCCTTCGGAGTAAAGAGGCAGTTTGACCGGGTTTGAGGCCAGTAGTGCGATGGCGTGGGAAGCCGAGACCGTAGGAACGTTGCGTTTCGAAGGGGCAGGCCTTGGGGTGGCCCGTTGTGCCGGAGGTGTAGAAGAGGAAGATGGGAAAGGTGCCTGTCACTCCATCGCGGAAGGAATTAGGCGGTCGGACCGGGTCGCGCGCATATATCGCGGCCTTGATCGCCTCATCCAGAATAATAATCCTCATCCCCAATTCCTTCTCGATCCGGCTACGTACGGCCTCAATCCGCTCCACACACCCAGCATCAGCATCCACAACCAAAACCTTCCCCCCAGCAACTTGCAAACAGTGCACAAGTCCATCCCCAGCCAAATTATAGTTGATCATCGCCGGCGCACTCCCTACGCCCCAACACCCCAACAAATTAAACATAAACTCGGGCGAATTAACCAAATAACAACTCATCAGCTCCCCCGGCCTGACTCCAACCTCTTGCAAGAACCCGGCCCAACGACACACATTCTCATACACCTGCTTGTAAGAAAACTGCACCGCTGTATCGGCAGGGGAAGGACGATACCATATCGCTTGCTCGTTGGGGAGTTTGTGGGCTTGTTCTTCGAATTGGTACCAGAGGGAGCGTTTGTTCTCGCGAGCGAGACGTGCGCCTAGACGGGCGAGGTGGCGGCTTTCGCGGTAGTCGGCGAGGTCTTTGCGGAGGTGGAGGCGGGCGTCTAGGTAGGCGGCTGTTGCTGCTGCTCCGGCTGTTGTGGTGGCTGCTAGGGCTATGTTTTTATCATAGTCAGGGAGGATCTGGTAGTGAGGAGAATCATGACAAGTGATATTATACCTAGAGCCATGATTCTGCAAGGGGAGGTTGGCGGCTGCTGTTGTCAGATAAGTGAGAAGGACGGGAGCTCGTGGTAAGGTCGTTTTGGCCTTGTCTGTCAATCGAGAACAATATGGTCTGTATTCATTTATGTGGGAAACGATTCTGCGCAGACGTATCGATAGCACAACACCTACTGGCTATTGGTTCATATACAGAAGACTTCCGTAGATTTTCACGGACGTGATTGCTGTGTATTGAGAGCTCACGAAGCACGGTAGATGTTGGCGGCCCTCGCTTCTCGGCTATCCAGCAAGCAAGCAAGCCGGCGCAAATGCCGTGCTGCCAACAATGCTGCCAACAATGCTGCCTTGTACACGTGACACGAAGATACGAAACCGCCATGACGAACATCTGCGACGGACGTGAACACAACACGGTCATGCAATTTGCTTATGATATAAACAGATAAGACCCAAAGTAAAACCAATGCCTTCATCAGGACCATCACAATCAGCCGCAAACGGCAAACTCCCTTCTCCACCTCTCCATCTCCACGCCCATCATCGGCCTTCCCAAGACCGCTGGCGCCGCCGCTGACGCACGGGCAATTGAAGATCATCAACCGCATTGACCGTTCCTGTGCTTGAGCAGAGCTGCCACCCGTCTCACGTCCCCCCCCAATCTCATCTATTCATCTCTGAAGCTGTTGCGAATCCTCTCGGCTCTCCGCCATATGACGCTTACATTGCTGGTAATCAGGAGGGAGCTGAGTGGGTAGATGGACATATATACATCGCAGTCGTGAATCGAAAACGTAGATACCGCATTCACATTCCCACTTCTTCTCAGCACTCCAAGGATATACGAGATCAAACAATCAATCATCGCAATGTTTGGCAGCCTCAAACTCTTTACTGGATCGCCAACTCAAGGAAGCATCAACGACGCAATGATGAGGGACCATCGCACATTATCGGAGACGCCAGACAATCCTCATGTCAATGTCGACCTCGACCCTTCGCTCAAGGCAGAACCTGGATCAGCTGATCCCATATCGCCCACAGGTAAGCACTCCTTCAGCCCTCACTAGCACATCAGACCGGGAATGATCTAGACGCTAATAATATGTCGAATAGATGTCATGAAACGACAACTCCTCCCCGACCCCGTCGTCTCAAGCGAACTGAAAGCGGGCCAACAACCAGCAACCAATTCAGACCCAGAAGTTATCCGGGAGAAGAAGGAGATGCAGGATGAGCTGCAGCAGAAGGTTACTGAGAAGCAATGATGAATGAATGAATGACCGTGCACGATATATCCTTGGGTACAGGCGTTTGAATGAACCAGACCGTCTGCTGCTGAGCCTTTGACCAGGTGTCGAGGAGTGTTGCAGGTGCAGACTAAATCATTGGCAGATGGTCGTGAATTTGATGGTAAACACTGAGACATGCAGGCAGGCCACTGATTAGTCGACGGAATATGTATATATGGCTTCTGTCATTTTAACCGAGACGCAACGAAACCCTGATGTTGTTTCTACGTGATCTATCGCGCTTCCGTTAACATCTGGTTGCAGGGTGGCCTTTCCTCTTGTAAGAAAGCATCAGTTGGAGACTTGGCATAACGCCATCGCTTCGCATACATAGATGAAGATTGTGGATACTGTGCTGCAGTGACGCTGTATAAGTGTGTAGTTGCTCGAGTCGGAGTATCGCTTCACGGTAATTGTTGCGACTACTGGTCCACTGGTCGCGCTCATCCGTCCAGGACCTGCTCGTGTCATTTGAGTCCGTGGTACTGTGGGCATGTCCCTCTAAGCAAACATGAAGAATGGCGAGCATTAGCCTCAAGTCAAGGTGTATCCTCTTCTCATCCTCCGCCTCCTTGCCCACCCGACTTCACCCACCACATGTTCCAGTTCGATCCGTAGGTCGAACAAGGTACCTTGGTCGCTTGACGGAGATGACTATATGGACACACTGTACATTCAACAGCGCTGCCGTCACCGTCCGCAATGGCTCCACGTGGCAAAGTTACGACACGCTTGCGTACCCCTTCACGTGTACGGGCAGGCATGATTTGCTTTGCTTCGACACCAGCGGTGTTGCCGACGAAAGAGCGTCTCCAGTTCACTAGTTGAAGAAATGCCTGCTTGACGGACCAAGCGGAAGAGCTCAAAGGCCTGGAACACGGCAGCACATGCATGAAAGCTTGAATTCTGACGTAAACCTCGTCATTGCATGCAAGCGTTCCTGCATTGAATGTGATATTCTTGGCAAAGGCTTGATGGTTTTGTTCAACAACGATTTGAAGCTCTCACTTTTATTCTGATACCACCCACACCGATCTAACAACCACAGCCATCATGTCTCATCAACACGGAGACAAGCACGATATCCCCAAGGAGCACGAGCGCTCCAAGTAAGTCAGCATTAACCCAAAGCAATCGCCACAGTATTGACATGTAGACAGTGCCGGCGCCTGGCTGCCAGCAGACCACCGCGTCCAGAAGGAATGGCTCGGTCACCAAGTCAAGCAAGCAGGCGAGAACAAGAAGGAACTCGTCCCCGTGCTCCAAGACTTCAAGAACTTCATCGAGAGCAACCCTCGCATTTACATGTACTTCAACTCTATGTTCACTGAAGTGCCGGTGAAGCACCCATACAACAAGGACCCAACCGGCCACAAGCAGATCCGTGACTACCATCACATGCTGGAGGTCCTGAACCACACCTTCGGCTCGGCGCCATACTGGAGTGATGCTGCCGCTCATGTCGGTATGGTCGGTGTGCCAATGTGCGCCATCCTCGACTACCCAATGGGTACTGCTAGTGGCTATGCCGCCTTCCTCGACCCAGAGGTCAACGCTCATTTCAAGAAGATCTTGAACGAGTGGGGCAAGCTGTTGGCTTCTCCCAAATCTGCTGAGGTTCTCGGTTCCCACAAGCAGGGGTGGTTCAGCGAGCATGGCGTCAATGACATGATGCATGTGGCCAACGGGCCCTATAGCACCAACCACACTTTCGACGACTTCTTCGTATCACCTGATCCCAAGGGCAAGCACAAGGGCTACAAGAGCTGGGATGAGTTCTTCACTGTAAACTGGGAGTAAAGTGTATGAAAACGGTAGCTGCTAACTTCTTTTACAGCGCCAATTCAAGCCTGAAGTCCGCCCAATCGAATCTCCCGACGATGACAGTGTGATCAACAACTGCTGCGAGAGCAAGACCTTCGCCGTGCAGCACGACGTCAAGCTCCGTGACCACTTCTGGATTAAAGGTCAACCTTACAGCATCCTCGACATGCTCGCTCACGACAAGCTGGCGGAGAACTTCGCTGGTGGCACCGTCTACCAAGCCTTCCTCTCAGCTCTGTCCTACCACAGGTGGCACGCACCCGTCAGCGGCACGATCAAGAAGGCCTTCGTGCAAGACGGCACTTACTTCTCCGAGCCCCTCTTCGAAGGCCTCGGCGACCCGACAGTGCAGGAGATTGATGCCGCCGGTATTTCCGTCGGACAGGGATATCTCTCTGCTCTAGCCACCCGTGCCATCATCTTCATCGAGGCTGACAACCCGGATATCGGGCTCATGGCTTTCATCGGCATTGGTATGGACGAGGTCAGCACATGTGATATCACCGTCAAGGAGGGTCAGCATGTGAAGAAGGGCGAGCAGACGGGCATGTTCCACTTCGGTGGAAGCTCGCATTGCTTGCTGTTCAGGAAGCATGTCAAGATCGAGGGGTTCCCCCAGGCGGGCAAGGACCACAATGTGCCTGTGCGAAGCAAGCTGGCTACCGTGTCGAAGTAGTATGGCTGAGCTCTAGGTACGATGACGTCCACGGTGCGCAGATAGCTCTAGTATCACGACTATGACAATGAAAAGTACTTGATGACTTCGCCTCCTTCCCGCATCATTCATATTCAACGCAATCAGGCCTACTAGTCTGCTCGCCGTTCTGTGCTGATGCAACAGCGATAAGCGATTACCACAGCCAGCTTGAAGGCTTCAGCAAAGCTCTCTTTCCTGCACGGAATCCGACTGCAGCAAAATCGGAAGTCGCGACCTACACCGTTCCTTCCACTTCAAGCGTACTCGTCGTGAAGCGCAATCTTGCCATGCATTAGTGCTAAAGGGGTAGCACAGACCCTTCTCACGGCCTGAAAACATTTCCTCGAGCTCTTGTTGACAGTAGCAGATACACAAAACACACCTTTCTTCGACTTTGTGGCAACATCTCTACCGACGGGCGGTTATGTTGGAGAATCTTGAGAGTCTTTAGCAGCAGATGGTGATCTCAGACCGGTGAGGAAGAAACCGGTTTACTCTCTTTCGCTGGGGTGCACGGCGCTGGCGTTGGTGGGAACGGTATGCAAGTACGACTGCCGTCGAGAACTCTCAATCTGTCTTCGTGTTAACCATCGGAACCTAGTACCGGGAAGACACCACTCCAGCTCATTAGTACCGGGCTGTGAAGTAATTAGGCATGCCATACAGCCACCTACACGACTTCCGACCCCCTTTGAGTAGGACTGACTTCTCGGACAGTACACGACGACCCGGATCTGAGATCGTGGTACCACCATCTCTCTTCCTGTTGGAGGACATGTGCTTTGGGACTGCGACTGTAAGCCAATCTGCATGTTCAGAAGACACGCCTACTCCAATCCCAGTGCCTCCGAGGTGGTCGAGGGTGTCCAGCAAGTTTGTGCGTCCAAGACTTCGCTTTTCGGGTTGCGTTCTCGTCGAGCCCTGAACTTCTGATGGCCGCGCAGATCCTTTGCTTCGGCAATGAGTGACGTTCACGGATGCTAGCAGTTGTTTCTCCGCTCGGTGGTCAACCTGCTTTCTTGTCAGCGCTCGCTGTCAGGGTGATTCCTGCAAGCCGGCTCATGCTTGACTCGAGGTGGGTCGTTGGGTTCGCTACCGTTCCCTCTGCTTGCTATGATCCGTTCTCGGTGAGCTGCTTGTCGCGGAGTCAGACATCTACAGCGAGAGCGGGTTCGCAATGGTTTGGGCTATTGTTGCCTGGAGCAGGTATTGCCGTAAGCCGTAGGCTGAGGCAGTCACCGGAAGTCTCCAACACAGGCATTCGCTCGTTGACGGATTCTTTTGAGGGCATCGTGCATAGTCTGTCGTGGGAGTCATGACATTACAGCCGACTGAGTGCTTTGTCTAAGCTACGGAGTTTGTGAAGCCTTCGTTGCTTGACGTGGTGCGGTGACGACATAGACGAGGGCAGACGGTAGCACCACCCTGAATGATGAGAAAGATGAAGGCTCAGGTTGACTTTGCTGGCTGCTACTTCGGTGCAGTCGGTCTAGTAACCGTGACTTCCAATGGCTTTTGAGGTCATTCAATATTCTGACGGGCTTGTGTCACATAGACATTACATATCTTTCGTGATCGTTGGTAGCAGTTTGAATCATGCTCAGTGCTCCGTAGTCTTTTCTTCGCCTCGCAGAACTCTCTCGTACTCTTACTTTCCATGGCAGCGCGGTCCTCTGTACCTGCCGTTGTTATGGTTTTGTTGATGGCCGCGAATGCAGGAGTCTGGTGAAAGCGAAGCAGAAGTGAAGTTGAGATTGAGTCTCGGCCGAAGCGCAAGCCGGCACAAATCGCAGGACCTTCATCAAATACTCTTTCAGTCATTCATGTCACCACCATCGCGCGACTCTGTCAGTACGAAAGGCAGTCTGATCGTCTCATGATGGTTGAGAAGAATGCCACAGTCATCGCTCACAGCATGGCTGCAGAAACCCGCCATCACGGCTCAGAAGAACAAGACTGTCACTACGACTCCGACCCCTGAACACGACACTGAGACTGAAGAGACCAACCCACTTCCCAGCGGACACACAAACACACCGCCACCTTTTCAGGCTGAGCCCTCAGGGAGCTCAGTACCGAAGACTGTCACGCCCTCCACGACAGCCAAGCCATGGAAAGCACCCTCGCCACACCTCCCGCAGAATGTAGAGATACGAGCATGCACCAAAGCAGATATACCCGCTCTGAAACGTCTCAATAGCGTCTTACTACCTCTTCCTTACCCGGATAGCTTCTACCAGGCCATCACTGCGGACCCAGTGACTTATAACCTCACTCTCCTGGCGCTCTGGCACGACGATCCCGCCAACTCTGGCAAGGAGAAAGGACGATTGATCGGAGCCATACGCTGCCGAATACTGCCCGAGACCCCACAAACATCCAACCTCGAAGACATGGATGAGAAGAAGGACATGCTTTACCTCTGCACCCTCACACTACTGTCTCCTTACCGTGGACATGGCGTAGCATCGCACATGATGCACACGCTACTCGTTCGAGCGGTAGACGCTTACGGCATCACAAGCGTGGCGGCGCATGTTTGGGAAGCAAATGAGGAAGGCTTGGAGTGGTATGCGAAGCGTGGGTTCAGAGTAGTCGGAACAGAAGCCAATTACTACCGTAAGCTAGATCCCAGTGGCGCGGTGGTCGTGCAGCGAGAAGTCAGGGTTACGGACTTGCTTCATGGGTAAAGCACCACTGTTATGTATATCTTGCTGTTGGCATATCAGACCTCCGATCCATCAATCGAGAAACACTCTGCTGTAGACTTGCGGCCCATGGGAGAAATGGATTGCATGCCTCCACCCCTGAGCATTAGCACACAATGGGAAGATGATTGTGGGTGGTAGCAATGGTTTCTCAATACTAACCACACTACACAGCAATCAGATGCAGAAGACGCAAGTAGAAAATTCGTCTGCATTACAGCATTGTATCCGCTCTAGCATCTCTATCAGTTGCCCCACCTCAGATAGCTGGCAACAAAAGTTCATAAGCCTATTCCATACGATCGACTCTGGCCCCATGCCCAACGACATCCCCGTCAGAATCGTGACCCGCAACAGAACCGCCATCTATGTACAACATGAAGATCCCTACAATGATAGCAGCAAAAGCACCTATCGCATAGCCACTAGAATAAAGCGAATAGACGTCCAGATAAAGCTTCGCACAACGCACATTCCAGGGGTATCATAACCAAAAAGACCGAAAAGCAATCATACCAGACAGATCGGCGTATAATAATGTCTCCACTTGAGCCCCGCCTTCATTCTCCAACCTCCTCCTCTGGTGGCTGTGAAACTTTCACAAGCTCATAGTCAACCATTCCCACTCTTGCGGACCCGTCAACATACCCGGATGCACTCCAGCTGGGAGCTCGCCATTCGGACCCAGTACAAGACGTCCTTGCATCGGCCCACCATTCGGCGCAGCCATCATCTGACTCTGCATAGCTGCAAGATCGGCTTGCGAGAGCATATTTGGAGCCAAGGGAGGTGGTGCCGAGGGGGCAATCGGGACATTACTCCTGCTCGCACCAGCCGCGCCTGGACTCGTGGTGCTTGCGTCTACCATTTCTGTATCCTCGGGTGCAGTCGGCATACTAGCTCTGCTTTGACGTCTTGCTTTGCGGGGTGCCATTGTTCGTGTCGGGACCAAAGCAGGCGGCTGGGAGACAGGCTTCGGCGGTCCAGGAGCAATAGCGACGACCTTCGGCACTGGCTTCTCGGCAGGTCCGGAACTCGTAGGCGTCGTGGCCGCAGTTCCACTTCCGGCTGATCCGGCAAGTGATTTGGGCGAATCGGCGTCGTTGTTGGAGCCTCTGGCTGAAGTCGGGGTGGTGGCTGTTGTTTGTGCTACCGAGTTCTTACGGCTTGCGCCCTTCTTACCTCGCATTGTACCCACAGGAGCAGCATTGCCGCTGCCTCTGTTGCGCTTCTTGATCACGTCTGTCTTCAAGCTCAATGGTCGCACTACACCGTGCAGCTTCAAGAACAACCCGCAAGCATTGCACAGAGGGTGGCCTTCGGGATTACGACGCCAGAGCGGTGTCGTTTGTGTAAAGCAGTTCGTGCAGGTCGTAGGGACTCCACTGTCCGGCCGCGGACTGCCTGGCCTCGATGGGGCAGCAGATCCAAAGCCCGATTCTGGCGGCGACGAAGGTGACGACTGCGTGCGTATCGAAAACATTCCAGTTGCCATCCCGACTGTATTCGGTGTAGACGTTGTCCTTGGTATCTTCTTCGTCCTCGGATCACCACCACGATTCCTCATGTCGCTGACTGATGCAGCTGATCCATGTCCACGACCCAGACCAGACTGATCCCAGCCCTGCGGCGAAGGTATCATCTCGGTATGACCAATCGTAACACCCTTCCTTGGCGGACCAGCCGGATAGCGTGCAGCAGTGGGATTGAACTGATTTGACAGATTTTGATCCCATTGGAAGCCGTTGTTCATGTCCTCCATTGGTGAATAGCTTTGCGGCATCATCATGTTTGGGTCATTGAATTGCATGGTATCGTCGTCTTCATCGTCGTCATCTCCTCCGAACGTGAACATGTTGTCGTGGTGAGACAGCGGCAAGCTGCCAGATTGCATGAAGTCGTGAGAGCCACCAGGCATGTCAAGATGTCCTGGCATTTGGAAGGTCGGCTGTAAGAAGTTGTGCGTAGGTGCACTAGAAGACATGGCACTGAACATGCTGTCACCAGTAGGGTTGAAGACGAATTGCTGTGCCTGCGGTTGACTTGGCGTTTGCTGAAGCGGCAGGTGATTGAAATTTGGCATGGATGCGTGGCCGTGCTGCATTTGCGACTGACCACCAAAGAACATGTTCTCATGCGTCTCTGCTATGGGTTGTGGAGTAGAGACCGTGGAAGGATAGGTAGACTGGATCGGTGACTGGAAGTTCGACATGCTCATCGGCGGCGGCATCGTGGTCTGAGGTGTGTACATTCCACTAAAAGCGCCGTTGCTGAACATGGGCGATCCAACGGGAGAGAAGCCAAAGCTATGTTGCAGTGGCCCTGCGGAGTTGATGATAGGATCATTCTCGAGGTCAAAGGTGTTGAGGTTGAATGGGATGTTAGGGTGCTGGGCTTGTGGGTGAACAGTCGGGGTTGGCTCGAGTGAGTAGTTGTGCAACGCAGCCTCTTCCGCCGGATCTTGGGATACCATGACATTGTTGTTGACGGGAGGGACTTGCGGCGATGCTTCGGCTCTTCGCTTCGGTGGCTACATTCGATCAGCATAATCAGACAACACAGTACAGACTTGCCACGACATACCCTTCTTTCATCTATGCTCGTCTTGCGCACGTGCCTTTGTACGTAATTGAATTCTTGATTGGTTCGGCTCTGTTCCAATGGTCCGACTGTGGGTGCGGAAGCACGTGCGACTGATAGGTCCTCTGACTGCAGTCGGTGTTGTTGTTTGATAGGGATGGCAGATGCTGTTACCAAGGAAGGGTAGTCTAGATCGCCTGCCGCACTTGAGGGCGCGGGTGAAATGCCAGCGGGTGTGCCCATCGAAGACGGCACGATGAAATCGTCCAGGTTCATCTGGTCATCTTTCTGGTTGACACTGGACTGTTCAGACGACTTCCGAAGCTGTGCAATGCCGCTAGGTCGGTTTGTGGTTTGAGGCGCCTGCGAGAGCAGTCTGCCCACTTGTCAGCATCACACTGTCACGTCACCAAACTACTCATATCACTCACCCTTGCCTCTCCAGCTCTCTGCGACGTAGGTTCATAGACATCATGCGCCATGACAGATTCTCGAGGCGTTCCGAATTGGGTAGCTGCCCTTTCGTCTTGTGGTACAATTTCCATATCTGCGTGCCAAGCGGATCTTTCTTCTGCATCTCTTCTGGTGACTCCAACTCCATGACCGCGCTCGCATCGTCCTTCCACCCGTCCAAAAGTGATTCACGCAGGATGCCCTTCTGCGCCGCCACCGCGTTTTGTGGCGACAGCTCCAGCTTCCCCTCCAGCGTGCTCAGCGTGCTGGCGGAGGTCAGCGAGTGCAGGGCGGAAGACGATCCAGAACTGTCGTCGTTGGCTTGTCCCGGCGGGATGCGCACATGACGTGGTGAGGACTCGAGTTGGGAGGTCTCCGCGGCAGTGTAGGTCGAATCGTCTGAGAGTACGTCTGAGGACCGCAGCTCGTCTATCATCACCCCACGCGGTTGTCGATACGCCCTAGCCTGCTCTAGGCCTGCGTCCTGCGTCCTTCGGCCCTCCGACATATGGTTGTTCCAAGGCCAGAGACTACCAAATCTCCCTTCGCTGCTGCTCACCGTGGGAAATGTTTAATTAATCTTGCTCCAAAGACGTAAGCAAATTGGTGGGCGAGTGGCACGCCGGGTGAAAGAGGTATAGGTAATACAACGGTGCACAGGTTGACAGGTTAGCTGTCGGCGGCCCACTACCTGCGCTACGACAGACGCACACACACACGGGCGCAATAATATGAATCGAGGGTGGAAAGCCGGCTCAAAATGCCCTGCCCGCCGGGATAATCCACCCACTACGACAGCGTCCTGTTGGTAACTTTCCCAGCTTGCGCGCAACGCTGAGGAAGTAGCTCGGTCCTTTCGGTGTGCTTTGGAAGCTACTTTCTTCCCGCATGAGAGCGTGGGATGGGGAGTGGGTCAGCCAATGAGGCTCACGCGAATGGCATCTGAGCACATGCACGCCATGGATCACCCTCGTCGGCCGCGCTGCAAGTCATTGCCGTTCCCCATTGCAAAGTGCGCGTAGCCGTCCGTGATTCTTCCGGGTGTGTGAGTTTGATCAAGACGATCATTTTCACAGCATTTCGCACTTCTCACACGCGAACGACCTGCGAGGTCCCTCCGCCACGTATATTCAACTTTATTGCTAGAGATCTGGTACGCATTGAGCCCACCTCGGCATCAGACGGCCTTCTCGCTTCGTATGAGATGATGAGGCCTGTTAGCCTGAAGCCACGAATATCTACCGGATGCGCACAGTGACGCTCGCATGCAGGGCCTCCATCGCCATGCTCGATCTCAATCAAAACTTGTGGAGTCAAGGCCCAGCCAAACGCCATGAACGGATGGAGAACGCTGGATCGCTATGAAGAGGCACGACGATTGTTTTGGTAAACATTCAATTGATCATAAGCACATTATTGTGGCTTAGTTCAGCTGCTCAATAATACACTTCAACCCTACGAGGTCGAGCTCGCGTTATAAAACGAGTCGGTCTCGACTCCTCCTCACTTCCAGAAAGCTTCTGTCAAATTGAGTTTTCGCTGGAGGTTCGCTTTGCCCTCACAAAAATAATGGCGGATGTACAATTGTGACACTACTCAACAATGCACCAATGCACGCAATTGCTCTTGATATATGGAGTCGGGGAGCAGTGTAAGTGGACAATTGAGAGTCTACTACAAGTCCTACAGTGGATACATTTTCGATACAGGCTGTAGCAGAGTTGATGGTGGTCTGATCCTTAGGAGACTGCTAACGGGCGACCGCATCTGGTCCTTCCGATTGCGCCCGAGACTCAACCCTAACTTTTCTGGTGCGAGCAATATGTGCACTTTCGAGCGACCGATGCAAACGTCGCGCAAGATGATTGTTCTTGAGTAGATATGCCTCGTTCTGCTTCGTCATGGCTTTCGCGCAATCAAAAGCTCTCGAGGGGCATGCGCATAATCTATCCGCCTGCCATTATCGACTTCAACGATGTGATCTTGCCTTCCACAAACGGGGTTCTCATGAAGGCCCGAATTCAGACCAGCGCAATGCTGGTGACGAAGCCTGTCGTCGCAGTGATTCCTAGCCATTATCTGTAGGTTGCAAAGCCCGAGTGGAGCTGCGTCAAAGGTACACCGGCGGCAAATGTTCAGCTGCCTCGAGCCGAAGGTCCCGCTAGAAGAGCTGTCGTGGAGTCGCGATCGATGGTCGCACGCAGGCAAGGTAGCTGAGAGCTTGCTGGGTCTTCTCAGCTCTCGCGACAATCTGGTCCGGTAATTCCAACTCGTCGTCTGTCATCTTGGGTGTTTGCACGATTCAATCCGAGGGTAACAGCGGTCCTACATCATTAAGGCCAGCCCGTTGACCTAACGTGAACCTCGCGTTGGCGTTGAGCTCCGCTGTCACATGCTCGCCTTCCTCAAAGGAAAGTGTATGGAGATGCCGAACGCTAAGACCACCGGACCGTGAGGTCGGCAAGACAGCGAAAGCAGGGACAGTGCTGACATGTGCCTGTGCCGTGGGGGTGCTCGTTGTCCTTCAGAGAGGCGGCGGCCGGGCCACTTCTTATCCCATCTTTCAGGTAAATCGCCTAACGAAATGGCAGATGGTGCCGGTTAAAAGCAGTGCCGAGAATAGATGAATTCGATCGTGGAAAAACAGCTGTGTTGGTGGCAACGACTTGAGATGAGCCCGGAGCTCACACGACAAAGTGCTGACTCGATGTGGAGAGATCGGGAGGGGTAGACAGAGCTCCTAGCGCGGTTGCCGAAGAAGTGGCGAGGCGCGGATCTGGGGCGGCGACTTCGATCTCGAGACGTTTTCCAGCAGAGGCGAGGAGTGGGAAAGCCACATCCCACGCCGGCAGAGGTATGTCAGGTGTAGATTGTCCGTGTTGAAGAAAAGGAAGAAAGATGCTCGCGTGTGTGATGACGACAGCAAGACGAAAGAAGCACGCGAGCTCGAGAAGGACTCAAGAGACTCCGCGAGCACCATGGACTTGACGCCCTACTTATACATCTTAACCACATGCACATCTATCGCAACTGATGCCCTTTCGCTCCCCGCAAACACGCCCGCAGATTAGATACGAGACCAGGGACGGCGAATCGGTGCGCTGATATCGAGCCCTGCATCCTGGCACGTCAGTCGGAAGGTTGATGGCGATATCTGGAGTACGTACCTGCCTATCGTAGAGGCAGAGTATCTAATCACCTACACGAGAGCGAGAGTTTCCATGCACGACATGATGGGACTTTGCCGTCCGTTATCAGTAGATGTACGACTTGAGGCAAGAGAGCACGTGGTCGAGATTAGGACGTTTCTTGCTTGATCATGGATCTCCGTGGTTGAACAGGACTCTGACCTTGGCTGTGGGCAGGCACGCAGTTCACGCTCCCAGGCCTCCTCATAGTGCAATTGGAGTATCTGTGCTTCGAGTCGACCCGACATTGTTATTCCTTGATCAGCTTCCGGATAACGTAGCCCAGGGGTTTTACTTTGCCGCAGTCTGATCGTCTCAGCAGCCCAGACCCAAGCTCAGTGCTTCGCTACGCATCTCCGCGCGTATTTTCCCATCGACCTCACCACGTTCGTACAACTGGCCAGCCTGAAGAAGTCGTCATAGAGCAATCCTTTGCAGAGCAAGTTGCGAGAGACTGGAGCGCTCTCAATATCATACTACATTCAAGTTTTGTGTCCATCGAAAGTGCTCGTTCGGACCAGTCTTCATACGGGGATTCATCTCAGAATTATTGGTTCGTTATATCGAGTCACTCTACCCTTCCGCGTCTTCGGCTTCTTCCTCACTCTCAAATTCGCTTTCGTCGGCACCCAGCTCACCATCCTCCTGAACCCCTTCCTGGTCCTCCTGTTCTCCCTGGTCCTCCTCCTCATCTCCCTCACTCTCCTCCTCCCCATCCCGCCCCTCAAGAGCCTCAAATAGCCCATCAACAATCCGCCAAACAAATTCCCAAGTCAGAGCCTGCTTCGCGATGTCCTCCTCCTGATCCCTCAGAATCACATCAATCTGGCCCACATCCGCCACAGTAAGACTGATACCCTCTTCGGGAAAATCTTCTCAGCAGCTCACCGCCACCGTATCCCAGATCCCCGACCGCTTGAGGTTGAAATGTCGACTGTCAATCTCGCGCTCGATCCAGAAACGTACCAAGTCCTCACCATGATGCACCTCGAATCGAAATGATCGAATCCACTCAAGGCCGTCCTCACCTACATCGGCCGTCCACTGGCGAGAGCCATCAGTACACAGTCCTACATCTTGACTGTGCTCGTAGTTGAAAGAGCAACGACCGTCGATGGACGATCTGTCAAGTTCCTCTGAATAGCAGATCTGGCGAAATGAGAAGACGTTGCTTGAGTAGTACAGTGGAAGAGCTTCCCTGCGGATGAGAGTGCAGACTTGGGCGATGGAGGGCACTGTGTCGCATTCTTGGTCGTCGTCGTAGTCGAGTGGGAGACCAAGGGGCTGGATGGGTTCGGTTTGGAGGACCAGAGCTGAGTAGATCTTCAAACGGAGCTCTGGCAGTAGGCTTAAGACGGTAGAGCCTAGAGGTAGTGGGTGTTGTCGTCGTCGTCGTCGAAGGGTTACTAGCTGTCGAGGTCATGGAGGTGTTGTCTGTCTGTGGAATGCTGACAAACGAGGAGCTCCGCAACTGCCTAAATATCGGAGATGTATATATGAACGTAAGGTGCTTGTTCTGTTTGACCGACTGGAGAGTCAGCAGAAGGCTGATCATTTAAGTGTTCCGATGTAGGCAACAGAGCAAGCAAGCGGTACGAGACTGTCTCAGAGCGCGTCTATTTGTGAGTATCACTAGCTCATGCAGAAGCTGATAGCTTCGTCTTCGTCAGGTATTTGTGAATAAATACTCTGGCGTGGCGACCGGGTCGTCATTCGCCGAAGGAAATACTCACTGTACCTCTCCTTCGGCATACGGACACTATACGAGATGAATAGCCCATCGACTTCGCGCCTTGCATCGGTATACACGAAAGAGCCACTGTCCAGAGTCCTCGGCATTCGGATTGAGCTTGGGAGGATTTTGGAACCATTGTGCCGTTCCATTGGGTGGAGTGATGATAGCATGGAAAAGGAATCTCGCCGAACACTCGATAGATGGCTAGACTATCAGCATCAATTCAAGTTGACGCCACTCAACTCCTCACAAATCCCAATAAACTGATCCTGCTTCTTCACATCCCCGGCCGCCTTGTGCGGGCTCTTAGGCCCGCCCACGCCAAGATAAACGCCGCTCTCCTCCCCCGAGATCCTCCGCTCCCCACTAGCAAAATCCGCAATAGCCTTCGCCGGCGCATCGACACTCCCCGGTGCCCCACCTCCACCCATCTTAGTCTGCACCCAACCCGGATCCAAAGAGCAGGATTGGACGTCCGGCCATTTGCGTGCAACTGCGTTCGCGAGGAGGATGTCGTGGAGTTTGGAGTCGCCGTAGGCTTGGAAGGGAGAGAAGGATCGCTGTTGCCATGTCACGTCCTTCAAGCTGTCGTCGCCACCAGAGTGCAGGCCAGAGGAGAGGTAGAGGAGTCTTTTCGGCTTGTCCATCAGGCAGGTCAGGATATAAGGCGCAAGGCTGTTCACGGCGAACGTCGAGGCGAAGCCATCTGCTGTCTTGGTATCCGAGTTCGAGGGTCCGAGGCCGGCATTGTGGACTACGGTATCCCACGGTCCAGCAGCCTTGGCTTTACTCGCAAGGTCCTTGGTCCCTGCGATGGTGGTCAAGTCACCTATGAGAATATCTTTGGCACCAGGTACAGCGGCCCGGGCATCTTCTCCTCGTTTCTCGTTGCGAGCGTGGAGGGTGACCGTATGGCCTTGTGTTATGAGAAGCCTGGCAGCTGCTGCGCCGATGCCGTCTGAGGAGCCTGTGATTACGATGCGTGCCATGTTCGTTCCTGGGTGTTGGATGATGAAAGATTGCTGGCTCGGTCACGATTGTGTATCTTAAATAGTATTTAAGTACCTTTCCCCTACCTTTAATGCTTCGTGGTGATGTAATCGTCCACGGATATTGCTGTCAGCCTTACGTCCTATCACCGTCCATCTCCATCCCAAAACTGCTTGACTTGTGCAGAGGTACGAAGCAACCTGCCTTCCTCTGCGATCGTGCTTCTTGACATTGCGTCTCGAGAAAAGCTGAACGGGACGAGTACATCGTCGTCGGCGGCCTTTCATGTTCACTTTCCACCAGACTTGGCAGATCTTCGTTTCACTTCTCTCTTCAGCCTAGCGCTGAACCCCGAGGTGTTTCATCGTCCCCGCCACTGCTGCGGATCAGGCACGCGTAATCTTGGTCGACGGCGATGAGGCGCAAGGAGGTCTTGGTATAGCAATATCGAGTATCGTTACATATCTGCTGTCGCGTGAAGCATCTCACATCATCCAACAAAGAATCGTAAGCAGTGAGCGGCTGACACCAACGGCGCATTGGATTGAAGCAATCTATATTCCTCTCCAGCGTCACTCGAGTCCGAATCGTACACCGAATATTGGAAGTGATTTAGACCGCGAGACACCACGCGAGAACAGCATGGCGACGTTGTTATGGCAGCGCGATCTGGCTTCGGACGTCAACGGGGTCAAGAATACATATTCATCCTGGAACAGCTGCATGACAAAGGCATATTGGTGAGACTTTACTGCACAGTACACAAACAAGGCGCAAGACTGACAACGTGCATAGTAAATGGCCTGCAATCATAGGAATCATCATAGGCTCTCTCATCGTCCTCTCGCTACTCTGGTGCTGCGCTCGATGTCTATGCTGTGGTATGGAGTGTTGCTGTGGTTGTTTCTCATGCTGTAACTCCTGCTGTCCCTCACCACGACGGTCAGGACGAAATGATGGATACCAGCAGCAACCTCCTCCACAACCGATCTACCAGCAACCTTATCCTCAATATCAGAGCCACGCGCCGCCGATGTATGGAGGAGCCGCTGCGGGAGGATACAGAGGCCAATCCACTCCCCAGACAGCGACGTTTGATGGGCCGACCCGATCTGCTGCTGTGCAGGCCCCGCCGATAGCAAAGTACAATGAAGACGCGCTTCCAGCCATGCCAAGCTGGGACAACGCAGCGAGTAGACACGTCGAAGAAGAGGAGATGGAAATGGAGAAGCTAGATCACAACCAAGCACAACAGCAATCATTATTATCTCAGCAAGACAGCAGCCGCTACTACAACAACCAGCCAGAACACGCAGGAGATCTCGGTGCGATGCACGCCCAGCCTTACCACGACTACAGTCAACACCAGCAGTACGCACCTAGCATAGCATTAACAGCCCAGCAATCGGCCTACCCACCCACCTATCACTCCGGCCCGGATCGCAATGCCTACGCACCAACAGGACAGCAATATCGTGGTTATGAGCCTAGTGTTGCGCCGAGCTATCACACCACTGCACAGGGGATCGTGAGTCCTCTCAGCCCACCGCCACCGCAGGGCAACGGGATGGGAAGAAAGCCGGTACAAGGGACGTGGCGGGATGTCTAGTTCGGAGGTCATCGAGCACCCTAGGCATGATGTGGCTTGGCTGTTTGATTTTTCGATTAGCGCAGGCGCTTTGGAGCTCGCTGTGTAACGTTTTTGAATTCATGATTACTGCCATGCTAATGTTCTGCTCAATTCATCACTGCATCTAGAGCTATGCTCTCGCTGAGACCTGGTATACCTTGTCATTTGCCTCGATTCTCCTGGGTAGTGACTCGTTGGACAACTGTCAAGTTCTGTGAGCGTAGTAGTTGACATTGTCCTCATCTTCAGATTCATGGACTTGTTTAGATCGTCAGGGCCACTGTAGCGTGTCTGCAGTCGTTGGTAAGGTCTGTGCACTCAAGACTCAAGCCACGCGAGCTGAGGTTCCAGCGCCAAGACATCATCTCATCTCATCAGCAACGTCCACAACAAACATTGTGGTAAGATGACGTGTGGGACGACTACACATCGCCTCAGTGAGACGTAGGAATGCCTTTGCAGGACTACTTCATCCTTTCATAAATCTTTAGTCTTGTTCGGACTCGGGTCCAGGCCTTTGAGTATTATCACGCCAGCCGAGGGACACGATACGACCTCGAGATACATCATTCACAGCCCGCTCACTAGGACACTCGCCGACTACACTCCCCAACGATTCACGTCGAATACGTTCGATCATCACCTCGACATATTTCGTGCCTTCCAAAAGAGGACAGTTACCTGCCAACAGAACCTTGGCAGCTTGGCGACCCACTTTAAATCACGTTGGACCTCACCGCCAATGCTTGCGTAACACGCCACCAGGTCATTAACACTGCACATGGCTTCCTCACCTCGCCGCCGACATGTTCGAAGACGCAAATCATGGGACATCGGCAACAGCACAATCAACATTCGAGTTGGCAGCCGACGCAGCCCACGACACTTTCACGAAATCTCCGTAGCGAGCCCTCGAGATGCGCCACGCTTCGCCAGACTGGTCAATGATCAAGTACGAGCCTTTCCGCAAGATCCAATCATCATCTCCATCAATGGCTACCAATCCTGGCTAGAAGAGATCTTGAGTGCCTGCATCGAGGACTACTGGTCGGATATCTCGGATCTAGGCCGCGAAGTCCAGTATGCGAATACCATGCAATTTCCGCAGAAAGCAAGCAAGCGTGGCCAAGACGTACCGTGGACTTTCATCCTTGACCACTTGAATGTGCCGCAAGTCTATTACTGGTCTGTGGACATGGAGCCACCATATTGGGACGATGAAGGTTTGCCGGTAATAGAGCACTATCGCTTCCGCGTGGGTGCATGGGAATGTGGCCGTGGGGCTTGTCGATTTGACCGAGAAGTGCCTGTCGCCATCATCTTCACCCGGCCTGATGCCGTTTCCGAGCATGTTGTGACCGAATTGATGTTCGACTATTTTTACAAGGACGGCGATTTCTCGCAGCCGCGCGAGGACGAAGAAGGCATATGCTGGCTGTTCTCTCGATTGTACTGGCTCTTAACTGATTGGCAGAACATCATCTCGGAAATTGTGATCCGTCTTGACGAGGCCGAGGCCAACAGTCATGGTAGGAACTTGCCAGTGAAGCTTCGGACCAGAATGATGCATAAAGAAGTCGATCGGCTCTACGAATTCAAAGAGTACCTACACTTTCAGAACAGGTCGTTTAAAAAGCTGCAGAAGCTGAAGGACGATGTACCAAAGCGCGAACAGAAAGACCCACTGTGGGGTGATATGGACGATGCGGTAGAGGATCTCGAGCAGTACGATTCCACACTGGACTCGATGAAAGAGCGTATGTGGTGATGGCCCATGTACGGATAATGCTTTAGCTGACACTTTGCAGGCTTCAACAATCTCATCCAGCTGGAATTCAATATAACAAGTGCTGTGCAGTCAGACAACTCGGCATTCCTCACCATCATCGCCACGCTCTTCCTTCCTCTATCCTACCTGGCATCGGTCTTCGGCATAACGACGATCACATGGCCACCCATCTGGTACCTATACGTAGCAATACCAGTAGCCATAGCGTCGGCCGCTTTCACATTCGTGTTTCCATGGTCCGTTGGTCAGGTACAGAAGCGCTTGTATCCCGTCGAATCACTCCGCATTCGGCTGCAACCTCGAAACTTCACTATGCTGGGTGATGAGCTGCCAGCTAGTGTGGATGTGCCCGGGAGCAAAGCTGGGAAGGTCAAGGGTAAAGCTCATCGTCCTTCGGGAGCGGATGGGATGAGAGAGAGAAGTCGAAGTCATCCGCGGGAGAAGCACGAGGACGAGTAGGATCGTCTGCTGCGGTATGGGCTTCTCATGTCCACTGTATGGTACTGGTGCTTAATAAGTGGTCATCCGTGTAGCAGCATGGGTCATGATGGCCCTGTCAGTAGCGGCATTATTGTGAAGGCATGTGCATCTCTATGAAACGCGTGTAGAAGGTTTGTATTATGCCGCCACTTCCCGATCGTTTCGTCGTTTGGCTTTTCTTCGGCACGCCGCATCCGTGCGGCATCTTCGTGCCGTCTCAGGTCATGCTGGCCGTCTACAATCGCATTCTTGATCACCGTCATTTGTTGGCCGTGGTCATGGTATGAGTATGCGTATGATGCAGCGTCTCCGAGCCACCTGCCGATCGTTCCAATGATAAGCCACCAATCCATCGCAGCAAAGAACACACATATATCACGGCTATTCCTCGTAACGAAGTAGCAACGATTCTCAAGATCGGCACCCTCACTTCCTCTTCAACAACCACACTAGAAGAACCGTAGAACATCAAGATCCACAAGCAATCGGTCCGACGCCTCATTGCTCCACCACGACGCCTGCAAAATGCTTGTCTATCCACTTTGACTTCATTCCCATGATTGGTTTGTATGGACCACACAGGATGACACGACTGCTGTACAGGCCAGTGCATTATATGCGTGCCCCATCTTGGAGGTTGGCGTTGACGATCATGACAGCAGAAACGCCTTGTATGGAGTCCCCTCGGGCAGTTCTCCGCGATGGTATGGAGTTTGTGTGCCGTGTATAAAGTCTGAAGAGTATCTCGCAGGGCCGACGATCGTGACTGTGTAGCTTCAAGTCTTGCTTACCTCTCCTTCATTCGTGCCTGGTGAACGAACCCGATACCCATCATGGCTGAAAAAGACCTCAAATCCTCAGGAGCTCCGGCTGAAGCCCAGCACCATTACGAGGACGCCACATATGAGCAGCGCCGCAACATGTCTGTCTCCGAGATTCACAGTGCTATCCGCTCGGGCTCGGTGCCTACGATCCGCAGCAGAAAGGAAGCTCTGGAAGTTGCCAAGGCTGGAGGATGGGAGGCCGATGCTCTTGTCGACAGTATGGAGAAGCAGCTCGCTGAGCGCGGCGACAAGAAAGGAATCTTCGATCTCGAGTTTCAGAATCCGAAGCACTTCACTTGGCTACTCGTTGCCTTCGCCTCGATGGGTGGACTGCTCTCTGGTCTTGACCAATCTTTGATTTCTGGAGCCAACCTGTTTTTGCCAAAACCTGGTCAATTGGATCTTTCGGCTTCGCAAAACAGTCTGGTAAATTCCGGCATGCCGCTTGGTGCCGTCGGCGGTGCGATCATCCTGTCGCCATGTAACCAGTGCCTTGGTCGTCGCTGGTCTATCCTCATTTCCTGCGTCCTGTACACGATCGGAGCTGCGCTCGAGGCTGGAAGTATCAATTTCGGCATGATCGTTGCTGCCAGAGTCATCCTGGGTCTTGGGGTTGGGTAAGAAGCACGATGCTCTTTGTGACTCTTCTGCGCTAACATCGACTCAGTCTCGAAGGCGGAACAGTACCAGTCTACGTCGCAGAGACGGTCGAACGCCGGCTACGCGGCAATATGGTCTCACTCTATCAGTTCAACATCGCTTTAGGAGAAGTACTAGGATACGCAGTAGCAGCCATGTTCCTCTCCGTACCCGGCAATTGGCGCTACATCCTCGGGTCTTCGCTCATCTTCAGCACGATCATGGGCATCGGCATGTTGTTCATGCCTGAATCGCCTCGCTTCCTGATGCACAAGGGACGCCCACTCGACGCCTACAAAGTCTGGAAGCGGATTCGCGGTGTTCATGAGATCGAGTCCAGGGAAGAGTTCTTCGTCATGAAGGTCTCGACCGAGGAAGAAGAAGCTGAAGTCGCTGCTGGGGCTGGTAGTAGACGCTTCCCGTGGATGGATTTCTTCACGAAGCCTCGTGCCCGTCGTGCTATCATCTACGCCAACATCATGATCTTCCTCGGACAATTCACTGGCATCAACGCTATGTGAGTCTCTCCATCAACATCCCATCTAAAACATCCCAGCTAACACTCCTACCACAGCATGTACTATATGTCCGTCCTCATGTCCCAAATCGGCTTCAACGAATACAACGCCAACTACATGTCCCTTGTCGGTGGTGGCTCCCTACTTATCGGCACCATCCCCGCTATCCTCCTTATGGAACGCTGCGGTCGTCGCTTCTGGGCCATCGCCATGCTACCGGGCTTCTTCATCGGTCTCGTCCTCGTCGGAGTCAGCTACCACGTCAACAGCTTCCAGGGCACCGAAGCCGTCTACCTCACGGGTCTGATCATCTACGAGATCTTCTTCGGCTCGTATGCGTGCCTCACTTGGGTCATCCCGGCAGAGGTTTATCCGACATATCTTCGTTCCTACGGCATGACGACCTCAGACGGCTGGCTCTTCCTCAGCAGCTTCATTGTCACATACAACTTCACCGGCATGCAAAAAGCCATGACGCCCACCGGCCTCTCACTAGGCTTCTACGGCGGGATTGCGGTGCTCGGGTGGTTCTACCAGATCTTTTTCATGCCGGAGACGTCGGACAAGACCTTGGAGGAGATTGACGATATCTTCCAGCGGCCGACGATGGAAATTGTGAGGGAGAATGCGGCGAATGCGAAGGAGACGACCAGAGATCTGTTGGCATTCAGGTGGAAGAAGGTTTTTGTTGATGGGCATGCGGTTAGGAGGGAGAGTATTGTTGAGCCGGTTGAGGGGACGACGGGCGCTTGAGGTATAAGACTCGTGGTAGTTGGGATAGAGCTCGTAGCAGAGTGTATAGACTTCATTAGACATTGAAGTTGCATCTGCAACAGTGCGGTATCGCAGCCTCTGAAGTGTTGTCTGTGCTCAGAAAATTCCAGGCGAATCGGGAAGGTACGATACCAGGGTCGCTATCGCCTTGCAAGACCACTGTCAACCTCCAGCGCGTACATGAAACTCTTGATGATGACAGCATGACCGTCAGAGAAATCTCTGGGGAAGTACAATATGGCAACCTTGGACTCTTGGCGCTTTGACAAAAGAATGCGTGAAGCAGAATGGTGATTCGGCAACCATTAGATATGGTATTACCATCAAAGACTGCACACTCCCAACCACACGGACGATTAGACGGTCTCAATATAGCGTTTGACCTCCCTGTGAGGCTACAGTCAGCAAGACATCCCTCAAGAGGAGCGAAAGCGATATTCAAGAATAACTCACCAATCAGTAACAGCCTCATCCCACAACCTTACCTCATGCTCCCTGGTCCCAGCAAAGTGTTCAACGAAATCATCGCCAAACACTTCTCTCGCCACACTACCCTTCCTCGCAAACTTCTCGGTAGCCTCCTTGAGACTTTTCGCTAACCGCTCACCCCTATCGGCACTATCGCCGACCTCTTGCCCTTTGCCGAGAGGTGGGACAGAGATAGCCATCTTCTTCTCGATACCCCTGAAGCCGAGGGCGAGGATGGCGGACATGACGAGGTAAGGATTCGTGTCTGCGCCTGCTACTCGGACTTCGAATCTTGTGCCCTTTGGTGGTGCGGTCGGTGGTGCAATGAGGCGGATACTCGCTGCGCGGTGTTCGAGACCCCATGAGACAGTCACAGGAGCCCAGAAATTCTCGACGAGGCGTTTGTAGCTGTTCACTGTTGGTGCGACTATGGGCATTACATCCGCTAAACCATCTAGTATTCCAGCGAGGAAGTGACGACCAAGGTCGCTGAGATGTTTGAGATCGTCATATTCTGAATTAGGATCTGGTTTTGCTCGTGCGAATAGATTGGCGCCGGTTTTATTGTCGCAAAGTGAGACGTGGATGTGGCCGCTGTTTCCCGGCAGGCCTTGACGTGGTTTGGCCATGAAGCAGGGTGTTATACCGTATTTGGAACTTGTATTCTTGACGACGAGCTTGAAGAGAGCGGCTTTGTCGGCCATCGACTGGATATCACCGTATTCGAGTGCTGCTTCGTATACGCCTGGTCCTGATTCGGTGTGCCAACCTTCGATGTCGCAGCGGAACTTGGTACAGGTGTTGTAGATGTCATAATACCAGTTTTGGTTGTGCGTTGGCCGGGTTAACGAGTAGCCGAACATGCCCTGCTCAAGACTGGGCAAATCGTTGACCGGGTTAGTTTGAAGGTACGTTGCTGTTGCGCTCGAGTTGCGCTCGGAGTTGCCTGGCCCATTGTCTGACGTTTGCGGAGCTCGGAAGGTGAAGAATTCGTACTCGGCTGTGGTGAGATGGACCAAAAGTCAGCCTTTGCAGCGTTTCAAGGCATTGTACATGGCACTCAGATGGTTGGTCGGGCGGAGCGCAACACTGCAAGACTGCTATTATCAAGATCACACATACCTCCTGCCAGAGCACCCCATCCTCTCTTGTCAATCTTTGCAACTTGCCTCTCGAGTAAACTTCTTGGACATGCACTCAGACTCTCGCCCTCGGGCTCTCGAAAACTGCACAAAAAGAATGGCACATCGTTCTCCCACGGTATTCTCCTGAAGCTGCTCAAGTCCACCTTGGCCACTATATCACGATATCCGTTCTCTGCATTACTGATCTTGAGTTCCTTGAAATAGGTCTGATCATGCATGTCCCAGCCAAATATCACTGAGCAGAACCCGAATCCATCCTTGGCTATTGACAGGAACTTCTTCTTGGACATGAGCTTGCCACGAATGATGCCGTCGATATCTGTACCGCCAACTTTAATGCTCGTATCATTCTTGAGAAGCTCTGGGAGGTCGGCATGGGTGAGCTGCGAGGCATCTTCTGTGATGGCCATGGTGGGCCGGGTGTCCGCGTGACCGTCGTCTTTATCCAGTTCTGACACTGGGTCGATGCTGTTCTAGCACGGATACGAAGAAGGCAGGCACGCTACGGGCTGTGAGTGAATAGGCCTGGCTCAAGCGATACTCAAGTCCTTATCAATGCGTCTCGAACACCAGACTGACTAAGGGAGCACGAGAGCTCCAGGCCAGCTACGCAATGATCGTCCGCTAGCCTGCAAACTGTCGCGTGGCTTGCCCTAGTAATGCTTGCCTTCCAACCGAGCAGCTTGCATATGCATCGTTTTGCTTTGCCGCTCCTCTTACTTCCCTTCATATCCACACATGCCTGCTTTTCGATCGCGCAGCAACTTGCAAAGGCGACCTTGACTGTACTCGTCTGCCGTCTTACACGTTTGAACGACATCCACAAGCACCAATTCGACATGACACATGCCAAGAGCGACGTCATAGTTCTGCCATTTGTGCTCAACCAAAGCCATAGCGATTCTACTTGCCACAGCGACAAACGACCATTGAAGACGGGGAGACTGTCCGACTGCACCCAAAGCTCAGTGTCTTTAGCTACGCGTTATCGAAGATGTTTGCTCCAGATTGCCATAGTCAGGGTCATCGGGTAGAGCAGCCGCGTATAGATTCAAGGTTGCTTATCGGGCGGTGAAGGCCCGCCGCCGATGGCATGAGTAAGAGATTCCACCATATTTCTCAGCGTCAACATCACCACAACAGATTCTTCCTTGCATTCGCCTCTCATCCCCTCGATTGTGCTCTAACTCACATTACTTCAAGATTGCTAGCAGTTTTTTGGTCTCTCACACACTGTGATATCGAAAACACTCGAGCAAAGGGATTCTTTTTCCGCATTGGGCGATATCGAAGTCAGAATTCTTGATCAGTCACAACAACAAGCACAATGGCAAGTGACAGAAATCATTACGAGCTCAATCGCCATACTGACGCTTCACAGAATGGTACGAATGGCGTCAACGGAGTCAACGGCGTAACTCCTCGCGGCCGTCTCGCCGGCAAGAACGCTGTCATCACCGGAGGAGCTGGGTAAGTCTATCGCCACCACGCAATGCCACACCACATCCGGTGCAACACTTTTAGTCGACTGAAGACGTTGCTGACGATGGAGTAGTGGAATTGGTTTGGAGACGACCATTCTTTTCCTTCGCGAAGGTGCTTCGGTGCTCATGTGCGACATCTCGGAACCAGCTTTGAAGAGGGCCATCGCCATCGCGAAGAAAGCTGCACCTCATATGACAGGCAAGGTTGAGACGATCAAATGTGATGTCTCCAAAGAGTCTGACGTCCAGGCTGCTGTCGAGCATCTAGATGCTTGGGGTGGTTTGGATGTCATGTTCAACAACGCCGGGATAATGCATAGCGACGATGCAGGTATGTCGAAGCTTGATAACCTTATGCTGTAAGTTTTGTACTGACAGTTCTCAAGACGCCATCGATACCCCAGAGAAGATCTGGGACCTCACACAAAACATCAACGTCAAAGGCGTCTGGTACGGCAGCAAACACGCCGTCCTCGCCCTTCGCAGGCACAACAAGAAAGTCGCGAGCATAATCAACACAGCTTCCATGGTCGCGCTCGTGGGCTCTGCCACACCACAGCTAGCCTACACAGCCTCCAAAGGCGCCGTGCTAGCCATGACCCGCGAACTCGCCATCGTGCATGCACGTGAAGGCTACCGCTTCAATGCTCTCTGTCCCGCACCTCTCAATACGCCACTCCTGCAGGACTGGCTGGGCGATGATCAGGAGAAGAGGCATAGGCGCGAGGTGCACTTCCCTATGGGACGTTTTGGCGAGGCGATCGAGCAGGCACAGGCTGTGCTTTGGCTTGCTTCGGATGAGAGCTCTTTCGTCAACGGGACGGATTTCGTGGTCGACGGTGGGTTGACCAAGGCTTATGTCACGCCTGAGGGTCCCGCTCCAGCGCCTCCAAACAACCTGGGAAGGTAGCGGTGCAGGGTTCGGACGAGAAAATTATGGACGTGTGGCGAATAAGAACATAATGCTCGTGCGCTCGGACTGAGGATGAATTGTGATGGCGTATGAACAGATACCGGTCAGGTATCGAAGTATGACAGCAAAATCTTGCCCTGCACTCATGACACAAGTAATGAAGTTCTTACTGCTGAATTCGAGCTTACAGTGGCTTCACCATCTGACTTGTCAAGAGCACTCAAATACAGTATACGAGACAAGCAGCACATCTGACTATTCTACTTACACTGAGCAGATCGTCCAAATATCGACTTGAGAAGTGGGACAGCATCTCCCTGGCAGTCCTTAGCTAGTGGCTAACTAAGGGAGCTAGCCAACGTAAGAACATCAATTACATTCACTGGAAGCTCGTATACGATGGCAGTCCATGATACTAGCACGATTGACTGGTGATCACAAAGAGTATCTATTCTGTTCACCACAGTCTGCCATATCCGCAAATTCTCACGTAAAAATCACCAGCAAACCCGCACCTGACTCTACAGCATCCTCAACTTTACACCAATTACGCCAACGAATTTGGAGACATCTCGCCAAGCAGCCACGATCCGGTCAACACACTTGGGACCTGGGATTCCGCTACCAGCTTCAACGACAGCTCAAAGTTCTAGACCTCCAGGTTCATTGAGGCCCACATATCTGACCTCGAACAGCCGAGTAAGACGGATCTTGCAATCATGACTCCGATGAGTCTTGGGTTCGACAACCTCTGCGTGAGCGCAGTAGAGGATATGGCAATGTCTCAACAGTTTCATCGACGTCGGCCACGTGCACAAGTGCAGGCAGGGCAGCACCCGCTCGACCCGCGACTTTACAAGGCAAGGTACCCAGGCCAGCTATCGCGCAGTGATGATGGACCGTTCCTGTACAGCCACTCACATTCCGGCAACGAAGTTTCTCAGCGCGGGCAAGTGGACGTATCAGACATGCGTGAGCATCCACGGACTGTCAAGCAAGACCCTGCTGCTCTGCGGCAGGGCTACAGATATGATGATCTTGTAGCCAGGGACAGGACTTGCTCTCCTAGGCTATACGAGAGCGATCGAGATCCTGGCAATTCTCGAGCTGGCACTCGACCTCACGATGCGTCCACGACAGAGTGGCGACCGAGCGCTTACCAGAGTCGTCTCCTCGAACATACTACTCCACTAGTACAGCACTCTAGCTCTGATGAGATCAGGAAAGCTCGACACAAGGCTGCAAAGTCGTGGCTGCAAGAGGAGAGCATATTGCACGCTACTAATGGCTGGCCCATCACTGAGGATATGGACGAGCCTGTGACCTCAGCGGAAGTCTGGACCAAACATGCTGCTCTGGCTTCCAGTACTGCCAAAGTAGCGGTCAGCCACGACATCCCGGCTCATACATTGCAGTGGCTCAATAGCCAAGCATCAGGTCCGCCCACGATGTCGGCTTTGGAGGAGGAAGAAGGCAGCCTCGAACTAGATACAACGATGTCTGGCTCGTGGTCACCCACCGCTGAGGCTTTCCTTGATGAAGGGATACATGCCTTGACCACGCAGACCAGACCGCCAATTGGTATCGTGGCAGCATTGACGGCATCATCTTGTACATCGGCTGATGTTGCAGACTCTCCGACCTCGGCTACCAGACTTCCACCACTCGAGGATGACTCCAGCCGGAAGCCCATAAAAAAGGCCAGTCTTGACGAGCTCTCCGAATCGATCAGTAACGTGCCACTCACACGTGGGGGAGAGGGCCCGCATGGAAGCGAGGTCCGCACGACGGCAGCTCCAACGCGAGAATGCGAACATTGTCAGAATTACAGATGTGGCATAGTCCTTCCAAGTAGCAGCGATGCACGATTGCAAGGTAACGCATCAAAATTCGACGTGCCCACGCTCCTACGCCTTGCAGCAGCGAGCGACGCTGTCGAAGCCAAAGAGCCAACCGCTCATGCAGTAGTCCAAGAGCAAATCGTTGCGGACCGAGGCAAGGAAGACGGGAAAGCGAGCGGCTGGGTCATGGTCTCTGAAGTAGACCCGCTCAATAACAAGGACGACTTCGACTTCACGGAAATCCCAGGTCCGGATGAGGCAGCGCTACTGTCCGGCCAGGAGACGATATCTTGGTGGTCGTTGGCGAGATGGTTCGGACGAAGGATGTAGCTTCTCACGACAATCGTGTATCAACTACGACAGTGCTGTGGGAATGTTTCTGCGTTGAAAGCATGCAAGTGTGAAGCATGCCATTACTCCACCGCGGCCTGGGCTGGGATTTACACATAGGTAACGACTCTTGAACCAACTTCTTATGATTGCGGTGTCAATGGACATGTGATGTGCGGTAGACCGGCCGAATGTGGTGCCAGCCTTCAAAGTTTTTGACCATAGTCAAGGCCTTCGAAGACTGGTGTCGGTAGCTCTCACGCATTGACGGCTGTCTGATACACAGTGAACGACATCATGTGGTTGAAGCTGTGATCGCTATTCCCAACCGGACACTTACTGCGTGATGCTGACGCCGGCTCGTAGTCACAGTCCAGGCTCAACCGGTCATGCTAACTCGATGTGCAATATCAACAGGTGACTTGAACGACGGGAGGGAAAGAAAACTGTAATATGCACCGCAAGGGGACGGCAGTGCATTCACTACTGGTCCAGACGTATTCAACGCTCATGCGCGGCGTAGTCACTATAACTTGGAGTGTCACTGATAGTCACCAATATTGTGCGAATTTGTTACATATAAGTTGCCTCCTCTTGTCCTTGCTCACGATCAGCACTCCACTAACACGGCCATCAGCAGCACCACTATTTCTTCCATCAAGCAGTGTCACCGTCCGCCATAGCAGATTGATATACCTACTTCGAGGACGGATCTCACCAACAATGCCGCCATACTTGCCGGATCCTGAGAACTTAGCTGATTTCGACGACGACCTCCTACCAAAGGAGGATCGTGTCGATGAGTACGCCAATGGTCATTGGGTTGTGCCACGTAATAGACAGTATAACAATCGCCGGAAGCAAGCATCTCGACAAGGGCGGTACGCTGGCGATCGCCATAGACGTCCCAACCGTGGCAACAGGCATACTCTGGTACCTGGACAATTTAACATCGACGTCAAGAAAGACTCCACATTCTCACATGGTCTGGAAGCTCAGCATGAGGAGATGGCTGCTCAGGCTAAGCAGTTCAGTGCCAAGATCGGTGCTAGCAACGGCATCACTATGAAGCCAGCTGTGCCGGCGACAATCATGGCCGACGGTGGTGGCGAAGTTTTCCAGGCTGAGGACCACCCGATTGGTGCACTTGTGAAGAGGTCTAGTGTTCTAGCGACGAAGTCATCGAAGTCGTTCGTTCTACGCTCGAAAGCCAACCTTCGTGCTTCGTAGAGCCATAGAAATCAAGCCAACAGTAGATGACAACCTCTCTGAGCCACCAGCATTCAACTTCGTAGCGAAGAAATCACACACCAAGACAGCGCCTACAGTAGATTTCCGGTCTTCGCCTCCAGAATATAGCCCGGATCGCTGCTTAGAGATTCAAGTGGGCAAAGCTGGTGGTGATGCGGGACCGATGGATCATCTTTGGAAAGACATGGCTCCCAGCCATCATCCTCGGGCCAGTTCGCCGGCGATGTCGTCTTCGTCCGCGTCAAACCCATTCGCTTCGTCCGTCGACAGCGGAATGTCGTCGTCATCGGAGGACGACACGCGTAAAGCCAGAAATATGCTAGATCGGGATGAGAACTTCCTGTTCGCAATAGCGGACGATTCCCTGGATCCGAAGATCCTAACAGCACAACATTGGCCAGCTGTAGGAGAGGCTGGCCATACTATCGAACACAGCCAGCTATCTAGACGCCTGAGCTTGGTTCGGCGGACCTCAGTAGGGAGCACTTTCATCGCGACGCCTATCATCACGAAAGGCCAGCAAGGCAGTATCGCAAACCAAGATGAATCAGACAGAGACGGAGATGATAGAGAAGACCCAGGGAAGTTCGAGATAGATGTTATCGACATGATGGACGACTGGGACCTGTTGGAAGAAGAAGTCGTTACTGGAATGGTAGGTGGCTACGAGGCGGACGACGAGTGCGAAATTACCAAGTCGGCTGCCAACAGTGCTTGGCCCACTGCCGACAATGGTCAAGGTAGACAATCGTGGGCGAGATGGCTCGGCTTTCGTTCTGATGAGCGTGCTTTTTGATCTCTTGTGGAAGGCTGGATCTTCCTTCGGTTCTTGTCCGGTCTTTGCGTGACGTCCATCGCATTGAGGACTTGACAGGCAGTATTGTCGGTGCCCATGGCCTTGCTTCACTTTTACCATCCTTCCCAGGATGTGGCAGGAGTAGATAGCCATGTCATCCAAATTGATGGTTTGTTGTTGGTTGCTGCCTGACCTGTCGCCTCCACAGGATCGAAGGATTCGCTTCGCTTGCACAGCCGCCACACAATGAGTCAACGACCCCGGTCTGTCGCAGCCTTGCAGACCCATTGCATTACCGGCCACCCACGACAAGGTCTGGGCCAAACTTCGTACATGGCGGGTGGTAGGCTGCCGTGTAGAAGCGCACAGTAGAAGACGCTGCTCGCCCCACAACATATAGCAAGACCATAGGTCAACCTCAAACATCACAGACTCATCGCCATTGTCCAAACAAGATCTCAGTTCCGTCAAAAGTGCTCTTCTCGTCAGTGGGAAAGATGGAGCACCCGCCACAACACGCCAGCCAGCCTCAGGCCGATCAGCAATCATCAGATCAAAGCACGGCATCTCTCTGCCTCCGCACAATCTGGCTCTTCCAAGCTATCGTCGCGAGCCCGATCTTCGTCATCTTAGGGATCCAGGCAATAATAAACATGTTCCACACCTACACGACCCTTTACGAATTCATCACCCACCTCTGCACCTCCTTGCTGGCAGGCACGATTATCTTCCTCGTACTAGTACAGCGCAAGATGCCCGCCTCGAAAACAACCACCATGCAGACACTCAATTTTGAGGCCGGCAAAGCGTTGTGTGCGGAGTTGCTGTGGTTGTGGTTGCTACTCGACGCCATCTTCGGGCCCGAAAGCCATTATGGGTATTATGACGGAAGAGGGAGGAGGATAGCGGTCGCGGTCATTACAGTCGTGCCTACTGCGTGCGTGTCATGCATTATCAACCGCGAAATCTATGTGCTGACATGATCACATACAGCCTCCTGTTCTACCCGACCGTCTTTTGGGCTGTACGAGAACATCTAAAGGCGATACGCGAAGAGGCGGCGCCCACAAGCGAGCAGACGCCCTTGTTGCGTAACCAGGAGGCTGCATAGTCACGCAAACGAGATCGTGGGTGGCCAGTGTCTGGACATCGAAGTCGGGTCAAAGACTGGCTTTTGGCCATGGGTGTGTAACCTTTACTTTGCTTGGAGTAGTGGCGAGAAGCTTTCTGCTCATGTTCTGGCACCGTTATAGCCTCACTGTACTACTGCTGTTCTCCTCTCTAGACGAGACGTCACTTCTTACCTTATCTTATGGATCTCACAAGATCATGTAGTGCTGGAATCTCGTTATCGTGATCTTCATGAATACGTTACACTTCAGATACACCAAATCCGGCAACTCCATAGCACTACTATCTCGCCCGAGCAATAACGTTCATATTCCGATGGAGCGTGACAGCATGGATTGTTGTGGGCACTCCAGCAAAGGGATCAGCAATACTCCAGTCGAAATTCCTGATCAGCTGGAAGAAACAAACAAAGCAGTCAGCACAACCTCGAATCACTGGAGAGTTTGACTCAACTGCCACATACCTCAACAAGCGTCTTATGCAACTCCATCATGGCGATATGCCTCCCCAAACACTGAAATCTCCCCGTGCCAAAGATCGAGTCCACAGTCCGCTGAAACACAACTCTCTCGTCCTGCCCAACCTCGATCCACCTCTCTGGCCGATAGAACTGCGCATCGTCTCCAAAGATCTCGCGTTTGCGACACATCGCATCGTCACAGAGCCCTACCTCCGTGCCCTCGGGGTAAAACACGTCTTTGAAAGTATCGCCGCCGGGTGGAACGAGTTTAGCCTTGAGGCCAGCCAAAGGTGGGAACATCCTCAGACCTTCCCAGAGCGCGGCGGAGAGGTAGGGAAGTTTTTGGACGCTAGCGTAGTTCGCTATCGGATATGAGAGACTGCCATCGTTGGCAGCTTGGTCGATCTCCGCTCGCAATTTGCCGTACGCGACAGGGTTGGAGATGAGCAGGAAGAGGGTACAGCGCAAGATCGTGGTAGTGCTGTCCGAGCCAGCGATAATTTGCACATGGGCTTCATTCTCGCATTGCTCCTGCGTGAGACCCTTATTCATGAAATGATTCAGCATGTCCTTCTTACGTGCCGACTTGACGTTCTGGAATCGTTCGGCAACGGCTCTACGTGCGAAGCCCAGGGCTGCGCCAATACCAGTCGTATCTGTGTGTCTTGGAGCCGCCAGCTTCTGCATTAGCGGGGTCGCGATTAGCCATTGGACTGTAGGGTGGTTGATGATGAGCTCTAGCATTGGAAGGAAAGAGGCATTCGCTTTGCCGTAATCCCAGAGATCGCTGTTCGCGGACATGAAGCCGAAGGGTCTACCAAATGCTATGGTGCTCAGGACGTCAAGAGTGAAGTATCGAGCGACTTCAGCGATGTCCAAAGGTTTGTCTTTGTAAGAGTGGCGGACTAGTTCGAGGAGGTCTGTGATGCGGAGGTCGAGGTCGGACTCCAGGTTGTCAACGTCACGGCCGTTATACTGGAGCTAAGTGTCAGTGACATAGATACCACCAACATCGATTTTCGACGTACTCACACCGCCGATCTCCTTGCTACGTAGATCTGCGTGTATCGCTTCGTCCCGTGTCGAAAAGACGTGATCGTGGCCAGGATCCAGCCTCATACCATCATACCACGCCCCTCGCGTCCACTTCGAGCCAGGAGCATTCATATGGCGTACCAGATCCGCATCGTCCGTGATCAGCAGCGATGGACCAATGCGAGCGGGAGTGCCTTGACGCTGCATGTAAGTACGGAAATACTAGCAAGACAGAAGCTGCGCTTCCTCAAGGCCAAATAGATGACCCACCATATTTAGCCAGAGCATCCCACTCTGCTTGCACCACACGTGCGTTGACCGACTGCCAGAAGAGCCATAGTTTCGAGGTGCCAGCGAATACAGGTCCTTGGAACTGCTTGAGTTTTCGATAGCTGAGTATAGCACTAATGCCAAAGTACGCACTCAGCAGTAATAGCGCCACCACCGCGCCTGCAGGTGGCAAGATAGTTGTTATTGCAGGCATGTTGAATGGGAAGTTGAGAGGGTGAAAGAAAGGAGAGGGAGTAATGAAAGCAATATACGTTTGCCTGTGGCGTGCGAGGTCGCTCAGATCTGCCATTGCGTTCGACAGCCTCGAATGAAGGTGGGGTTGGACTGATTCGCTTATGCAGGATTGATGTACCATGACCTTGTCGCGCAGGAGCAGCACCCGCATCAGTCTTGGAGGCTGAATCTCGAAGTGAATTGGAACAACGCTTGGGAGATGCAGGACCGTGTTGCTCTCAGATCATTGTATACGAGAGAGGTCTTCAGGGCACAGTGCAACGAGGGCTTTGTCCGAGATACAGATAGCAGGTTTCGAGCCTGTGAGGGCGAAATCGTGCTGAAGTTCACCTTATGAAGCTTTGCGGGATGAACGGCGGGTTAGCTTCTCCTTTTGGATTTGCCTGTGCTTATGATAAGCCATGGTTCTCCTGATCATTTATCTGTCGTCGAGGAAGTATTGACAGTTAGATAACATCGTAGCCATCCGATCTCTCGACCTTGGCTTCTTGAGCATCACATCTATATACCATGGCCTTCCTAGGGAGCCACCTCGTACACCATGACAGTTCAACCCTACTAGCCCTTAAAGGCTTCGCAGTAGGCAGCACCCTCTTCATTGCCGGCAGCATGGCCACCACATCACTACAAATCATGCCCTCTCTCATCCTGGCCACCCAACAGCGCGACTCAGGACGATCAACCTCTGGCAAGACAGAATCCGGTCGATTGACACCAGGAGCGACCAGCGCATCAGAGAACAAACAGATCAACCTGACACCCGCGGCAGCACTAAAGGGAACATTAAATACCGATGCCTTGAGCGCGAGCAGCGGTTACAAGATCGCAGCCATGCAATTCACCCTCATGTCAAGAACAGCCTTCGCAACCCAAGTCCCACCCGAGCTCCTCACGATTATCGGCTCAGGCTTCCTGGCCTACCACTACCGGTCACTCTCTCTCCCTGCCAGTATTTGGGGTAAATGGGCAGCCGTAGCTGGACTCATGACAGCGATTTTCCCTCTGACGGGTGGATTCATGGTGCCGCTGGATCATAAAATTGCGAGGATAGCGGGACAGGAGCCGCCGGTCGAGCCGTTTGAGGATGCACCGATGGATAGGGAGATGGAGAAGAGTAACACGGAAGAGTTTCTGGTCAGGTGGGGGTTGCTGAACAGTGTTAGGGCGGTGATAGTGGCTGCTGCAGGTGGTGTTGGGTTGTGGGGCTTGTTGGCTTGAGGATGGGATGTGCTGTAGCATGATATGAGAGTGGAAGGTGTATATGCTGCTTCGGATTACATGCTGGACGTGGAGTCTAGGAGACAGGTTTGACCGGCACAGGCACGACAGAGGCCTTGAAATGGCTCAATGCTCGAATGTCCGTCGACGATAGACAACGACGCTTGATCGACATCAAGCTCACCACACCAATCGCGACACTCCAGTGTTTTGTGACGCTTGAACAAGCTGCTGCGAGCTCGATATCGACGTCAGCAACGCAAATGACAGACAACATTTCAGCCCAACCTTAGCCTTGAATGAGCGGCAAGACATACAGTAGCAGCATGCACGACTTGCGTAGCCAACGTCCTAGCACGCGTAACAAATGGCGCAAGCCGCAGCTAAACCAGTGGGTCACGAAGCCCGGCTGGCCTTAGCGCGCATCGGCAAAACCCAAGCTTCTGTGGAAGCCACATGGCACCTCACCTGAACTTTCGATCTGAACACAGCTTGGTGATGGCACCGTCTATCGTCGAGGCGGAGGTGCATGACAAGCTTGCATTCTACAGACGTGGAGGGGCGAATGGACTCGATAAGCGTTGATTCTACTATTGTACGCTTTGCTGATAGTGGTAAAGCTTAGCCTTATCTGTTCTACCTCACAATTGATAAGGCTAGCACGCGCGTGCACGATGCTTGTCCCTGCCATCAGGCCACCGTCAGCATCTTAGCCAGCGTGCGAAATGTTTGTGTCACGCGGCAACGTCCGAATGCTCTTTGTTCTACGCCTCGCTAAGTCTGACTGTAGCAAGCAAGGGTAAGGTAGGTGGTTTGCTGCATTCTTTGTTCCCTCTACTACCTTACTTCGCAACTCACTCGTACGCAAATTCAAGAAAGAGACTATTCATGGACTGCTGCACAAAACGGACACCAGGCCACGAGACTCACAATATACTACACGATATATCATCACCAGCACCGTCTGCAGAAGAGATCATGGACTCACCAGAATACAACCACGCTTTCCAGCCTACCGTCGTCTCACCTGCGGATCCGGTCGTGACGTTGCTGAACGTCGCAGCAGACCTCATCTTACCGTGGCATGTAGACTCCACATGGCTCACGACTAAGCATGGCGTTACGCAAAGTCCGGACGGAAGTGAGCTGAAATCCAAGCGTGTTGGGTTTGTGTTGTCGCCAATCCGAGAAGGCACGATCTTTCGGCGGAGGGTCAGGACGCCTGATGAGGTTGTTGGTTGAGGACTGTGGTGCAATGACCCGTCGAAGAAGTCTTGCCCTTTGAACAGGCAGAAGCACCGACTACTTGGATTGACACATTCACTATCCATCACCAGGCGGCGGGCATAACCTAGGACTGCCAACAACCTACGCCACGAGCCATAGACTCGACCTTCAGAGAAACAAGGCTCCGAATTCGGTAATAGTACCGACCGCAGAGCCTACAATCAGACACCGAACATTGGTCACAGCGACGAGCCGCCTTCGAAAGCATAGCACGAGCGCATAGCATCGCCGGGGAGGCATGCCAAATTTGCGCACCTGGTTGGCACTAAGGACCATGATGTTACGCAAGAGTCGACCAGTGATTACAGGCTGCCGCTCGACAACATTGGTCCCGAACTTCGTTCTATGAGGTCGTTGAGCTGTATCAACCCTATTACTGGCGGATATCATACAGGACATTGAGAACACTTGGTCAGGAAGCATTGGCAGCTTTTTATGATAACACGGCCTGTGAAGGACAGACTCAGGGATATGAAGTCAACAGACATGAATACAGAGGCGCTTGACCGTGGACTGAGTGAGTTGTTGGTTCGTACAATGCGCTGTCAAAGCTCTGGTCTTGGCGCCGTTTAGCGTCTCCAACGCCTCCACATTGCCACCGTAGCCACCCATATTATCACCGTCAAAGCCAATCCAAGTATCAGCCTGATCTCCCCAGCATCGTACGGCTCCCTCACCTCCCCTAACATCACCTCTCCATCATCGCCGTCCCGCCCAGCTAACCACAGTCATGCACTCTTCTCCCCAAGCGGTGGAATCCTCTCATTTAGATACCTCTCCAAATCATCAATCTCCTCCGGCGCCGCACTGTGTGGAAGTCCCCTATACGTCCTAAAATCCACATTCCAACCCCACTCCTTCAATTTCGCCGCCGTCTGTTGACCCCATGTATACCTCACCACAGGATCCGCATCGCCGTGGCCCATGAAGATGGGCGTAGCCTTATTCGGGTTCTCCGCCGGGACCAAGCTCTGCACTTTCTCGCGAAGAAGCAGATAACATGAAAGCCCGAATATGCCGCCCAATTTCGTCGGGTTCGTGACACCGGCTAGTAGACTCATAGCACCTCCCTGACTAAAGCCACCCAGCACGATCCTCTCGGATGGGATCCCGGCTTTGATCTCCTCCTCGATCAGGGTATGAAAGACCTTTTGACTCCGCATAATCCCCGTTTCGTCTTCGCTGCGTGTTTCCGCGAGAGAGGAGAAGTCGGCGATGTCGTACCAGCCGGGCATTCGCATGCCCATATTGATTGTTATGGGAATTTGTGGAGCATTGGGGAGGATGAATTTGGTTTCGGGGAATTTGTCTTTCATGCGCCATTGCTCGGCGAGAAACATCCTGTTTGATGCATGAGTGTGAGGTTAACGGTGCGTGAGGCGATTCTGTGCTTACCATCCTGCACCGCTGGCATAGCTGTCAGCGAGATCTACATGTTATCTAGTGGGAGAGCAGGTGTCTCTCACCTATCTCCCAACCCATGGGCGACGATGACGGTCGACGTATGCCGTTTGAGAGCCGGTACGACTAAAGCTGCTGCTGAATTCGCCATGATGAGGACACGAATCGCGACAGTTGGTCGCGGCCTCGAAGGACGAATGATAAAGTATATGTGGCGCCGGCATCATTCCGCGGTATTCTTGGCATTTGCTTGCTTGCGGCCTTGTGCCGCGCCTTCATGACCAAGCAACAACTCTAACCTGTAGCCGCCCAGACCTCATCCAGTGTAAGTATTTCCCAATCACCTCCTCAATGCCTCTGCGTTTCATCTCCTACCATACCGCTTTCATCATAGCTCTCGTAGCGTTTTTCTCGATCCCATACCCTTCCGGCACCGGTACGGACGAAGTCATCGCCGCCACTGGTTTTGTGAGGACGTGGGGCTACGTCTGCGATCGTCTCGACATACCAGAGCGAAATAGGAGACTTGGACCTATCTATCGAAAAACCTTTCGCCTGCCCAAGGAGCAAGAACACGACATTGTTTCTTCCACGAAGATATCTGGACCACGGAAGACGGCCCTACTCACGTCCACAGATCCAGCCGCAGATACATCCGTAGCAATGGGCTCCACAGAAGCGCCCTCTCCCCGCACCCCTGTCTTCTTCCTCTCTCACGGCGGCCCCAACGTAATGTTCGAGACCGAACACCCAGCCTACAGCAAGCTACAACAAATCGGTTATGCCATCACCCACGAAGTCAAGCCAAAAGCCGTTGTAGTTTTGTCCGCCCACTGGCAAGGTGAACCCCGAATCATCGAAGTGAACACCGCTGAAGGTATGGGCCTGATATACGACTACTACGGTTTCCCGCCCGAGTACTACGAAGTGAAATATCCAAACCGCGGCTCGCCAGAACTAGCAAACAAGATACTAGGTCTCCTCAGCCAAGCCGGGATCAAAGCAGAGGGTGTTCGTCGAGGCCTCGACCACGGCGTCTTTGCGGGATTTCGATGTGCCTTCGACCCAGACACAAACCCGCTTGATATTCCCATCGTCCAAGTCTCCCTCTTCGACTCCGAAGACCCAGATCAACATTACGCGCTTGGTCGCGCCCTTTCGTCTCTGCGCTCCGAAGGCGTCCAGATCGTTTGCTCCGGCATGTCCGTCCATAGTCTGCGCGATATGCGAAAAGCCATGATGCTCTCCGCACGCTCACCAGGGGCGTCGCTATTATATGCCACGACCTTCGATGAGGCATTAAAGGTGGCCGTGGAGAAGCCGGTGCAGGAGAGACAAAAGGCAATGGCGGAGTTGTTGAAGCGGCCGGATGCTAGACAAGCGCATCCGACATTTGATCATCTTTTGCCCGTCTTTGTTGCGGCAGGGGCAGCGGGAGACGATGAGGGAAGACAGACTTGGACGATGGCGGAGGGGAGTATGGCTTGGGGACAATTCCGTTTCGGTTAGCATGGACTGAACATGGCTGGCGAGTCCTCTGACAGTGCGGAATCTGATTGGAGATCAAGACGTGAAGACTACTATGGCTATGCACCAAGGCACAGCTTGGTTGCTATACAGATCAAGTCCACACGGAATACATCCGTTCGACTCAAGCAGCACCCTGCTTCCTCTGCCCAGTATAAAATGCCAACCCATAATCCTCGGTCGTGAAAGTGATCTTCGAGCCCTTCGGGAAATAGAAGACATCGCCCTTCGTTGCATGTACCTTCTTGCCCGTTTCGTCACTGATGTCGAAGTGGCCTTCTAGGATGATCTTCATTTCGTCGTAGGTATATTCGTAGACCAGAGGTGTGCCTGCGTACAAGGTCAGTAAGAAGGTTCGAAAAGTACGTGGGCGAATAAAGGTGAGAGGGAGCGCGGTACGGACGGACCTTTCTCGAGTCTGTAGAAGCCTGCAGAGATTGGCGACTTGGAGTTTTCCTTCTCGGACGTGGCGACGTCGCCAAGAAAGGCGTTTTCGTTGGCGATGAGTGGAGGCTTGAAGTCTTGCTGTTGTTGAGGGAAGTAATTCATGGCTACGGGGCCGTCTTGTTCGATGGAGCCCATGTTGTCTTGCTTCGTTGACTTGAGATACTTGGCTTGCTGCTTTGTTGTTGTGCGATAATCGGACGCAGGAGTCTACAATTCAGTGCCAGAGATGTGCGAGGTGGATAGCAATAGTACTTGACTGTGTCTACATACTTATCTGGGGGGGTCATTGGTACAAGGTAGAGCTGTAGGTTATGATGTCCCCTTCCAGCAATATAGTACCACTACAAGAGCTCCAGTGGGACGCGACCACGACGTGTCAACCCACCAGTCCTTACGACACTCGGGTAGACGTGTAGGACAGAGGCGGGTACATATCTGATTGCATGAGGAGGATATGAAGGTAGAAAGTGGAGAGCTTGGGCAAGAAGACAGAGCTCGAATAGGACAACTTTTCCCGGGTTCACACGTGACCGTGTGCAAAGTCATATGTTGCAGCTGCAGAGTTTTGATGCTGGACGTGATATGAATATAAGAGGCGTGTTGAAGTCATGCCGATTCATCTACATATATTACACCGTCCGATGCTGCTCGTACCAGTTGATGTCGTTGTCCATTCCAAAAGCAACCAGACCAACACCATACTCGCTGAAACGCTAGGAGACGAACATCCGTCCGATACCAAAGCACGGAACACGATCAGAGATTTCGTCAACACACACCCGCGCATTCGTCCTCGCTGACTACTTCGATCAGCCCAGAAGAACTGTATTGTTCCGTTAGCTCACCAGATCCTTCTAAACAAACAGATAATTTCCTGTAGTAGTGACTTACCCTCCCAACCCCAATCCCACATCACACCCACCCAGTGTAGATGGCCACGAACAGTATACGCCGCATCCATAGGTCCCATGATCTTGTCCGGTCCCTTCGGTCGAGGAGGAAAGCGCTCATCTCTTGGGATCGAGCTTACGCCTCCTCCACTGCCGCCTCCACTGCCACCGCCTTCACTATCGGCTTCGACGTAGCTGAACACCATTCCTGTCTTGCCTGGATCAGCGTCCCGAAACCCGGTATCAGTCCTCACGAGCGGCGCTCCTCTCTGTCTTGCTGGTTGGAGCTCCGCAGTGGCGACCAATTTCCTTCTATCTCGTGGCTGAGCATCATATGCATCTCGCCTTCTCCAAACCTCCTCGGTGACGGTAGCAGATTTGTCAATCACACCGATCCGCATCCTTTGACCCATGGCGGTCCAGCGATCACGCACCCACTGCCTATCTTCCATAGTCTTTGCTTCGCAGCCTGCCACCATTAAGGGGTAGATCTGCACGATGACAGTCCGACTGGCCAGCGGAACAGTGGCCAAGTACTGCAGTACCCGTTGTGCCAGCTCAAGTGATGTATCACTCGGCAGCTCGGGAACAGATTGGTGCAGATGCAAGAGCGTTGCCCACCGATACGCTTCGGCTGTCTGCAAAGCATGCTGCGCATTACATGTCGGATCCTCTGGGTCCTCAATGAAGGCTGGTGGTTCCCAGGTTTCGAGCGAGAGTTTGAGATCGTGCGCCGCGCTGATGACACCAGGACTATTCGTTTGTGAGCGGCAGACTTTGCGGACCAAGTTCGCCACACGACCGATGAGGGGGAAGAGCGTGTTGGCGCAGCCCATCAGCGGATCGAGTCGTGCATCGACAGGCATACCAAAATCGATGCCGAAGCCTGACAGAGCGTTGTTCCCCATCACCATGTTTGGACCCTCGGTGGCGAAGAGAAGAGTGTTGTCAAAATCGTTCGATTCATCGCTGTCGACCGATGTCAAGCGGGCAATGACATCCATGTAAACCCAAGCGTTGCACAAGAACTTCAGACGCGCAAGCTCAACGCCCTGTAGAGGACTGTGCTGGTGCTCGAAAAGTGCACGTTTTACCAGAGCCTGTGCGCCTTTGATGTGGGTATTGCCCGACGCTGTATGCTGGTCCCACGATTCGGAGAACCCCAACGCAAGGGCTGTGGCAATGGCAGTTTGGTCGTTCATGCTATTATCTCTGATGCCTTCCTGAATGTAGCGAATGCTGGCTTGCTTGTGCTCGTGACCTGACACACGCAGTGCGGGCACATCGGTTGATGAATGATATGCTGTCATGGCCATGACCGCGTGATAAAGTGCTGGTGACTCCTGCGCTAGAGGCCAGATCAGGTTGCGCCAGGGGTTCTCGGTTTGGCCGTCCATGACAGAAAGGATGCCGCACGTGAGTCTGTCGAAGCGAAATGTGAGCATCTCTGGACTGTTAGGGGCAAAGTAAGGCTGGTTGTACATATAGGTCACTGGACCTTGCCACAGAGTTGCCATATTGGTTGGGGTCAGTATCGGGCTGGGTGAGTAGCTGTTTGTTCTGCCAAAAGTGAGGGCGTCATCAAAGTCTCCATTCCAGAAAACGTCTTCGAATTCATCTTCTGTGACGTCCTCATCTTGAGATGGATCATCTGGTACCTCTCTTGGTGTAAAAGGAAGATTTAGTCCTTCCGGCAATTCGAAGCTGACATAGTCCTCATCTGGCGGTACGTCGTCCGAGAATGGATGCAGAATCTCGGTCAAGGTTGGTGATAGGCCAGCAGAAGGCATATAGGTCGCCCGTAGCGAAGCTGGAACGTTAGCAGAGCTGATGGGGATGGTCGCCGGCTCAGGCGAGACACTCGACTCTTTTCGCAGTACAGGAGATGAGGGCTTGGGCGTGTCCTCGAGTTCGGGCGTCGGGACAGACGCAATCTGTAGAGGTGAAGATGGGCGATGGACCGGCGAAGCTACCTTGGCTTTGGCCTTCCTCTTCGCTTTCATAGGTCGCTCGACAAGCTGCATAACCCGATGCTCATCAAAAGTCGTGCTCGTTCGCTTACTGTCCTTGCGCGTAGCACTGTCTTCCCGAGTCTGTTCCTGTGGTTGAGTGGGCGAAGTCGCGGTTGGTGAAGTCTCCGGTGACACGGGCGTTGTTGGTTTCGGCGAATCTCCTGATGGACGCTGAGGTGGCGACACTGTCAATGCGCATCAGCAAGTACGCAGCATACGGCCTGAATCGAGGATCTACCTCGCATCTGACGGTCTATGTTGAGCTTGACATTGGTCTCTTCGAAGGGACGCCATTTGAAGTCCTTCTTGTAACCTCCACACTCAACCTTCCGTTTCTTACATTGTTCGCATGCTGGCTTCTCTTCACCACACTTGAGGCGCTTCGTCTTACAGGTGACGCATCCTGTACGCCACTACAGTCAGTCGTCTGCCTCGCTATCATTGTCTCCTACCGCTATCGGTAGCGCAGAGGCTATACCATTACGACTCTTGGTTTGCTTCTGCTTCACAGCGCTACTATCACCGGCGACTGCACTGCTCTTTCGTGCCGTCTTTTTCTTCTCCGCACCCGACCGTCGAACATCTTGTTTTGCCTTGGGCTCTTCAGTCGAAGGGGGAGACGATCGCAAGAAAACGGATGGAGAAGGGATCTCGATGGCCTCAGCCATAAGGCGACGGTCTTGCCCAAAGCTTCTTCTTCACTCGACGGACGCGATCGCCAAATCCACTATGCAAGCAGGATGGTGTAATACACACAGCAGCACTGTCGTCAAAGTTTTTGCAGTATCGGGTCATCAAATGTCCAACTGAGGGACAATCAGAGTTTCAACGCAATGCTGGTCAGGCTATCTCGCCGGGCGCGCCGTCTGATTGCCCCTCCTCCTCATCGCGTGTCGGCAGCATACGGGGAAGTAAGCATGCAGGTTCCCGCCAATCGAGCCTTCAATTGCGATCTTGCCGACTGTGGAGGGGCACGCAGTCGTCGTGCTGTGAGGCGTGGATCACAAGATAGCAGTGATAGGGTGAAAGTCGGGTCAAAAGCTACCGGACAGGCCATGCAGGGCTAGGCTTTGCGCACCTATCCAAAGGCGCTAACTTACATATGTGTTGCAGGTAACTGCTGTCATGGCAGGTGGTTGGTCTCTCGAACGTCCACAGATCATTGTTTCGAGGATGCCTGTATCTATCTTGTTTACTGCTAACCTACTGCTTACTACGCCGTGCTGAAAAGCATGGACTGAAGCAGAAGAGAGAATGATCAAGTTACTTGGACGATGCCGCTGCCGTACGATTGACAGTGTTATGGCATATACTTGTTCTTATCAGTATTTCCAAGCCGGATTTTGTCGACAGTCGATTGCGCAGAACACTCGTTGATCTGAGTTTGAATGTTAATGCTACAACCGACCATACGCTGGTCTCTCCGATGTGATCTGATATCGTCGTTCTTGATTGTTATGTTAGCCACCATCAAAACACATAGACGCTATCCACGATTGGGCGCGCAACGACACCGCTGTCACCTGAATACGATGCTTCTCGGCCGTTTGATCTGGTCTTGGAATCGAAGAGCCGGAAAGGATGGGGAAGAAGCTCCCCGCGCACCCTCGGCTGCAGGCGGCTGACGCAACTGTGAACGAATGGTGAGCTTCTGGAGCTGGCACATGGCAACGATGTTCCCTCACAAACCACAATATATAAAATCGATCCCCAGCAAGTAGGAGCGTTAAACCCACCTCACAATTAACGGACCAACGACCATTCCGTCCCTCAACATCCGCAATCATGTCGACAGACTCTCTAGCCATGTTTCGCAAGTCCTTGGGACCAGATCTTGCGAAACTTGCAGAGGAACACATGCAGCATGAGTACGCGATTGCCATTACTCCCATTGAACAATTCGACTTATTGATGTAACGTAGCCTCCGTCAATCCGACCGCGACGCACTCCAGAAGGCCGCCGGTACAGTATCAACCCACGCGACAGTGGGCAGCGTGCTAGGCCTGGGCCTGTCCCTCTTCCTCGCCTACCGCCTCCGAACAAACCGCACAGCCATGTTCACCGCGTTCAAAGCCTCCGAGAAACCCACAGCTGTTCGATTCGCATCAGGTCGCGAAGAGGCACTACCCGACATCACGCCGTTCTTGCGACCGAGCACTTTGGGTGACGTAGCTACATATACACTGTTGGGCGCGGGAGGATTGTTCTTTGGAGGCGAGAGCGGGCTATTGACGGGGACGTTCAGAGCGAGGAGTCAAATCAACGTTGATCGAGATTCGAGGGAGAGGATCCAGACGGCGTTCAGGAAGTTTCAGGCTGATGCGCTGCGGACGCAAGCGAATCTGTTGGATGCAGGTGGTAACAAGGCATCAGAGAGCAGCTGGGGCCTCTGAGCAGTTCCGGAAGGCATACTCTCGGCTTGCAAAGATAGGACAAGATTGACGGGGAGATGCAGGTATTCTATATGTGGAAAGTGCAATGGAATGGAATATGTACAGTACTATTGATGACACTCATATCATAATTTCAATTCATTCTTCATCAAAGCTCCACGGCAGGCGTCGGCGATCCGGCCTACACCGAAAAGCCGTCAGCCTGTGATTTGTGATTACAGCTTGTGTTGTAACAAGCTCAATTCCAACACTATGTGACATCTTTCTGTTCCCCCTACAACTTTGCCGCCGGGGTTTTGTCGCTTACATTCGTAATCTCGTTGTAGAGTAATCTGTAATGGATCGTTAGCACGGTCGAAACGGAGTCCTGGGTCATATCCTGGACTCACGAAGTCAAGAACTCAGCATAATCCTCTCCAGTCACCTGGGTAGCGAAGTACTTCGCCGCAAGCTGGTATTTGTTGCCCTTGCCAGCACTTTTCTCCAGCTCATCTGCCTGCTCGTGGAGAAGCTTAAGCGCATACTGCTTGTCCACCTTTTTGCCCTCGGAGGTGGGGACGCCATGCTTGACCCATTGCCAGAGCTGGGAGCGAGACACCTCGGCCGTAGCGGCATCCTCCATGAGATAATTGATCGGCACGCAGCCTACACCACGGAGCCAGCCTTCCATGTAACCTAGACCGATGTTCAAATTCTTGCGAATACCGTCTTCGGTGATCTTGCCTGGGACGTTCATGTTCAGGAGATCATTGCCAGTAATGTGCACATCCTCGCGGCGGACGAAGAGCTGATTGGGCGTGGGCATGTGCGTGTTGAAGACGTCTGCCGCAATGGCTGCGAGAGCGGGATGCGCGACCCATGTTCCATCGTGGCCAGCACGAACTTCACGAAGCTTGTCCGCGCGCACACCATCCATGGCCTTTGCATTCGCTTCTTCATCGTTCTTGATCGGAATCTGGGCTGCCATGCCGCCCATGGCGTGGACACCGCGATGATGGCAGGTCTTGATGAGAAGCTTGACGTAGGCGTCCATGAATGGCACGGTCATGGTGACAGCGCTGCGGTCGGGCAGGATAAAGGCGCTATTCTGGCGGAACCGCTTGATTACTGAGAAGATGTAATCCCAGCGGCCGCAATTCAAGCCCGAAGAGTGGTCGCGAAGCTCGTAGATGATCTGCAACTGTTGTTAGTAGCTGCGCACGGTCATATGAGTAGCCTGAGCATACCTCGTCCATCTCAAATGCTGCTGGAATGGTCTCAATCAGCACAGTACCACGGATAGTACCGCGTCGCATGCCAATGTAGTCTTGTGCGAGGTTGAATGCATCGTTCCAAAGTCTGGCCTCGAGGTGGCTCTCCATCTTGGGCAGGTAGAAGTAAGGACCGGTGCCACGTCGGACTAGCTCCTCCGCATTGTTGAAAAAGTACAGACCAAAGTCAAAGAGAGAGGCAGATATCGGCTCGCCATCGACAGTCATGTGCTTCTCCTCAAGGTGCCAGCCACGAGCACGAGCGATCAAAGTTGGCAGGACGCGATCTGTGCGGAGTTTGTACTCCTTCTCGCCTTGCTTGAAGTCGACTTGCTTTCGGATCGCATCGTAGAGGTTGACTTGACCGTTGATCATGTTATCCCATGTTGGCGCATTTGAGTCTGCAGAGAGTCAGTACAGTCTCTGCTTCACTTACTCCACTGAAGCTCACCTTCAAAATCTGCCATATATGTCCAGACGTCCGAGTTCAACGCATTCACCACCATCTTCCTATCAGTGGGTCCGGTAATCTCGATACGCCTATCCACAAGACCAGGCGCGGGCGGCGCAGCTCGCCATGCGTCGTTGTCGCGGACGTGCTGAGTCTCTGGCAGGAAGTCAAGGAGATTGCCCTTGTCCAGCTCTGCCTGGCGGACCTCTCGTCGTTGTAGCAGTGCTTTGCGAGTGCTGTTGAATGTGCGGTGGAGTACGGCAAGGAACACAGTAGCTTCCTTGCTCAAGATCTTGCGGGTCTGGTCATTGAGAGATCCGAGGATGTTAACGTCCTTCAATGTCTGCTCGACGTTCACGGGGCCGATATGGCGACCCTGGTCGCGGAGAGATGGTACCGGTGTGTATGACATATTTGTAGACCTTCTCTTGCTAGTGAAATGTGTAGTGATATCGATGCGATTGCACGACGTTGATGTGAGGGAGAAGGACGAGTGTAGAGATTCGAAGACTAGTACTAACTTCAAACCTTTACCGTGTTATATGTCGTCACAGAGACACGGCCGTCTAGAGCTTCATGTGTATGCCGAGGGTGAGTGTATTGCGGATCGGATAGCGATACTTCCAAAACCCCTCCGCCGTCATCGTCCGTAAAGTGCAGTTGATCGCTCGGCTCACTGGAGTTTTGACCGGGGCTCGTGAAAATGTGGGGAAAGCTGTTAGATCACCAGACGACTTACCCTCGTCTGGTCTCTCTTCTCACGCACAACAACACCACTTCAGCTCCGACCCGATCATTTCTCCTCTTAGAGATATCATAACGTATTTTGTAGGTACCGACATCTTGACTGTGCTGCTCATCTCAGTCCACATGCTGCAAGAAAACTGCCAAAGCGTTACGATGCTTGGTGGCTTAAGTGCTCGGGTGATTTCGCCGCAGCACCCGACCTTTCCGATGCCGCATCCGCAGTATCCGTCTGGCAGCGACCTCCGTACATAGTGACGATCAACGATACCTCGTAAAGTTCGGGGCTCTTCGTAAGAGCATGCTAGGCACGATAACTCGAAATTCACATTGACACCACCGATCCCTGTCATGCATACTGGCTTGGCTGTCAAGGCACGAGCTATGATGGATAGCTTCGTTATGTCTTCTTTGGTTGTGGTGACCTTGTTGGGCTTACGAGGTCATTGATTGGCAAACGAACGCGTATTCTCTCAAAAGTATGGACCATCTAGCCATAGATTGTGCATGTAAAGTTCCGAGCTGGTCTCATGACGTTCTGTGATGCAGCGTTGCGTCTCCTGTTGTCGATTTCCTGCTATCGTATCGTATCATCGTTGTCATCGCTCGTTATACTCATATAGCCAATCAAGCCTATACCACATCACCCCATCACATCGTAGTCCACTCCCCGTTATCCCTCCTCACATTCTCAAATTGTCTCGATCGATTACACATCGCCGTATCAACCAAATCGCCACTCTCTCTCGCCACCTCTGCAAGTCTCCCCCGTTCACTATCCTCCGCTTCCCACAAACACAGGAAACTCTCAAAGTCCTCCAGCAGCCGTTCCTCTCGTTGCAGATCGATCTTAGCACCAAACGGCACCGCTTCATCCATGATCCAGCGCAATGCCGAGTCCCAGAGCTTGCTGTGTTGACTGCGAATGCTGACGTGGATATCGTCCATTTGTATCTCAGCCGCAGTTGGCAAAGAGCGACGGAGATCGATACAGAATTGGAGGAAAATTGGCTCAGCGAGGACGTGCTGCTGTCCTGGTTGCGGAAAGATCCTCGAGGGCGCTCCTCGCGTAGCATAGCCTATATGTTTCAATCTCAGGGATTTGAGCTGCGTGAAGGTGGCGGCGAATTTGACGACTTTTGTCAAGTCGGTGTCGATGAAACTCATGTGCGAAAACTCTAGGTGTGTCAAGTTCGCGACGATAGTTGGGTGGCCCCATGGTTTGAAATGGTCGGATGTCATATGCAATTGGTGTACGTTGAAGTTCTCCGGCCTATCAGATGTAGAGCCTATCACCAGCCTTCTGAGCGCAGTCAAGGCTCCTACAGCAACACTCGAGATTTCAACGACATCGGCCTCGAAATTATGATCGCTTTGGAGGCGTACTCGGCGGGACCCCGTTCCTGTAGCCATTGTCACACTTTCGAGGCGAGGGCCGAAGATTGTGAGGGTGCTGTTCATGAGCATGAGGGCGAAGTGGTACCAGCTTTTGTCCTCTAGGCCATGGACGCCTGCTTCGAAGATGAGGTCTTTCAGGGTTGGCGGAAGGCATAGCATCAATGCTGCGAGTGCATCGACTTTCAGCTTCAGGCGTTGATCAGAGCGTTGAGAAGGGTTGGCGAGGGCGTAGACATCGCGGTAGTAGGTGAAGTCGTTGGATGGGCCAGGATTGGAGCCGAGCAAGGTTGTGGACCAGACTTCCTCGACATTGCGGTCAGATTCGTTGCTTGTTGCTCTATTAAATGGCATCCTCTTCGCCAAAGCAGGAGCCTGTGTGGCGACCAGCGTTCTGCTTCTGTCGAGGACATTTCTCATTCGTGATTCTGTTGTGTCTGGTTGACAACCAGCTGCAGTGCTACGATTCACTGACATAGGTCGCTGGCTACTACTAGCTGCAGGTCCATTAAATAGTTCGAAGTCAGTCATGCTCGGCTGATGGGTATCCAGCTTTTCTTCCAAGATGTGGACTTCTGCATCGACTCTGTCCCTGTGTGCTTTTGTAAGCTCAATAAAGTGCTTCGAGGTCTTGGCATCGTCTCCTCCAAGACTAAGCCAGTCCTCTCTCTCTCGCGGCGCTTCGAATGCTGGCGAGACCTCTTTCCTCTTCTGTCCAGGTTGGTAGCCTAATTTCGTAGTGATGAAGACACATCGTATGTGCCTGGCCAGATCCGGTCGATCCCTTCTCAGCCGGTAAAGCTCCGGCTCCAGTAACATGCCGTCTGCCCAGCGAAGACACAATGCCATGCTTCGGAAAAGACGTGGTAGGATAGAGGCACGGAGATGCTTGTTCACAAGACTGACGTTCAGGATGTCTGGACTATATGGGACAAGGAGGGACGTGCGATCCCAGTCCAGGTAGCTGTAGATCCTATCTAGCAGCTCGTTGGGCAGGCTGAGCAACGGCGGAGACGCAGACATGATGTTGGGTAGTGTGGCGGCCATACCGACGCGGTATCGTAGTATGTCCAGGAGTTGTTTGCCAGACGCTGCAGCCTAGCTGGGCAGGCTAATGGCGATGACTCTGCTTAGGACGACGTGCCAATTGTAAGCTTTGACGAGTAGGAGATTGCAAGGTGAAAGTGATCTTACCGGCCCGTGCGTCCTACGCTTATGTTGATGAAGAAGGAGCAACGAAGCGAAAGTAAGTGAATGGTTTGGATCATGTGACTCGACTTATGACGTCGGCGCGTTTAAACGCGTCGGTCGAATCTCGGAAGTGCTGGCATGAGCTAGCAACACACACATCGAGTGCATCTTCTTCATTACATTCGAGTTATAACCATCCCATCCTCTTGCCCACTCGGCACTTCTGGAAAACTCGCGAGCGGTAACAGAATCGCGGATAGGGAAGCATAAAGAATTGGCGGCGGTCCTGCTACGATCGTTTCCGTCGCTGGCCAAAGAGCGTTACATGCCAATTCACTCACTTGATCAACAACCTTTCTTCGAGTGACTGACTACTCACCCACACTTCCACAGCTCTTGCACACTACTAAACTCTCTTGCAGACACCAACAATATCTCGTCGAGGCCAAGGGCAGTGCAGCATGCTGTGGCTGGTTATGGGCGGTGCATTATTACCTAAATAGTTTTACATATTGGCCGAGTCTGCCAGAGCCACTTGAAGTGCTCGAGACTTTGGTCTCACTTGTGTGTGGCGACCACAAAGTCTCGCAGCGGCCACTGGTCGTTTGATCTCTGCCAACATGGCGGAGATCGCACAGAAGATCGAGTACGTACCCTATGTACTCGCTATCGTCCGTGATACCCATGCTGACAATACTATAGCGAACTGATCAACCTCGACGACTCGATCCACTGGTTCTGCCCACGCGCTTACGATGACGACTCCGGCGTCTACCACGATGAGGACTGTCTCGGCAGTCTCGACACCGAATCAGCACAAGAGAAGACGGTGCGATTAGCGAAGTTGAAAGAAGGCGACGACCGCAAAAGTGAGATACTGGATGCTTGCAAGATTCTTGCATACGATGGAGGGGATGCAGAAGAGTACCAGACGAAGCTCAAGAGAGGCCTGAAAGCACAGCTCATTCGCTGCGACATATGCGTACGCGAATATCATCGCTCACGTGGTCAGCTTGAAGAGATGCTGGAGAGCGAGTACGAGGCCGCCGAGGTGCACTCATTCATGGAAAAGTTCGATCAAATGAATATCTCTTGCATCGGAGCTGGGCTGAACAGCATGACGGAGAGTCTGGTAGACCTACCAATCGACAAGCGCAGCATAAGAGCCGCTGGCGATGTTGGCATGTACGCTCTCTTTGAAGCACTGAACTGTGGTCCATTTCTGGAGAAGGAGGAGGTTCTGGAGCGGTACTTCGACACACCTTTTCGACTGGTGCAGACGAAGACAAAGCTGAAGCTGCCTTCTTGTGCGCCTGGTGTGGCCGCATTCTTGTTCTCCAAGGTTGAGCCAAGGAGGGCTTGGGCACAACGGAACATCGCAGCACTGAAGCGTCCGTTGACTGGTGCTGAGTTCGAGCACAGTGTCAAGAAGTACTTACAGGCCGCTACCACACGGGTCAACATTACTATGCTGGATGCCGCCTTCCTGCCTATCTTCTGGAGTGCCATAAGGCATATGCTCGACAAGCTCACAGCTGACTTGATCAGCAGTCACCTCCGGACGATGGAGGCTAACATCTACACACTTGGCATGGATCACTGGCAGATTGACGGCACACACTTCGCAGATCAGATCGCATGCTACCAACGATTACTGGAACTCAACCCAACTGCATTTTGGGATGCAATGGGTGGTATGCCTACACATGCGCTCCCCGAACAGATCACGCAGTCACCAGCTCTGCAACGCATGCTTCAGACAAAGGAGGACACCCAACCTTTGCGATTGGAAGAGAAGCTCGCATGGGCTCTTCCACTCATTCGCTCCATCAAGCCTGCCAATCTTGTCCCACCAGCCCGCACACTTTTCCGACAACTCTTGCACACGTTCCAAAAAGACGAGTATTCTCGGTACGCACAAACGGTCTGCTGGAAGATTGGCCTCACAGCTTTGCTTGAGACCATAAATCGTGTTCGCCAGCTTAGCGGTGGTCCAGTAGTGGTGAACCTTATTGAGCTGATCTCCAAGGAGCATATTGGCTCTATCCTGCAGGAACTTGATGGCATTGAGAAGAAGCGCGAAATGTCTATCGACGAGACGGAGCAGCTTAGCTTGGACATCGTGGAGGCATCGCTTGCATTGGACGTGCAGACTCTTTCGTACAGCCGGGATGTGCTCGTCAAGACAAAAGCGCTCGATCATGAAGTCTCTGTCTCCGGCCTCAACATTTGGAAAATGTCCATGCGGCTTGTCAAACCCGGACATCCTGCTCTGGGCACGGCAGTCTTATCTGGCACGACCGGCCTCCTGCGTCTGGAACAATTTGCCAAACGTGAGGTTGAAGCTGCGAGTAAGCCGACCGAAGCATGGAACAGTGCTCTCAGCCGACTACTACGGCACGTGCACCAAGACATGCTCGACCGCCTCGAAACTTCTACCCCTGAACAGCTCATCGAGCTATATCAGGAGCAGAAGGCTGCTCGCGGCTTGATGTCGCTGCTTTTCAACGGCTCTGAGCCTACCCACCAGGCGACGCTCGACATCTTTAAGACCCTCTCAGGAGAAGACAATCGACGTGATACTCTGATGCACCTCCTCAGAGCTTTTTTTGGCACGACGCTGAGCTCTGTTGCCAATGCCCAGGACATAATCGCCAAGACCGCCATCTTTAGCCCATGTCCTATCTTCCTCAAGATCAGCAGTGATATCTTCGCCTGCCTGTGCGACAGTGAAGACGGTCTACTAAGAGAGATGACCTTGACAGACGATGAAGATCTCAAGGCTTTGGCATCGTTCTGGGAGATGACTTGGACGGCGCTCGAGACCATCTTTAGCCAAACGGAGAAGTGGAGTCAACTTGGCCATGATAAGCAGATGCTTCAGGACTTTTGTCGTGCGACTATGGACTTCGCTGATGGTGCCTTCGACCAATACAGCATCATTGCCACCACACTCCAAAACGCGCAAGGTGACAATGCCAACAAGAAACACGTGGGCAAGGCTCTGCTGCAGTTTCCGAAACAGGCATTCCATAGTATCACGAAGTGGTTGAGGCTGAGAGACGACTATCTGATCACGAAGGCCGTCTCGCTCACATCCAAGATGCTTATACGACTACAGGCTGTGGGTATCGAGGTCGACTCGAAGACAGCGTTATTCGTCGAGGATGTCGTTCTGAGTACGGAGAAGAACGCAAGGGTCAGGACGAAGTTGTCCATGAACCAGAAGGCCGAGCTGCAGAGCGCGCTGGAAAAGCATCTTGGCGCGGATCTAGAATCTGTCATTGAGGTTCAGCCGCTGAATCAGGGTACATTGGGCTTCCGCTCCTCTACACCTGGGAGTTCAGGCCGCAGTACTCCCATCCCAGGTGCTGGCTCGAAGGTTAAGGCAGGCACTATCGACGTCGACGCTTGGTCCAAGCAAAGTGAGGCCGACAAGGCTCGTCGTCAGCAGATGTCTGAGCATGAGAAAGCTTATGGGGACCTAATGAATGGCTCGACGAAGGCCGGGGAGGCGTACAAGAAGATGCAGGCTGCGAAGAAAATGCCTGCTACGCAGCGTGCGGCGCAGAAGTCAAGGGATGATAGTGTGAACTTTCTTGCCAGGAGGAAGATGGAGCAGGAGGCTGCGAAGAAGTCTAGACTTGCGGCTGTGGCCAAGCTCGGCGCTGGGAGTGGAGTGGCTGGCCTGGGCGATATGGGCAAAGATCACTCGCTCAAAGGTCAGAACGTCATGGTTTCGTCGGACGAAGAGAGTGGTGACGAGGACGACGATGACGATATGGACGATGATCTCTTCGGCCCCAAGAAAGAGCGTAAGAAGATTGACCGACCCGCTCTGCTACCTGATGGTGCGGTTGGCATGAGACCAGATGTGCGCAAGGGCCCAGTGAGGATCCAGCGCACACAGCGAAGTGTGAAGGACATGCGGGCTCGTCTGGCGCCAGATCTGCGCAACCTACATACCGTGATTCTTCGATGGGATTACTTTCATTCGGGCGACTACCCTCCTGCCAGCAACGAGAACCTCTTCAAGCCCGTTGCCGACTCATACCGAGATCCGAACAGCTATCAGGAGACCTTCGAACCACTTCTGACGCTTGAGGCATGGCAGGGCATGGTAAAGAGTAGAGAAGAAAATGCCAACAAAACCTATGAAGTCAAAGTTCAGAACAGGAGTAATGTCGACGCTCTGATCGAGATCTCCTCCTTTGTTTCACAAGTCGAGAACCGCGATCTAGGACTGCAAGAAGGTGATATCATCCTCCTATCCAAAGCCCGTCGACCAGCCGAAGATGCCACGGCTCCGCTTTGCCTCGCTCGCCTATCCAAGCTCAAACGCCAGAAAGCGCAGATCGAAATCGTATACCAACTTGTACCTGGCTCTTCATTAGCTCCTGGGCTGACGGCACAGACTGTCGTCTTCGCACAGAAGATCCAGTCAATTGTGCCGCTGGAACGCGAGTATGGTGCTTTAAAGGGTCTACAGTACTATGATCTTTGTATGCAGATTATTCGTGCTGCGCCCAGTAAGAGGTCGGCTGCCTCGGAGAAGATGGTGGCGGGCGTGCAGGATATATGGAATGTCAACAGGGCGCAGGCGGAAGCTGTGCAGGCTGCGCTTGAGAACGAGGGGTTCAGTTTGATCCAAGGTCCACCTGGTTCGGGAAAGACGAAGACGATTGTTGCAATTGTTGGTGGGTTGCTATCTGGCGTGCTCGGTGCTGCCGGTTCTGGAGCGACCAAGATCACTGTTCCGGGTCGCACGGGTGGTGGCGGTGGGAGTGAAGGTACGGCGAAGAAGTTACTCGTTTGTGCACCATCGAATGCTGCTGTTGATGAGCTAGTCATGCGTTTGAAGGAAGGTGTCAAGACGAGGAACGGACGGCATCACGCTATCAATATCGTGCGCATCGGCCGCAGTGACGCTATCAATAGCAACGTCCTTGACGTGACGATGGACGAGCTTGTGGCGAAGCGGATGGGAGGCAACGGTAAAGACGACTCGGTGCGAGCCAAGAATGCCGAAGTCTTCAAGGAGCATGAGAAGGTCTCTGCACGCCTACGAGAGTTGTACCAGCAACGAGATGGTGGCGAGTTAAAAGGCAAAGAGCTCACAGTTCTGGAGAACGATATCGTGAGCGTGAGGAAGAGGAAGAACGAGATGGGTGTGCGTATCGACAGTGTCAAGGACAGCGAGCGTAATGCTGGTCGTGAAGCGGAGCTGGGGCGCAAGAGAGCACAACAGGCAGTTCTGGATGAAGCTCATGTCATTTGCGCCACCCTCTCTGGATCGGGACACGACATGTTCCAGTCTCTGTCTATCGAGTTCGAGACCGTGATCATCGACGAAGCTGCCCAATGTGTTGAGATGTCGTCGCTCATTCCTCTCAAATATGGATGTGTGAAGTGCATCATGGTTGGAGACCCGAAGCAACTTCCTCCTACCGTCTTCTCGAAGGAAGCAGCTCGATTCTCGTACGAGCAGTCCCTGTTCGTGAGGATGCAGAGGAATTCTCCGAACGAGGTGTTTCTGTTGGACACGCAGTACCGCATGCATCCCGCTATCTCGCAATTCCCGGCACAAGCATTCTACGATGGTCTTCTTAAAGACGGCGATGGACTGGCAGGTATGCGAGAGAGACCTTGGCATGCTAGCTCGCTTCTGGCACCTTACCGCTTCTTCGACGTCAAGGGTCAGCATTCATCTGCTCCAAAGGGCCACTCGCTGGTCAACGTGGCAGAAGTGGAGATCGCTATGATGCTGTATGAGCGTCTGACAACCGACTTCAGGGACTACGACTACACTGGCCGCATAGGCGTCATCACACCCTACAAGTCTCAGCTTCGCCTCCTGAAAGACAAGTTCTCGCAGCGATATGGGTCCGAGATATCTGACACGATCGAGTTCAATACGACGGATGCTTTTCAGGGCAGGGAGAGCGAGATCATCATCTTCTCCTGTGTGCGTGCCAGTCCACACGGCGGTATTGGGTTCTTGAGGGATGTTAGACGTATGAACGTGGGCTTGACACGAGCGAAGAGTTCGTTATGGGTGCTTGGGAATGAGGAGAGTCTTGTCAGAGGAGAATTCTGGAGGAAGTTGGTAGAGGATGCGAAGGCGAGGGATGTGCTGACTGGTGGTAATCTGAAGGGAATGCTTTCGAGGTCGTCGAGAGACTTTCCAGCCGGTAAGCCTGCTGCTGGTGGACAGCAACGTCAAGCAATGACGTCTGCCACTCCAGTACCTACGATGCGCGCATCTCCTGCCGCACCGCCAACTAGAGTGCCTTCAACAACGATGTCAGGGGTCGCTCCAGCCAAAGCAGCTGCCAGCAACGAGCCGACTCGGCCCGTTGCTCGACATATGAAGAAGGATTTGGTAGTGTCTGACGAGACGGACAGGATGGACGGCGTACGATACCGCTTCGAAGATCGAATCAAGAGTAAGAAGACTTCAAGCGCCGCGCCGGACATCATCGACAACGACGTAGAAATGGCAGATGCTCCTCACGACAACGAAGACGTAGAGTCAGTTGCCAGCGACAAGACTTTGCAACACGAAGGCGCTGCACCTCGCTCTGAAGAGGGACGGAAGTCTCGAGCTGAAACACCCCTCTCCAGCGCCTCTGGCGTTTCCAAAAGTTCCGATAGAGGAGGAGATAAGGCCGTTGCCCGGGGTGATGGGACTGTCAAGCACGGTGTGGTTGCGCCTGTATCACAGCCTATGGCGAAGAAGAGGCCTGCGGCTAATCCTTTGCTGCAAAAGAAGAAGATGAAACCTGTTCCGCGGTAGTCACGGCACAGATCATCAATTGCTTTGCTCTCTGGGGGAACATACGGTGCGGAGATTGATGCAGCAAGGAAGTAGTTGTGCTCTGCTACTTTGGCGAGCACGGACTATCTGATTCTCTTCGCCAGGCACAGGTACAGCAGATCGGGTGGATGTGTACCTGGACCTTGCGGCTGCATTGGCTCCGGCACTCCCCTGTGTCTGTGCCTGATTACCAAACAACATGTTACGATGCAAGTGGGGAGCCATTGCTCCACCTACCGGCACGTTGACTTTCGATGCTTATATAAGAACATAGGTAGCAGTGTGGCTGTCATTCTCACTTTCCCGTGACGGTCGTGTCCACGATGGCGCTTTCAAGCGTCGTGCGGGCTTATAGCCACGCGCTGCATCGGACACTGACATGATGACAGCCTGGACGCCTTCGTCGTGCTCGTACAAGATGCAATGCTCGTGGTATGACCTGTCCATCGTCGAGCGCAATCCCCAGACACGATTTGATAAGCCCGTAGCGACACAAAGGTGCAATGCCGACTGCTGTTGTGACGGTCACAGACTGCGACAGGCTTTCAAGGTCTGCGACCAGCATGGCCTGCTAAGTTTGTAATCAATGGCTGATCTATCCCCTGTTTCAGGTACGGCGGCCCACGCTTATGTTGTGCAACCTGTACTGCAGCTGGATCGTTACGGCTTGCATGCCCAAATCCCTTGCTTGCTTGCGCACCGTTTACTCGCCTTATCTTACCCTCTGCCATAGCATCTAGAAGCATGTTTTGTCATCTTCGAGGAGGACGAGACAAGCTCAGACAGAAATCTCTGCTGCAGGGAAGACATCGTTCTGTCAGCATGGCGATGGTGTTATACATCACACAGCACACGAGACAACACATTACTTCCTCGCCTCACGGGAGGCTACACAACAATCACGCTCAGCATCCCACCTATTCTGCTGCGGAGAAGAATCCGCTCGAGTCGTGCTGCACCAGTCCTTCACCGTACACCTTGGCTATTACTGCAAGCGCGGGTGTGTCGTTGTACAATCGCTGCCAGGGCGTCAAAGACCCGTTGCTCAGTCACCTTTCCTTGCGGCTTTGTGATGCTTTTGCTTCATGTGTAGTAGGCTTTTATTTATCCCTTATGTTGCACTGTCCTCAGCCCGTTGCCACATTACAGCTTCCTTCCATCTTGCTTCTGTTCTGTTGGTGTAGTGGAGAAGAGGGAAGTGGATCTAATATATATCGGACTACCTATCGGCCAACGCGAATTGGTGAGTCTCCATCGACGCCTCGTTGCTGCCGGTGTCCCCTATGCGAGTCTTTGTCGCTGAAGCAAACACAGCGTCGGCGTACCAGCCAAGGCCATTCCGTATCCAATGCAGCTTTCCGACGTGCGTCGCCGGCAGGCAGCTCCTCCTGCTGGACCGGCCTTCACCAACCATACGCCGAAGGACTTCGAAATTATGCCTTTTAGCCCCTCGCAATCTCCTGTTATATTTGCAGCTGCTGGGATGGCTGTTGCATCTGGACCATTGTATACGAATGCCATTATGGGACAATCGACGTCAGCGTTCCAGCGAGTCCGTGATAATAGATCAGAACTCGATCGTGGCCGTGGGCTTGAGAAGTATGGTGTTTCTGGTACTTGTAGCCCAGCAAACAGCATCGTCGTCCATCGGGAAGCATCCCTGGACTCTTTCTCACTAAACCACACGGATAGTACCCAGGCTCCGTATGCGACAACAAACAACGACGAGATGACGACCTCGACGAGTATGCTGCGGTTGCCGAGGGACAATGTGACCAGAGAGCTTACGGACTTCTTCCGTTATTATGGACCAACGGAACCTCATCGTCGTTCAAGCAAGCTCGAGCCTCCCAAGCGTGGGCTCAACGCTCCAAGGAAAACTCTGCGCTTTCTGAAGCGAGGCAGTAAGCGAGCAAGAGACTTGGCTGCTCAGTACGGTTTGCTCCGAAGCTTGGTTTACTATCAGCCACGACTGATACTTGACCAGGAACAGTCTTGTACTGCACGATGAGGGTGGCTTGCTACAGCCACCAATACCGAGATGTGTCGATCAACGAAAGACAATAACGGGTATGTCAATTTGGCAACCGTCGTGAGCGTAAGAAGCTGATTCGTGTTGATACAGGCAAGAGGTACTTAGCTCTCCAGCTCAGAGAGTCCGAACCCGAACTGGAAGAAGACAAGGAAGATGTCTTGCCGCCTTTGAGATGTGTCAACGGGGCAGATCCATCGTGCACCCCACCCGCTCCGGACGATCTCGAAGTAGTGGACTCGAGGGTGTCCATCTCGCTACTCCCAGAAGAGCACTGCTCGAGTGAGCATTACGATGGCTGGCTAGCGTACCACGAGAAGTCTTCGCCGGCGATAAGTCCTATGCCTCAGCCTAGAATGTCGTCTGCTCATTTACCGATTGAGGCTGGTAGTACTGTGAGGTCCGTCAAGAACTTCTCATCGCCTATACGACCTCGAGCCAAAACTCCCGCGCCACCAACGCCAATCCCAGGCTCTGCTGTGTCCATGGCAGACTCATATCGCAGTGACCTCACGAACCATCTCGCCGTCCGATCATTGGAGACGGGCGCAGCATTGAGCAGTCATCCAGTTCGACAAACGGAGACGCTGACTGCTCTGCCTCAGATCTCGTTGCCCAAAGAAGAGTTCCCAGTCAAGCACCCGGCTCCAGGACGTGAGGTAGAGATCAAGCATCCATCTCCCCGACGCTTTGCCAGCCATCCGGTCTTGTTGCAAAGAGCCTCGAGTATCGCATCTTCACTCTACCCTCGCAGCTTCTCCGATAGTCCTGGCCCTCCACCTCCACGAAGTCCACTAAGGTTACGTCAGGATCCTCGTACGATCGAAAGCATCATCGCCACGCACAACATCACGCACGTCCGTGAAAGCACACCAAGGATCGCACCTATGATTGAGCCTGTGCTAGAGTACAACGATGTCCTCGAGTCTATGAAGCCTTGTGTCGTGACGGAATGTACCGGACCGATCAAACGTCCTCGATCTCGAGGCGAGAAGAGCAGCATGATGATTCAGAGAGCACATCCAATCTCACGCAGAGAGCGAGAGGATCGTATCAAGAGCCGGAAGCTTCGTGACAAGCCAACACTGGAGCGTGCGATTGACACCCTTGTCCACACAAGCAGCCAGGCTCCCGCCAAGCGATTGCGGAAAGCACGACCACAGATCAATATTCCAGACTTGCATGTTGCTCCTCTAGTCACTCGAGCTTCCTCATCGGCTTCCAGCAATGCCAGCTGGAAGAAGATCTCAGAGTGCACACGCTCACCCGTCTCACCAGTCCCTTCGCAGGGCACACCAACAAGCAGTGGTGAGAAGACTGGCTATACGCCAATTTCACCCACTGCGTCCAACGAAAGTGCAATGACAGCTTTGACGCGCATGGCACTCAGCCCAGTCATGCTCGTCGCCGAGGAGATACCGCTGCAGAAGTCCAGACCGACGCCCAAGCCAGCCCGTCTGATCGTCAAAGATAGCAAGTTGTACGCACCCCGACCACGGTCAGCATCGATCCCACACAATTCACTGAAGCGACAAAGTCGAGCCAGTGGCCCACCATCCGGAGTTCAGACACCCGTCACCCAGACATCTCGGCCAAACAGCCCAAGCCAGGCAGGCAAAGACGACACGCCTCCGCTGCCTTCTCCACCACCCAACAGAGCTCTGCCACCGACGCCGCCGGCATCAGGCTCAGAGCGTTCAGCCAAGATGTGCAAGAAGGACCTGCCGACGCTTCCAGCCTACGAGATTCTGTCAAAAGACAGTACGCCACCCAATCGAATCGACCACGTTGCCACGCAAGCCCAAAGAAAAAGCGTCTCATCCAAGGAGTCCTCGAATAGCAAACCCAGCAACGGTAAAGACACCAGCAAGTTCGATGCACGCCTCGCCGCGCTGGAGAAACAGAACGCCATGCTCTCGGCCGCCCTGATGGCCGTCCTTCGCACCAACGGCACCTTGAATAGTCCTCTTGCTGCTATCGCGCCTGTGAGCGAGGAGCCGGAGAGTCCAAAGCAGATGCAGTGGGAGACCAGGATTGCGCGACGTAGTGCTGCGAGTCAGCAGCACTCGTCTTCGTTGGACGCGAGTGCTGGTGCCTGTCATGCGGCAAGTAGTAGTGAGGGAAGTGCGTTGGAGATGTATATCGCGACACGGAGAGGGAGCAGGCATGGATGTGGTGGCGGGTGAGGCGCAAAAGTTTCGTATTCATCGTTCCATCTCTTCTTGTAGTCAGTAACGGGCATTATATATGAGGCACAATATCTCGTAATATCATCTCTTCTACATAGTAGGCTGACCAGTGTAGTGACCAGATTCAGGCTTGACCATTCCAAGCCCCTCTGCCCAATCACGTCGATTAGTCTCTTTGATGAGTTCTTCCGCCATATGAAGCCTCCTTTCGTACTTCTTGGGCTTTCCACTGGTCTTGATGGCCCTTCCAGCCATGGTAAAGGAGCCAGTACTTTCCACGGAAAGGTTTGCTATGCCAAGCAATGCCGCTGAACACAAAAGCAAGACAATGAGGAGCATTTTGCTGTGGTGCTCCGCATTTACCGCAACGATGACGTTCAGATATATCAGCAAGGTAGAGCAGTTAGAGAGAGAGTCTTCGGTGGCCGTCACATCTCGAAGCCATTGTCCAGACGTCACAGCCTTGAGGTCTGAAACGGAGCCTTTCATCCTGATCCAGCGATCTTGGCTCAGAAGTATCATCAGACTACCAGCCTCGTTGTCCTCTTTGGCTCCCTTCCAGTCTACACTGGCGCGAGCACGTATGATGTACACGTTTATAGCTCGGATGAGAATGTATATCAGGATCGCTGTACATCCCCAGACGTCGCGCAGGTGGAAGAGACCAAGGAGAGCCAACAACGTTAGTCCAGTTGCTAAGACGTACATTGTGATCGACACCAGACTTGTTGTATTGAGATCGAAGAAGGAGTGCATAGTCTTCTGCCACCACGACATGGCCGGAAGCTCCTCGACATTCAAGGTCGTCAGATGACCTGTTCGCCCGACCCTCTGCAAGAAGCAGACCGCGGCAGGGTTCTCAACACGGAAGACATAACCCGTCGTCATGGCGGCACAGGCAGGGTACTCGCCACGATTGAGATCTGTAGCGTTCTGCTGTTTGTGCATGCCAGGACATAAGACGAAGATGTCAAGCCAGGTAGAGTTGCCTGTCAGGACTGTTCGCCGGGCGACGGTGTTGATGTCAGCAAGAGCTATCAGGCCTGCGGCATCGAGGCAGAATCGTGACCATGGACTCGCGATGTCCATCATGAATAGCTGGAGCCTGTAAAGAGTGCTCTGCAATTGTATTCAGTCAGTACAATCGGTCCGAATCATCTGTGAGCGCTGTGTATACCCGTGGAACGAGGTTGAAGTTCGGATCGTCTGCAACATTAGGACGGATGCGGGCTGTTGGTGAAGCCAGTACGTCCATAGCGAGGAGACAAGCAGTTGGACTCAGTGTAGCTGGTGGACACCGCAGTGGAGCGTCGTATCGTGGGAACTAAGGTTGATATACAAGTAGTACGCCGAAGAAAAGAAGAGAGGAGAAGCAGGAATTTCAGGGCGAGTGTGATAACGTAGAATGCAAACGGGCGGCCTCAAGGATAAGGACAAGTGGCGAATTGCAGTCTTCTCAGGCTGCCTACATCACACCACTAGTTTCTGCTTGCTGTCACCTGGTGCGTTCGTACTCTGATATACAGGGCGGAGATCTATCGACCTGCGTGATAGGGTGGTTGTATGGATGTGGCGGTGATGTTCGTTGGTGAGTTGTGATGTGGTAGAACCTTCAACAGAGAGCTCAAGGCGTCGTCGCCCAATGCATTAACAGACCAGCCGCAATTCGATGCCAGGTCGTGCAGCATTACCTAACCACGGCGCCTCCACAGCATGACAGTGTGCTGTACTTTGCGATTGTTGTTGTTCCCTTTCCAGATCGTGAAATCGTCCTAATCGGGTACGGCCGCTGCTGGCATGGTTGCTAGGCGAAGCGACCACCGTTGCTATGTGCAGATCAACACACTCGCCGAAGAAAGTGAGCTCTACATGCATGCACCTTGCTATACCTTATATCGTTACACAGTACTTACAACACTAACCCCTCGTCGTGGTTTGGATACCTATGCAGGACGGTAGCTTACATTAGTCTGTCACTTTTGGGTATGACATTGTCATCGCGACAGCAGCTTTAAGAGAGCTTGAAGCACATACTGGGCTTGGACGATCATCGACGAACGACTACCAATACAGCGATACGAACACGACACGACATACAGTCTGGTACTGGACTCAGCACGCGCAAGAACACTTCGACAGCTATACGCTCGATCGTACAGATTGTAATACCATCACTCGAGTAGACATCGAGTGATTGCTACTCCGCTATGGCGGAAGAAGAAGATCAGAAGTATGAGGTACTTCAGAAGATAGGTAAGACATCTCCACTAAGCCGCCTTCACTCAAAAGTGTATACATATACTAAAACCCATCCCAGGCCAAGGCTCCTTCGGCATAATTCGCAAAGTCCGCCACAAGTCCACAGGAACTATCCTCTGCCGCAAAGAAATATCCTACAGCCGCATGTCCGACAAAGAAAAGCAACAACTAGGCGCCGAACTCGACATCCTCAAGACCCTTCGCCATCCCAATGTAGTGCAGTATTACCACCGCTCGCATCTGAAAAGCTCGTCTGATATCCACTTGTACATGGAGTACTGCGGCAATGGAGATCTGGGAGGCTACATCAAGAAGATGAAGAAGGAGAATGTGTTGGCTGAAGAGGAATTTGTGTGGCAGATCTTTGCGCAGTTGGTTAGTGCTTTGTATCGGTGTCATGAAGGTGAGGATGCGCCAGTTGCTGGGCAGTCGGTGCCGATAAGGCAGACGAAGGGCTTTCAGACGAAGCAGGGTATGCGGCAGGTGATATTGCATCGGGATCTGAAGCCGGAGAATGGTGAGTCCGACAATGCTTGAGGGAGATGCATGCGGTGTGCCGGTGCTAACGAAGTGATTCCAGTCTTTCTTGGCGAGAACAACGCAGTCAAACTGGGCGACTTTGGCCTCAGCAAGATCATCGCCTCCCACGACTTCGCCAGTACTTACGTTGGCACACCCTTCTACATGTCTCCTGAGATATGCGCAGCTGAACGATACTCCCATCACAGTGACGTCTGGTCACTAGGCTGCATCCTTTACGAACTCGCGACCCGCAATGTGCCATTTGACGCTCGAACACATATCGAACTCGTTATGAAGATCAAGGCGGGCCGCATAAAACCTCTACCGGACGTTTACAGTCGTGAGCTCTGGGAAGTCATCAGCTCGTGCCTCAAAGTCGACCCAAGACAACGACCCGATACCGCGCAACTCCTCAACGTCCCTCAGATCAAAGCCGCAAGTCTAAAGCTCGAACAAGTTCAAGCGCTGGAGACAGCCAACACCGAGAGGATGCGTCTTACACAAGAACGCGACAGCGCACTCACCAAGGTCAACGCCGCGCTAAAGCAGATCCAAGAACTCCAAGCCGAAATCACAATCCTCCGCGAAGCAGGCAAGAAAGCCGAAATGGCCTGGGAAGCCCGAGCACGCCTAGCCATCGACCAACACGCCGCCGACGCCGACCAAAAACACCACAACGAGCTCGAACGCCAAAAAGCGCATCTCCTCCAACAATTCGAAGCAGCAGTAGAAAAACAAGTCGACGAGAAACTCAAGCTCCACTTAGCCAGTCTCCCCCAAAGCCACGGCCTAGCCGGCGAAGACGGTGCAGGCGTAGCGAGCCACGTGAGGTCCAGTACACCGCCGCCTGGGAAATCGCAGAGTACTAGTTTTGCCTACACGACCACAACGGCTGGATCGGACGGGTCTTCCAATGCCGCGCAGCAGGACAACGTGGATACGACGCTGGATACGGATCTCTCAAGCCTGTCTATCATGGAGGATGCCCTAGGCGAAGACGTCTCACCGCTCGCTCAACGCACCAAGCCGCCACCGAAGAGGACAAGACAGGGCTTTATGAAGGCCAAGACTTTTGCTAATGGGGGCGTGTTTGGATTGGAGGGGTATGGTGCGACGGCTTCGCCGATGGATGTCCAGATGGCGGATCCGTCGCCTATGCCGCGTCAGCATGCGGCGCCTATGAGCATTAAGGGTTTGAGTCTGTCGCCCCGCCGACATGGTGGGCTTGGGCAGGATCGGTTGTCCAGTGCGGTTGGAGGGCTGAGAAAAAACATCTTCGCTGATGCTAACCTGAGGCCATCGTACGCGGACGATCTCGACTCCAGTTTCGCGGACGAGGATCTTATGGGTGAGGAGCCGGAGTCGCCTTCTCGTCCGACGAGTGGGATGTCGAATGCTAGTGGGGATCCGTTCAAAGCGATTGCAGCACAGCAGGGTCAGCAACAGCAGGCACCACCGAAACGCATGTCGAGACCCAGTCTCCAGCGCCAGCAGACAATGCCTGTTAGTATGCAACCGGCCATCGCCTCCCGCCAACGCAGTAATCCATTCGGCGGCCTCATCAGCAGGAAACCTACTACGTCACCAGACAAGAACCAATCGCAAGAAAAGGAGAATCGACCGCCTTCGCGCTCAAACGTCCCCATCCCCTCCTTCGCCCACGCCACTTCGCCGAAACGCTCGAACACAACCCGTGACGGCAAAGTCCTCACGCCCTCCCGCAAAGCACCACCCCCACCTCCCACGGCAGCAACTACAACCTCCGGCCTCCCACCCCGCGCAGCAACCTCATCCAACCTCGCCCGCCTCGCCCTCCTCTCCCCAGGCAAGTCCGGATCCCGGGGCAAAACCCTGGTAGAATTGTCCCAAGCTCGAGCAGCATTCACATCGCAACCTGATCTCGGTCTGGGCTTGGATCAAGATGCCCTGATGGCGGAGGGGAGGAGATTGTTGCCTAGTCCGGCGAAGTGGGATGTAGGGTTGGGCGAGGAGATGCCGAGTCCGTTCTTGGCTAAGAAGGGGAGGTTGTTGAGATGATGGTCGTAGCTTGCGTAGTCGTAGCGGGAGAGTGGCGTTTCGTTCCTGGTTCAGAAGGCGAGAAAGGGTCGGGTCGGGTCGGATTATCTCGTCACGTCTGCTTTCACATGGCATGGGTTGGCGCGAAGCTGGAACAGGCAGTGATTGGCGTCACGACCGATAGGACAGTTTCCTACGCCTCTTCTAACCTGACTGAATTCCTTCTTGTCATGCGCAGTGACACGTGCACGCCTCGATGCTTGGCTCCTTCACACAATGCGGCGCTCAGTGCTGAGGCTGAGCAGTCCACTCTTCGCGTCGACTGCATCGCGACTGTTGCGAAGGCGAATCTTTGTATTTTGACACTCTGTCCCGTACTTCTTATACATGCATATGGTCCAAGCTCGATCCATTTATGCATGCGGCTGAAGCTCAAACCCGATTCGGCAATCGTTGATGCACACCTCCGAGACGCCAGCGTCATGGCTGCTCGCGCCAGTGGACGTGCAAGCGAACGATCGCAAAATCCAACCACATCTCGCCCCTTCCACGTCACGACGACAATTACGATCACGACGACAACAATGAGCAGCACAGCCTGAAACGCATCAGCACGACTGCCAGACGAGGATGGCGACACCAACAGCGAATCGATAATACGCAAACACCACACCACACCACATGCACACCGCATAGCGACCGACCACCACCCAACCCCTCCACACCCACAACCATGGCCGCCTTCCCCTCCCTCTCCCCGAGCGCAAGCGTAGCAATAGGCATCCTCGTCGGCCTGCTGAGCACCTGCATCCAATCCCTGGGCCTAACCCTCCAACGCAAATCCCACATCCTCGAGGACGAAAAAGCCCACAACAACCACTCGGCCTCGCCCGCCCGCCCCGCATACAGGCGGCGAAGATGGCAAGTCGGCATGCTCATCTTCCTGCTCGCGAATATCGTCGGGTCCAGCATCCAGATCACGACGTTGCCGTTACCACTATTGAGTACACTACAAGCGTCCGGGTTGGTGTTTAATTCTATACTGGCTAGCTTGCTGTTAAAGGAACAGTTCACGATACGGACGGGATATGGGACTCTACTAGTAGCGGGCGGTGCCGTCCTGATCTCGTTGTTCTCCGCCTTGCCGGAACCGAGCCATAATCTGGATCAACTTATCGCATTACTGGGATACCAAAGCTTCTTGCTCTGGTTTATTCTATCCTTAGTCCTGGTACTAGTATTACTGGCTATGGACTTCACGATGCGCAGATTGCTCTCGCAGTCGAAGAGGGATAGTCCGCGCTTACTATTGGTTCGAGGAATGGGCTATGGAGCCATCTCCGGCATCCTCTCGGCACACGGCCTCCTACTCGCGAAAAGCGCAGTAGAATTGATCGTGCGGAGTTTCGCGGACAAGGAGAACCAGTTTCGAAACTATCGGTCTTGGCTTTTGGTCTTGGCTTTCCTGGTCCTGGCGTTGAGTCAATTGTACTACCTCCATCTTGGTCTCCGGTTGATCTCGACGAGTGTACTCTACCCTTTCGTCTTCTGCATTTACAACATCGTTGCGATTCTGGACGGCCTGATTTATTTCCGGCAGATGGATCGGTTGCCGCCGTTGCATGCTGGGCTCATTGCTCTGGGGACGGTGATCTTGCTCGCGGGTGTCCTGGCGTTGAGCTGGAGGTTGGAAGATAGTGGGGAGGCGGGGGATACAGAGCATAGGCACCAGATGGCGCAGCATGAGATCCCGCAGACGGTGCTTACGCCTGGATTAGGGTTTGTGGGAGATCCCGAGGACGATGAAGATGATAGCGAGACGACGGATTCGGCCATCGTGGACGAAGACGACTACCGCGATCTGGAAACTGGTCTTGATGCAGAAGGATCACGAGACGAAGAAGAACCACTCATCACCAAAGCACTCAAACGAGCAAGCACAAGCAAGAGCAACGGCAGTTCGCACAAACCCCGATCGACAAGTAAGCGGCGGAAACGAGCGAGTACGCTCAAAGACGTCCTCGATATCTGGGAGGAACTGGGTGACGATCATCGCAAAGGTGATGAGGAGGAGGAAGAAGCCTACGGCACTTTCCCCCCTCCTCATGAGCGCCGCAGACCCGCAAGCGCAGGCGATATCACGCGCCAAAACCGGCATGCTCGGTTCGAGAATCCTCCGCCTCCCTCGCGGCCAAATGATGGCCATCTCACAAACGGCGACACAGCAGGCTTGAACCAAAATGAAGCTTTGCCGACTCAGGATCCTCATCCTCGTCACGCAAATACCCTCCCACCCACTGTACCAGCGCCATCAGACCACCGCTCGCATAGCGGAAGAAGGCGGAGGAGAAGTACGCATGGGACTAGTGCGGCGCCGGGGAGTGGGGCGCTGTTTAGGGATATGTTAACTGCGGATTGGTGGCGTGCTTCTGATCGGCGACGGCAGAGGAGGAGGAGTGAAGGGGGGGATGTGGTTGATGCGGGGGGGATGGATATGCATGGGAGGATGGGGGAGCGATGATGTAGGTTGGCGTCTGAACGGTCAAGGATCTTGATACCTAGAGGTTGAATATGGATTGCTGAGCTCTCGAGCCATCGAAAGAGCCGAACCCAAAGTTTCGTGTCACTAGCGCGTCATCTGACTAAGCATCGTTTACGCGATCCGCGACTTGGTCTGATCTCATCGTAAAGCCTGAATGCGTTCGATTGTGTGATGCTATGCTATGCGGATGATTGAACGAAATGGGTCGCGCGGTCAAGGACTTTTTCAAACCATACATCGTCCCTCGAAATCTAGTTCCCGTGCAGCAAGTGGAAGAAGATGAGATCATCGTGGGCTCGCCCACCCAGAGCAGGAAGGCGCAGCCCAGTCGCAGTGCACGGAAAGCATGTGATCATGCTTCGACCGGCAAACACGAAGAGAAGGTCAGGACGAAGTTGTTGCCGCAGAAGAGTCAAGTATCTCGTGACTCGAGTGTGGGTAGTCTCGGAGCGACACCTCTCAAAGCTTCACCACGCAAATCACCCCGCAGCAAGCGATCGGCTGTGTCCTCCCTAGACGGCAGCAACGATGACGAGACCCTCTACCACTCCAGCCCGACGCCTTCAGTCCAACGAGCGGTGATGTCTGTGGAGGTCCCATCGCCGCGGCGAGAACAAACTCCGACTCCGACGCTGATATATCAAGCACCACTGGCCACGAGCATGCTGCCACAACCCCCACCAGCCCTGAATACATCCTTTACGTCACTCCTCAGCTCGCAGAGCTCCAGTCGACGGGTCATGAAGGGCGGGATGCAGGCAGTCACCAACTCTGACTCTGGCAGTGCGGAGGATAGTGATGAGCATTTGGATGATATCGATGTTCTTATCCCAAGAAAGAAGGTGCGATTGACACCACCTCTACCACAAGTTTTGACGACACAGAGGTTGGAGATAGCTGGTCGGAAGAGTGCGCGGCTTTCCGATCAGTCGAGCAAGAGTAGTAGGAGTGGGAGTCATACACCACAACTCCCCTTCTCGCCTCCACGGACAGAGTACAAGCATTCCCTCCTCAAACTCGTGAAGGCGAATGAGAAGAAGGTGAGGGAGGATGTTAGGATTGCGGAGGCGGAGAATAAAGCTCAGGAGGCCCAAGAGAGGCGGGACAGGGCACGGCAGGCAACGACGCTGACGATGGATGAGGAGATGTTGGTGGAGAAGTATGCGGATGATAGTGAGGAGGGGGAGGGTGTGAAGAGGGCCATGGTGAGGACTGAGGCGTTGCTTGATGAGGAAACTTTTTCGTTTTTTGCTTCTGGCGGGGGAGTCAAAGTCGAGGACTGCGAGTTCCCGGTAAAGTGGCTCGAGGGCACGGCATTGATGAGTACTCTCGGAGATGTAGGGAAACGACAGCGGGCTTATATTATGGGATTCGTCGCTGATCTCGCTTCTATGAGCCGCTTACCCGAAGCTGCGGTGAAGTGGACGGCGTCGCAACTGGTGCATGAACGGCGGGAGGATTTGAGGGAGGCGTATGTCGAAGTGCTGAGTCTTGCACGAACGATGGGGATAGAGTATGAGCAGACATCCTTACGGGACTATTACTCGACAGCCTTGTCAGGCACTGGACTTGGTACACCGGCTGCCCAATCGGACACGAGTGGACTAGGCGAGGCAAACCAACACCACACTACCCAAGCCCCTGGACTCCGCCACGTCATCCGAGCCCTCTCATACCTCCTCCCCAAACCCAACCTGCCAGCCCTAACAACAACAATCCTCGACCTAGCCCTCCTCAACATCGACACCAATCTTGCCCGCGAGACGGACCTCCACCTCGAAATCGAACAAACCCTAGCCTCCCTCCTCACCAACACCCCCCCATCAGACCTCCTTCCCCTTTGCGCCGCCGTCGCAACGGGACTAAAAACCATGGAAACCCTAACCCCGACCCTCCTCTGCCAAGTCATCACCTCCTTACCCGCGATCTCAGAAGGCACACACTACCTACGCTGGCAGCTGGCTCTAAGATATAGCGCGGATATCTGGCGGGAGGAGATGCTGAGGATAGAGGACTGTTATAGTCCTATATTGGAACGGCTTCGGACGGCGGAGGTTTATAGGATCAACGGGAACACGGATTATGGACTCCTGAGGCGGGAGGTGGAGGTGTTGGATCTGGCTGTGGATGGGGGGTTTTGTAAAGATTTCTCGGGTCTTGGGTCTGGGTCTGGGTCTGGGTCTGAGTCAGTCATGCCCGGACCTACCACCGCCACGACAGAAAACAGCGACAACCACGACCCCGACAACGACTGTCCCGAACCCGGCATAGCCCCCCTCTTCAACAACCGCCACCTCTCCTTCCCACCACCACAAAGCCCGGAGGAAAAAAACTTCAACTCCCGCATCGACGCTCTCTCTTCGCAGCTCAAAAGCCTGGCGTCCCGGATCAAAGACGGCGGCGCGACGAGTTTGAAGAGGGTGGAGTGTAAGAGTGTTTTTGAGCGGGTGGTTGTGAGGTTGGAAAGTGGTGTGCGGACGAGACCGAAGCCGAAGAGAGATGTTTTTGGCGGTCGTAGCGGGGCCGGCGTGAGGTGGAAGGTGGTGGGAAAGGGGGAGAAGAGGAGGGGAGGGGAGAAGGGGGGAGGGGAGGTCAAGTAAGTCGGGTCTGGAGCTCGAGGGAGGTGGGAAGGGGGGGGGGAGAGAGGTATAGGTGAGGGGATGATGAGGAGAGGGGAGAGCATGAGAGTTGAGGAAGGCTGAAGCGAGTCGGGGTTGCTGGGAAAGGCATCCCCACTGCTCGAGACTAGAGGGATCTGTCCCCTACATGCGTTCAACCCGATCCCCAGACCCAATAGATATCTATCTATCCATCTCAGCAAGCATGAACGAACAACTCGTTGCTTCGCCCCAGGAATCGGAGTCTCGTATTTTTCACACACGTTAGTCGCGATATCCTTCAATGTCGGAACGTGACGAATGTTTGGTGCGACGACTGCTTACATGGCAGAGTAGTAGTTCTTCGCAAGGAAAATGCTACGATTTTGGGTTCGACATCGGGACGTCGAATGTTCTAGATGGATGGGCTCACACCCTAGAGGTAATGTAATGTCACGGTCTTGGCGGGAGAACAAATTCAACAACCACCGCCACCAGTGGACACACATACTCCATCCACACTTTGCCCAGTGCTACGAAGACAGACTAGTGGTGGGAAGAGTTTATGGCAATGGAAATGCTGGATACGGCCGTTTCCTCGTCTCGGATCACATCCATCATGCATTGCCTTCTGATAACCTTCCCCCGCCTCCACCCTCACCCATCCGCCACACTCTGATCTCCAGCACCACCTCCACCTCCACCTCCACCTCCACACCCAACAACAACAACAACTTCATCCAAGCGTAGCCGTAGCAGTCGTAACGCCAACGTACGTCGTACTCCCCAAGGTGCACGTCCACTCCGCTGGCCCCTTCGGAATCGTCCCATCCTCCGTACAAGCATGCAGATCCTCCTCCCCACCACAACACCACCCAATCCCCACCGTCGTCTCCAACTCGCCTAGCACCACACCAGCCGCAGTCGTCGACAGCGCACCATTGACATCAGAGCAGGAAGTCACGTACTCGTAATCGACGATGCTGACCTCGCATCCGGCAGTCGTGACTGCGGAACCGATGGTGGCGATTTTGGTGGGCATGAATAAGGGGGAGATGGTACGGGTGCCGGTTGTGTCGGTGGCGAGGTCGACCGGGGAGGTCGGGACGAGGTTGGGTATGGAGGTTACGTCGCGTTTCAGGTCGGATGCGTAGGTGACGGGGGCGAATGTGATGGGTGAAGATGGCGTATGCACGGGTGAAGGCGTGGCATTGATGTTTGGTCTGGGTAGGAATTCCACGGTCGGTGTCGGCATTGGTGATTGGAGGTCGTGTTTGAAACCTGAGTCGAAGGATTTGATCGGGTTGGCGGTTATGCTTGTGATGAGGCATGCAAGGCCTAGGTATTGCGTGATGGGTGACATCTTGCCTCTCGACGGGTGTTGAATCTTGTGTACGGTTCGTTGTGCAGTCCGTTGTGTGCGCTCAGCTCGTGTCAAGTAGTAAGTGACTGAGCGTCTGTACTTTCACGTGCTTGACAGGGCCAGAGTGATGTCAGGCAAGAATAAATGAAAGCAACGGTAACTCGTGGAAGGTAGCGGAGGGAGCCACGAACCAGCACAACCCATCACTCTTATGTCCATCCTCAGTCATCGCTTTCCATTTCACGAGGCTGGGGAGCCGGTGCTCTGGAGCCTTTCACGACGACCGAAAGCCCGAAGGACAGGGTAGACTGGCATTGCGGCAACCAGACGATACTCGACGTCCCACTATACGGATACCAACATATGCAAGATCGTCCCGACAATAGGTTTTCGTTGCCTTGGTAGTCGGGCAGCACGACATATCAGAACTTCCGCCTTGGGCTGGAGCCAACGAGGTATAGCTGTGGGAAGCGACAGTCATCAATTCGTGAGTCTTGTAGTATTTCCATCAGATGCTGCCAGGTTTGTACGATGAGGTTGTGTTGACAAAGAGAGACATTTCCAGACTGTCTGCAAGCCATTCAGGTACGCTGCGAACCACGGAGCAAGAGGTGAAACCCTTGGAGTTGTCATTCTCTTGCCCGAGGAGACGGGTGTACCTGGCAGCGTTATCGTGCGGCGGAGATGCTGTGTTACCGTCCAAGTCATGCTCGTGGCTGGTGCTGGAACATGTCTGGTGTCCAAAGATTCCCACGGGAAAGTACTCCTGTAGACTGCTGGAGATCAGTTGCAGAGACTTAGATTTACATGATCGTTCCACGAGAGCAGTCGAAGGTAGTAAAAGTCGATGTTTGAGCGACGTCAGCAGCCGTCCTCTGACATTATCGATACTAAGAATAGGCGCTGTGCCACGAGAAAGGATGTCGTGATGTTGCACAGCATGAGTCGGTTCCGACCCAGCACGATAAAGCATTGTAGGTCTTTCTTAGGAAGAGAGAGATGTAGTCTCCGGCCTTCGGTGCTCGGACGTAGTTCACACTCCACCCCTCATGATCATACTCTGTCCTTCGTCGGTGTCTGGAAACTGGCAGCGCAGACCGCTCTGTCATGATGAACAATGCCGGTTTCAGGCCAGTCCCTCATAATCCTGAGCTCGGGATCCAGTACCAATCCCCGTGAAGGACGTCATTCACAGCATAGCCTTGGCTCCGGCTTGCACAACAGACGACATAAAGTCTATCACAACATCGTTGAAGATTTTGGGCTGATCAAGATTCGCAGCATGTCCAGCATTCGGCACCACAACTTTCTTCGCTCCAGGAATCTTCTTCTCCATGTACTCTGATGCTGCCAGAAATGGCGTGTCGTCCGCTCCGACCACCACTAGAGCGGGAACTTTGATAATTGGAAGCGACTCGATGACGGCGGCATTGCGTTGAGCTAGCATGCCTCGCGCAGCCATAGCGAGTCCTTTGGCATCACGATGAGTCGAGATTCGCCGTTCCGCACTCATCACAGAAGACTGCAGGTGAGAGAGACCATCCCTATCAAATCGATCGCCTGTCTGACGGGCAGTCGCGTTCCAGCTCTCTCGCGCCTTGTCATTCTTGAAACCAGGACCGGTATCGATGATCAGAAGCGCCCTAACACGCTCGGGGTGTACACGGTAGAAGGCCAGACTCATATACCCGCCCAAGCTCAACCCGCCGACAATGATTGGAGTGTCCTGACCACACACATGACCGATGATCGCCACCATATCTGCAACGGTATGGCCTTCACTGTAGAGTGCTTGGTCGTCAGGATACGAGCTTTTGCCATGGCCACGCATGTCCCAGATGATTAGCTTGTAGCCTTTGCTCACAAAGGCATTGATCTGACCTCGCCACATTGCTGAGGTGGCCGAGTAGCCATGTGTGAGGATGAGCGGTGTGCCGCTGCCGTGGACTTCGTAGTAAACCTTCACTCCATGGTCACGGTTGATGAATGCCATGATTGATCGAGCAGATGTTTAGATGGAAGCACGCTCTGATCGATCATGAAGAAAGGCGAGGTAATATACAAGTCTGCCTCGGTATGTTGGTGTACATACTACATCAGCGGGGTCGTAAAGATGCCTGTAGGCTCTACTTCTGGTCGGATCTAGGTTATTTACCTAACGTTCTTACACTTACTCGAGTAAAGAAAGTATTGGCACATGCATTGCTGCTTATCAACGAGAGTGAGAGACTTCATGAGCAGCTGACCCGCCTCCGAGTAGTCAATATGGTGGACATAACCATTGCCACGGAACACTGTTGTCGGGAGCGATAGCATGGACAGAACTTCCGTTGTCGTTGTAAACCGTACGTCTACGGATTCGATATAGTCGGCCACTCGCGGTTGCGATGTTGTCTCCTGGTCGCAGCCGCAGCCTGGTACCAGCTTGTGGGAGGCGGAGTCCTTGGTCCGCAAGATGTCCGGTGGATAGCACTCAGAGCTGGCCCCGGAAAGCGCTCATATATGTACCAAGACATGACCAAGTGGGCTTCATGGTATCATATTGCAGCTCGCGGTGATTCAAGAAGCAAGTCCAATAACCGCGGGGTCTGAATCGACGGGTGATCTGATTGTTTTGTCGCCAACGATGCTGGCTGGACACACCCGGACCGTTTTACGCTCAGTAGCGAGTTCGAATCGTTCAATCTCACGCGTGGGAGCTTGCCGATAGTAACATGATTTCGGAAAGGCCTCAAGAGCATGCCATCGATCAGACTTGAGTGGTGGAAGACCGCATTCAGCATGTAGTCTTACACCGAGCTCAATACTGGATCGTGAGAGATGGTCCACACTGATGTAAGCAGGAGCGATACGCGCTGTGTACGCAAGTCTGTTGACAGCGTAGCAGTGTCCTTCCTATTCTTGTGGCCAGCTACATGCGACGTTCAGGAGCGTGCTGGTGGCCAGCTGAGGTGTGGAGATCAATACCACTATTGGCTGCAAACGCTCAAGGGGATCAACAAGATAGCACTAGTTCGAGCCAAGCAATCCAAGGTAGTACATCCGTCAGGCCTGGATGCTGTCGGCAGCATGCTGATCAACGTGTTCGGGCAATTGTTTTGTGTTTCTTGTACTTTTAGCCGCGCGCTACTTGCCTGTCGGAAAGCTTCGCTGTCCTAAGTTTTGTGTTCACCTGAGACCCCGTGTTCATCATCATCTCGAAAGGACTGTTCGTTCGCGATTACATTCATGAAGGATGCTCCTTCGACAATTATTCCCTGCACTTCGACAACCATCTGCCGTCTCAGTGGCAAGCGTGGCGCCGACGTGTCGACACTCTACCAAGAGAAAACAAGACTGCCGTGGTCTCCTCGAAGAAAAGCAAGTAGCGCGGAACCGCAGCTTCATTTATCAATAGACCTAGCCGTCGAGGACGGCCTGCACATGCACACCGAAGCATTGGCAACAATGATGGAATTTTGGATAGTCAAAGTCTAAGTTTGATAGAGTATGGGCCTGCACGCTATAGCGTTGAACCTGGCCGAGCTTGCGGAAAAGGCCATGCTGAAGCAAGCCACAGAATCCTCACGTGGCAGCCAGATGTGCCTGGATTCACTTCCGAGTCTCGACCGAAGCCGGTCTGCACATCTTGACGCCAGTTATGTAGATCGCGATCTTGGTGGATAGGCCTGTACAGCCATCGTGACTCGCTACTAGGAATGTGTTCACCGCCGGTCGAATCGGTGCATACCTGTCTGGAGCTCTGTACATCTTGATGACCATGTCGTCTTCGCTCGAAAGTGATATGTCTCGGATGCACGAATATCGCTGGTGCCATGATCTGGACGACTTGGCTGCATGCTGATCTCTACAAATCAACGAGCGACTCCTGAACGTTGAACAACCCACCTTCAGCTATCGCAGATCCGGAGGATGAGACCCTGATGATTATGATCGAGAACCCGGTCCGGGGGAATTTGCTGTTCCGATGACCTTGTCGTTATCACCAGCAGTCAATGTAGAGGTAACTTCTTCCAGCTGCAGGTGCATTGTTTTGACTCTAGCCCCTGTACTCTGCGTGGCCGCCAGGTTTGTGGGGTAGATGGAAGTGAATTCTGGTTCTTGACCGCATCCGTGGGCTCATCAGATCGTAAGAGGTTAGACCAAGGCATCTTCAACCACATGAGCATGCTTGTCCCAGCCAAAGAAGCTTAGCGTTCGGCGATGCCGACAGCATTAGCATTCAAGCAGTTGCAGTTGCTGATTAACGGTCGTTAGTGTTACTGCTGCAGCAGTTGAGAAGAGCGGCTGCGGCTGCTGTTGTGGCGCGAGGGCTTGGTCTCCCAAAGCATTTGCACAGATGACGGCTTGCAATTAGACTTCTAGCTACCGAGAGCACCGTCCCTGAGGAGCAAGGCGTCCTGCAACAGGGAGAGTGGCGTCAATGAGCATTCTCCGCAGGCAGGTCGGACCGAGTCGTTCAGCAAAGCTGTCTGACTTTACTCGTGTATTTCTTTCTCGCTTATGTATCGCTCTGATTGGACGTGCACTTTCTCCCCGGGATTAAAGTGATCCTGCATTATTGGAAAAGCGGAGCTCGATCAGAAGAAGGCAGACACATGCGCTAGCATCGAAGATGATTTCCCTAGCGATGGTGGTCGCTCAGGTGCTCGATCGAGCACTATGGTCAGCAGTGACTGGCAGGTCGTGCGTCTGGTCCGACCGACTCGAGGGAGAAGCAGACCCGAGAACGGTTTGCGGCGCAAGCCACCAACACGGTGCCTGCGGACACACGGTGCCACCCGTGTAAACACGATCTCCAGGCTTGACGGAGGTCGGCGGGTGGGAGAGGCTAGCTGCAGCCTGCATGTGAAGTCTCGACTCTCGACCGCGAGCCTTTTGAATCCGACAGCAGGAAAATCGTCGGTCGAGTCAGGCATATCCAGTGCTTGCCATCTGTCTGCTGTATGATCGCGGCAGGGTCGGCAAGCCCCCAACACGCGAGCGACTGACTGATGCGATCTTTGGATTCATCGTGAACCCAGCCCGTGCAGATGCTAGTCGGAGACTGATCTGTGGGCGAGCTATCACACTGCAGCAAGCACGTGGCCATGCACACCGTAAATCTGGTACTGCGCTTTCAGCGGCACCAAAATGAAGCTCTGTTGATCCGGCGAAAGATCCGACAAGCCGCGGCTTGAACTCTATCTTACTCCCTTCGCAGGTGGTCGCTTGTCTCGCCTTGTTACCGCCATGCGCAGAGTGACAAGGGCAACTCCACACTGATTTGCACGCCATAGTGGATCAAATATGCTTTTGCATGCGAAATGAGGCTCTCATCATCCTCCTTCAAGGCCGGAGAAGTTCGTGATTGCAATCTGATGATTGTTGGTTCAGGATTGGCTAGCCTTAGCGAAGCGAAACAATGCAGCCTACTGACCCGGCTCAAAGCCTGATCTTGGGGTCCGTTGGCTGGCGATACTGCTTCGCTTAGTCGGTGCTTTGAGTGATAAAGCTCTTTGTTCGACTGCGATAGCAACTCAGTGCAAGTGGCTCGTGAGTACGAAGAGGTGCTGTCGTGGTGGTGAAACCTTGGTCCGCCACGACGCCATGGTCCTGGAGTGGCAGCCGAATGTTCGGGTCGTGCAGGGGTCTGAAGGCTAATCTGAAACTGGAAACCTAACGCTGCACGAATTGGGGAAGGCGGCTCCAGCAAAGATGTGATTGACTTGCTTTCCTACTACGCAGGCCTGCTGAGCGCATGCGAGACGGGCGACCAGGTGGGGTGCGCGTGTGAAGCAGACAGCATCGCTTGCAGAGTTGTCTGATGCTCTTGCGGCGCGAACAGAGGCCACCAAGCTGTCCGTGTAAGTGACTCGTTCCCGCATCAGGACGCGGGAAGCAGGAGTTGGCCAAAAGCATCGTCGTCTAAGCATGTATCAGACAGGTAGAGAGGAAGGTTTGTACAGCGACTGGCTGCCACGGATGGAGGTCTATCAGGGCCGGGACTGTGCTTCGAGACATGATGGCGATGAGCGACCAACGTGTGCAACGCTATCAGCAATGTTCGTCGTTGTGGACAATAGTTCGCGCGCACCGTTCCCGATCGCCTTATACGGTCTTATCACACCTCCCTCGCCAGTCGAGCCCGTTTCAGTTCTGTTAGACGCAGCGCGAGGTCTTTTAATGACATCCGTCCCGCGTGGCCACTGCGCTGCAGCTCGATCCCGGCAGATCTGGCCTGGCTCCAATAGCAGACGCTGGGGCTTTCTACTGGCCGGTCCTCCAGTCAGCCACGCTAGATTCTCTCCTCCCTAGTCTGACCCCGTTAGTCTGGTGGATGTACATAATGGTTTGCGCCCGCAGAGGGAGAGTGGTCGAAGCGTCCAGCCCTCGACCGCCATCCGCATCTAAGCTTAACGCACCTTAACAAAGGATCGCCACTCCCACGTCAAAGAAAGCGGCTCCTCTGAACGCCCCATTCATACCGCACCTCACTTCAGCAAGTTGACCTCCACTACAGCTGATATCTGTCCAAGCAGTGGCACACTCGCGTCGCCGTTCAGTGTTGTCGACTAATTACACTGCAATACCATACTCCGGAGCCGCCTAGCCTGTTCATCGTCGGTCCTGGTCAAAGAAAGCATTACTACAGCCATTGCGCCTCTTGTGCTACGCAGTGTAACAGGAGTATCTGCACGACCACACATCCGGGTTTCGAGATCTTGCTTCACCTACTGGCAGCAACACAAAGCTCCGATTGCACGATCTAATCCCATCATTCACCAGGCCTCGCCGCGATCTCGGTAACGCCCTCCTCCCACGAGATTCGATTGTGACCACAACGAGGCTTTCTGGATCCACCTGCATTCACTTGCGTCACTCACCGACCGAATCGGCAGTCGCGCATTCGTAATTCCAAAACGCCTTCGCCAATCATCCGAGCGCCAGCTTTCCAAGGACTCGGTCGCTGGCTTGAGTACAAAGGCTTCCCAAATCCAGGTTGTTGGTTCCTGGATCAGAAAAGTGAATTGACGTCGAAGTCAAGCTACATCTTGTCGTTATCTACCTGGGAGAATCTCAGAGGTCTTCGCCCTTCGTGGCTTCCATCCTTTCTCCTCCAGGACACTCCTGGTCAGGCGATAAGATCTCGCATTACCAATCTGCTCTTGTTCATCCCCTGCCGACACCTCCGGCAGACCTTCCACCACAGTTTCCTCCTTACGACCACCGCACCGCAAACGTGGCTGCAGCAGTAGCGTATACGCCTTCGATGGTCCCCGCGCCTCACCCTATGTCTGGCACGGATAGCTTCACGTCAAGGCGGATCAACGCGGCTTACTTACCATCCTTCGAGCTACCTCCACCTCCGCATCCTGGCTTCCAGGCCAAATATCCTCATTCTGCAGCACAGCAAGCGCCGACTACATTGACCAGCGTCGGCAATCTACTTACACCACCAAGCAACAGCTCGGCTGACGGCATCAGCCCCAGTTCAGCCATTACGACTGGGTCCGCGTCCAGTCACGGAGGTGTGCAGCCGTACGCATCCAGCGTCGGTGGTATGTGGCCACCATCTAGCACAAGCGTAGCATCCTCGTATGTGTATGCGTCCGCACCAGCACCGCAACCCTTTGGAAGCCGAAGTACACTATTTTCACCCTCGCTTAACTCGATTGTGCGAGCGACACATTCACCTACTGCGAGCGAAAGCCTGCCTCCCCCACCATACGAGCTTCCACAGTACTCAACGACGATGTCAATGTCAGCACCGCCTCTACAAACAGCACACACACAACCGCAACAGATGATGAGCGGATCAACACCAGTCTCTGCATCCATGACGCACCCATCTCCAGTGCATTCACAGGAGGCTTTCCGACCACCTCCAGCAACAACCTACTACAGTGGATCACACCATACAGGTACGCCTCAACAACCGACCTACCCATACACTTCTGGCCCGTCGCCAATCCAGCAAAGTCCAATCAGCGCAGGAGCATCGATCCCACGAATGTCTCCTATCAATGGGGCAGGCTCAATGCCACCGATTGGCCCACCACCACCACAGTACGGCCAATATCGACCGCATAGCTATCCACTACCAGGGCCAGTTCTGTCCAACATTGGCAATCCAAATGGACAGCTTGCTCTAGTCGGTGGTATGCAACACGGCATGATGAGCGGCTACAACAGCGGCCACGCAGCACAGATGCATCAGATGTACGGCCACCCGCCTGCATCAAATCCACAGAACGATCGCCCATTCAGGTGCGACCAATGTCCTCAAAGCTTCAACCGCAATCACGACTTGAAGAGGCACAAGCGGATACATCTTGCAGTCAAGCCTTTTCCATGCGGTCACTGCGACAAGAGCTTCTCGCGCAAGGATGCGCTTAAGGTACGTTTTGTCATCGAAGTCTCTTTTCAATCACATCACTAACAACATCTACAGAGACACGTCCTTGTCAAAGGCTGCGGCAAAGCACAAGCAGTCACAGACGTCAAGGAGATCGATCCCTCCGTCTCACCAAAGAGCGAAGGCTCATCAGATACCAGCCCAGTAGTGCGATCCGCGACCACCTAGGGCTCCGCAAACCACTCATCACCTGCTTCAACCTGCGATGCTTCTTCTTTTGACGAACGATACCCTTTCGCTTCATTGTATTGATATATCAGGTAGCATGTTTGCCCTTCTGAACACGACAGACATGGACTGTTTTAGCGCATGGCAGGGAAAGAGCCAAAGATGGCTATGGTGTACGCAAGGCGTTCATGGGCGTAATGATGTGATGAGCGATTGATAGGAGATCTTGTGCAGACGCAGTGGCATCGATTGGGGTAGCCTTTGGAGGCAGTAGTCATGCGAATCGTTTACGTGCTGCTCTTGGTCCCATTCCAAAGATATTTCAATTTGATCAAGTGTTCAAATTTCGTTTGATTGCTTGATCTCCGCTAATCTGCCTTGAAGATGAGGTTGTATGTCATGTCGTACATGCTCCAGACCCGAAGCTGCAGCTGGCCAGATCCAGATGAGCATGCCAAATAGCAAGCGGGAGAGCAGAGTTTTCCTGGCGCGTGCTTGGCAAGACGCGACGGATCGTCTTGACTCTGACCTACTCTTCTCTTCATTATCACTGAACAGGCATACCATCGCGTATCAGGCTCTGCAATTGCACCACATGGGTCCCGCGCTAGCAACCTGCAGTCCACATCTTATGGTCTCTATCTCGCTCTCCAGTTGGCCTTTGGCGCGGAGTGCGTAGGGAGACGAAAGGCAACCAAACGACAGGAGTGCCAGCTTGCCATGGCCTCGTTTCAGGGTGCAAAGGAATGCCACCGACGGCGGTCATTTACCCTCAGGCAATGTGGTTGATTCTGATTAAAGCCTGCACGATGCGAGTGGCGTGTAGCTCGTTCACTGTGGCGATCTAGGCCTGCGAGCAGTCGACTGCCGCTTAGCTCATCATATGGTGTTGATACGTACCTCAGGGTTCTTGTGGTTGTATGGTGTGCGCTCGTGTATGTACGGCAGTACATTGTATGAAGTGTAAGTCGATTCTGTAAATTCTTCTCGGCCTGTGAAGTCCTCAACTACATTCCATTCACCGAAATAGCAGGCGCAAAACAATGAACATTCCACGCTGCTAAGCGCTCGAGCGACCGAGTATTCGATCAGCAACGACCTTTGGGAGCAGGTGATCTCGTGCTTTGCATCGCTCCTGCCTTCCCTGGCAAGCATCTGGCCCTTTCTTAGGCCCAAACAACAAGCTCAACAGCCAAGCGCGAGCATCTCGTTGCCACTACCATAATCCTCTGCAGCAGCTTCTACGGCATCTCGATATACAGCATCTTCTTGCTTTGCTCCCTGCTGCCAGCCTTGCTATTACGTGCTTTTGCGCGTTGCACACACGGGTCCGCCACCGACCAACGGTCCTCTCATTTCTGCTTCTGCTTCTGCTACTGCAGACCCCTGTCGCTTCCGGCAACATATTCATTCAACTCGACCGATCACACTCGCGAAGCAGCAAACACGAACTTGCAACCCTTTGGATAGACGCGGATGTGAGTGTAGTAACAACCACTATCACGTGTTGATCGAGCACGAGGACATCTCAGTCCCCACCCGACTCCGCCATCCACATGCACGAGTCCGCGGTGAACGCGAAGGCAAGATGGCAGAACGATACAGACACAATCGACAGGCGGCGCGCCGGCAACCCTTGGGCGAGATACGAACTGGAGCAAACACGCCTTCAGCCCCAGCTCGCCAAATGAAGAACCTCAAAGCCGCGTCACTCTCGCCACAACCACAACATCTGCCACACAACGAGTCTCTCGAGCCCAATGGCTCCCTCAACGTACGGGCCAGCCAAGCGAGCTCGCCCGAACATAAGCGCGTGTCACAGATCGCAAGCAAATATGAACGTGACTCGAAGCGCAACTCGGCCATCTCGACCGCCTCCACGACAGCGTCTGGCCAGAAGCGGAAGACGTATATCGGTCACTGGCAGCTGGGCAAGACTATCGGTAAGGGCGGGTGCTCGAGAGTGCGTATCGTGAGGCATCGTTTCCGGGATCAACTTGGCGCGGTCAAGATCGTTACGCGTTCTACAGCCGAGAGCACGCGTGCCCAAAGTTTGGCGAACCTCATCGAGAGCACGAAGGGTCATGCAACATTTTCACCATCCGGGCACAAGCCAATACCATTTGGCCTGGAGCGAGAGATCGCTGTCATGAAGCTCATGGAGCATCCAAACATAGTTCGTCTATACGATGTTTGGGAGAACAGAAACGAGCTTTATCTTATCATGGAGTATGTTGACGGTGGCGAGCTCTTTCACTACGTCGACGAGCGAAAGGGTTTGGAGGAGAACGAAGCAGTATACATCTTTCGCCAGATCGTGTCTGCACTACTATACTGCCATCGCCTACTCATCTGCCATCGGGATCTCAAGCCGGAGAATATACTGCTCAACAAAGAAGACCTCACAGTCAAGTTGATCGACTTTGGCATGGCAGGCTTACAACCTAAGGGCAGGTTGCTAAGCACACCCTGTGGCAGCCCACACTATGCGGCGCCTGAGGTAGTGAGCAGCAAACCTTACGATGGTACGCAGGCGGACGTTTGGAGCAGTGGTGTTATCTTGTACGTAATGTTGACTGGTACTACACCTTTCAACTATTCTGCGGATGGCGACATTCGTGTGCTGTTCAGGGACATCGCCCGTGCGAGGTACTGGATGCCACCTACACTCAGTCCTGAAGCAAAGGATCTGATTCAGCGCATATTCGTGCCGGACCCGAGTACACGCATCTCCATGGACGAAATCTGGGAGCATCCACTGCTCCGCAAATACGACAAAGAATGGGGTTTTGGCGGGAAAGCAGGTAGCAAGGACACTGCCATCGGTCCAGCACCAACTCTTGACCAATGGAAGATCCGGCGTGTACAAGACATCGACCGCGAGATACTGGGCAACATGCGAACGCTATGGCATAGCGACTCCGAGCAGACTCTGATACAAAAGCTCCTCAATAGCGAGATCAACCAGGAGAAGCTGTTCTATGCCGCACTGATCAAGCATCGAGAGGAGCAATTCGAGAACTATGTCGGCAACATGGACGACATGGACTACTCTGCCAGCGACTATCATCACAGCCAACCTCCAGAAGCATCTCAGGCACCGCCCATGCCGGGTGCGCCTCGATCCCAGTCGCAATACTCTATCATGAACGATGAGCATTTGCGGCCCAACCCCAGCTTTACCGAGCCTCCGCCATCAGTGAGCAGTTACGACCCATACCGGGCTTCGAAGAATCCTATCGTGACCGGACGCGGTGAGTATGTCAACGTTACTGTCCATCGTCGGGGCAGCGCAGGTACGAGAAGAGGCAGCACCCACCGACATCTCCGTCATCCGAATGGTCTACGTATAGAAATGCTTAAGCAGCATAGCGCAAGGAGATCCTCTCACCGCTCGAGTTCCAGTCTTACTCGCTCTCATCGTAGCAGAGTCTCCATGCAACGGTCTTCTGCTTCACGGAACTCCATGACCAGCTCCATGTGGCCGAGCAGTCCACCAGCTATCGCCACCATGCGGCCGTCTGATCTGCATAAGCGTGGTGTCAGTTTCGGCCATCTAAGACGTACGTCTACGACTAGTGTTCTGAACTCGCAGACTTCGACCAAAGCTACACCTGCTACGCCACGTCTTCCAATAAACGCTCGAGATCTGAAGACGTTGCGTGCTTTGGAAGCTGGCACTCCTGGTCCAGCAAACAGTCCGACCGTGCAGGCAGTGCAGGCTATAAGGTCACGCAAAGAGAAGGCGACTGCAATCGACGTGCCTCGTATCAAGGTGCGAAAGCCAGATTCTTCACATCAGCACATGCGCAGTGAGATAAGGAAGCACAGCGCTGAGCTTGAGAAAGCCTGCGAAGAAGCGTTTTTCCGCAGCTCTGTTGGCTCGGGCTTGACGGCAGCTACAGTCAACACCACATCAGATCGATGCTCAGCGCCGGACACGCCGCCGTCGTCTGTCTCTGCTCCAGGCTCGGCGTCTTCACAGCAACCCTTGGCTCGAAAGCCCACTGTCAGTCGACCACTTCCCGAGGTGCCTAAGGACACACCTAATACGTACCTTACCAGGATGCTCGAGGAGACCCGTGAGAAGCTTGTAGCATACAAGCCACTGGATGATGCACACAGATTCGATGATGTGATCAACATGCTCGAGGAGCTTATGCCCACTGGGATCACACCTCCACCACCCGAGAAGCGAGTGTTTACTGCTCCAGAAGCTAGAACCCCCGACCATCTTACAGGTTTCTTGCCCATGATCTCAGAGGAGAGTGATAACCAGCGCAGTAGCCGGGAGGGTACTCTCAATTGGCACAGGTCTGTTACTGCTCCATTACCGAGACAGAGGAGAGCTGAAGATAATAGTGTCAGGGTCGTCCCTCCATCATCTCCAGGCACCGTCGCGCCGCTCAATGTCCGCAAACGCAGCAATGGCAGCGAAACTAGTGACGAGACATTTCGTCGTCTGGCCGCACAGGACTCCGCTGGACGGCTGACACACAAGCGGACCATGGAGAACATTGGTGGCCTTACTGCTATCGACGAGAACAGTACGCTTCCGGGAACACCCACACTTGTGCGCAAGAAGCGATCTGGCTGGTTTGGGCTGGCCAAGAAGATCGACGTTACGGACGAGCCGGCAACTCCAAAAGCTGATCTGCCAGATGTCCACCGTCTGCAGAAGCGGCCATCTCGCCTGGTCATTTCGGATAAAGTACTTCCTGACGACCCTCCTCAATCTGGAGTGTCGAGCGAGTTTCCTCTACGCAAGACCCGTTTCCGTGGTGGGAAGGCAGGGTTCGGTAAGTGGCTGGGTCGCAAACTTGGAGAGAAGCAGCAAAGCGAGGCATCGGAGATTATGTTAGGTGAGTCTTCAGACTCCACGTATGATCTGCCGTACGCCTCTGACGCGCATATGCCAGGCGACACTACGCTGTACGACACAACAGAAGTGACACGCAACGACAGAACCCGGGAAGAGGACTCGCTCTTCTCTTCTAACTCAGCGACCGCATCAAGCACAGATGGTGCACCTGTCCCGGACGGCCAGGAGCGCTCATGGTTCGCACGCTTCTTCAACATCAAGCCCATCGCCAAGGTCATCTGCTTCTCCATCCCACGCGGCCGAGCACGACAGGAACTTGTGCTCTTGCTCCGCGCATGGCAGGAACACGGGATCAGGGATCTACAGTACAGTCGCGAGACCAACACTATCAGCGCACGTGTCGATCGTCAAAACACTCTCGGGATCAAACCTATCAGTTTCCGAATCGAGATGTTCGTCGTTCTGGAACATGGTCGTAAGGTTGGTTTGAGCATTGCGCGATTCGTGCAGGTTAAAGGTGCTGCGAGTGCTTTTCGGAGGGTGCTTGAGGTTGTGCATGGATCTATGGATGGGAGAGGGTGGTTGGTGAAGGAGGAGGAGAAGTGGAGGGCTTTGAGTGAGGTTGTCGGGGTGTAATGGGTTGTACTGATGAAGCAGAAATATGGGAGATGGCTGGAAGGGGTTGAGTGAAGTATGGCTAGGAGTTCGGTACTGACTGGCTAGCCGCGCTTCCTGGACATGAAGTAGATTTGGAGAGGGACGACTTTGTTCCTGCTACGATGCATTGTGAGCGTTTCTGGAATGGCACTGGCAGTACTAGGAGTGACGCGCATGATGATTTGCTGGATGGGACCGATAGGATCTGCTTGCTTGGTGGATTGTATGTTCGAAGGCATTGTGCATTGGTGGGCTCAAAATGTAGTGTAGTAATGTCTATGAGTGCTGTACAATTTCAATCGGCACAGTCACCAAGCAGTGTGTTCAGTGCGACAATAGTGTCAGCAGTGTCTGGTAAGGTAGACCAGCAAGTCGATCTACTCGTGAGACAAACATCCGTAAGGCACGTTCAGTCACGTGCGCTGCCGTGGCCTGCGATACAAAACCTGCTCAGCCGAATCCGGTCAAAACTCACTCATTTTTTAGCTCCACTTGAAGACAACATGCGCAAACGCAAGAGCGAATGTGCTCATACGCAAAGGTAAAGTACATCAATCTGACTTCCCACTTTCTTTTCGCGTGCCCAATTCACTGTATATATAAAAACGAAACTCGAGCGAATACATCACGATTTATCTCAAAAGTCGCCACGCACCCACTTGCTCGATATCACGACTAGCATCTAGGTTTACCCAGCAATCATCACCAAAAGCTGAGAACAGGGCTTTCACAATGGACATGAGCGGCATGGACGGCATGTCCAGCGACAACAGCAGCAGCATGTCCATGACCATGGAAATGGTTTTCGCCAACGCACGCAACACGCCTCTGTTTTCGAAATCGTGGGCACCATCAAGTACAGGCGGCTACGCCGGAACATGCATCTTCCTCATCGTCTTAGCCGTTATCAGCAGACTCATGGTCGCCTACCGAGCTCGCCTAGAGCAGTCATGGCACGACAAGGCTATGAATCGGAGGTATATCATGGTTGCTGGGCAGCAGGCGGAGCCGGATCGTGAGAGGCAGGCTATTGGGAAGGGCGGGGAGAAGGTTGAGGAGGCTGTGTTGACCGCGAACGGGCTAGACGAGAGGGTCAAGGTTATCAAGTCTGCGAGACGAGGGCTTGAGGGCAAGCCATGGCGCTTCACCACTGATCTGCCTCGTGCCTCTTTGTACACGGTCGATGCTGGTGTCAAGTACTTGCTGTGAGTGGCGTCCTACTCTTTGCGTACGCGATCATGTACTGATTATCTATTGTAGCATGCTTGCGGTCATGACGATGAACGTTGGCTATTTCCTGTCTGTCCTCGGCGGCTTGTTCCTAGGCGAATTGGCTGTCGGACGGTACATTGCCACCGAGGATGGCCACCACTGAGTAGGCTTCTGCGACATATATATTTTGTACTCACAGTATAGTTGGATACTCGACGAAATGTTCCGGAAAGCCGGCGTCTTCACGCGTTCCGAACATTCCAGGCGAGTCTGCAATCTCAGAAGCATTCCGCTGGTCGTATTTGTTGATCCTTCGGCTGCACGCATAACTTCATTGACTCGACTTCAAAGTCGTTAACATTGTTGCAAACACACTCGCTGCCATTTGAAGACCCATACAGTCAGTCATTACCGCTTCGCAGAAATGAGAAACGTACACCAGCTCGCCCTGCTTGCGCTCAGCAGCTATGCTGTTGCAGCACCATTGGTCTCAGCACCGTGGAAAGTCGGGAAACGGCAGGTAGAGTCCCAGATGAATGACAGTACGTCGTGGGTATCTGAGAGTGTCGTGCTATTGCAAGCTGAAACTTCCGATAGTCGATATCCTGCGCTACGCTCTCACCCTCGAGCACCTGGAGGACAAATTCTACCGCGAAGGCCTAGCCAACTTCACCCAGGGCGACTTCGCGCAAGCGGGATTCGACAGCACCTTCTACCAGAACGTTCAGGCCATCAGCGCCCACGAGACCGCCCATGTCCAGTTCTTGACTGCGGCACTCAAGGCCGCTGGCTACGCACCGACAGTCGAATGTACCTACGCGTTCGGTATCAGCACTGTTGAGCAGTTCGTAGCGACAGCCAGTATCCTCGAAGGCGTGGGACAAGCTGCATACCTTGGAGCAGCACCGCAAGTATCCAGCAAGACTATCCTGGGCGCGGCCGGCAGCATCCTCACCATCGAGGCGAGACACGACGCCTACCTACGTGCGGCTCTGTCCCAGTCTCCGTTTCCGCAGGCCAACGACGATGCCTTGACGCCCGATGAGGTCCACACCATGGCCCACGGCTTCATTGTGTCTTGCCCAGCGGGTAACCCATCATTTGGTGTGAAGGCCTTCCCAGGCCTGGCTGTAACGACCACGGGCAAGATCACCTCCGGCATGACTATTGCCCTGTCAACAGCCGGCTTTGCGTTGGCACCAGCTGACAGCAAGGCACATCTCTATGCCGCTTTCATTACTGCTCTGGGCCCAGACTTCGCGCCTCTGACGCCATCCGGTGATGGTGAGAACTTCCAGGTTACTGTGCCTATTGGTGTCAATGGACAGTCTTACTTGCTTCTTACTAACTGCAACGACACTGTGTCTGACTCGAGTGTGGTTGCTGGTCCTACGTTCTTGGAGGTGAGCAGACAGGCTTCCAAATCTGCTGATGGGCGCTGACATGTTCGCAGATCACAAACAACCCACTCAACACCACCTTGTCGGGAAAGAAGGCTTGAGTACGATGGAAGAGATATGGTGGAGCTTGTTGTGTTGTCGACGATGTATCATACTTTAATTTACGGTGTAGTGGTCAGTAGGTTTTGGTAGTCCGCAGCTCGTTCCGTCAGTAATTTTGACGTTCTCTTCACCGTCCTGCTTGTACTTCCCATTCACCAGGTCTTCCATGTATGTATACGGACAGTCTGTCGCACCGCCCGCTACAGCACTATAGCCACGATGACCGAACTGGTAGATGTTGTTCTCTACTCCCCAGTTCTGTCGCTTTTCCAGTGCATCGCCTTTGCGTATCTCGCAAGCAAAGATCTCGTCCGCGGTGCCATTGCCTTGCCGGACTATCTCACCCTCCGGATTACAGAACATAGCCTCACCCATGGAGTTGAAAGTGCCATCGCTGCCAGCTAACGCCACGGAACAAGTCCACATAAGGTTACAGAAGGCGTTCGATCGATTCGTGATCTCCCATGAGTTCTTGATGGGACTTGTGTAGCCAGCTGTTCGAAGCATGACTTCGGCTCCTTTGTAGGCACATTCGTGCGCCATTTCTGGGAACTGGCCATCGTGGCATATGATGTGAGCCATTCTGCTATTGTTGGGACCATCGAAGACCGGTAAGCCTCTGTTTCCAGGATACCATGGCTCGACAGGTATCTATCTGAAGTTAGCAAGTAATTGTCAGTGGATCGGAATGAGTCAGACTGCGCACCCAGGGATGCATTTTCCGATAGTAGTTGACGAGCTCGCCCTTATCGTTGATGACTATACCAGTATTCCACGGCAAGCCGAGCTCGTTGTGTTCCATAATACTGAAACAGCCCCAGATCTTGTTGTCGACGCACGCTTTTTGGAACGCCTTGACCTCAGGTCCATCGACTTTGCACATGATGCTTTCATCTGTTGACATGCTAAGCCCGTGTATGCAGTACTCCGGGAAGACGATCATGTCCATCAAAGCATAGCCTTTTCGAGCTTTCTGAACCAATGAGCAGACGTGTTGTACTGCGTCTTTGAGTTGCTGCGGCGTCTGAACCTCGAATAGTTGAGACTGACACAGACCAATCACCATAGACTCACTTGACGACTTGTTCAGCCCGCCGAGTCCAGAACCAGACATGTTGTTGAGTAGCAGAGAAAGTCTAGTTCCAAGAAGTCTTAATCTCTTTGACTGCAGAAGGCATGCGGCCGAAGTGATTACAAGAGTAATGTTTTCACGAAAGTGATGTTCTGCTGCCATGTCTGGTCATCGAGGTGGAGATGTTCGTCCAAGCTGGCTTGGCATGATGCTTGCCCCACATTACTGCTGATAAGCCCGTATGCTGCATTTGGAGCCTAATCAGGAAGGAGAGATGAATGTAACAGCGATGCCAGAAGAATAATCAGACGAAGAAGTACTACCGGTAGCAGATGGTTTGTACACCTCTGCGAAATAGGCTTTTGAGGCCCTGACATGTCCGCAGACCTACAGTAAAAGCGTGACGCCCAGTACTCTGACTGGCGGCATTAGGGCACAGCGGGAGTCGTAGCTTATACGAGCGAGCTGGTGTCTTCGGGCTGTACGGGTCTTGATCGTTGCGCTGCTAGGTATCATGGGCGTTCCAGGTGTGGTGTTGTGAAGCGGCGAGCGAGCACCCAAAGCAACCGTGTACTGCCCGGACTCCTGTACGCCGCGCACACACGAGCTCGAGCATGTCCATGTTGAGTGGCCGATGTCGTGTGAGCGAGCAAACCCTGCCGAGACGTTTCGACAAGCTAGGAAGTCGCAAAGAGTTTTGCAGTTGGTGCAGTCTGTGTAGAGAGCTGGGTGGTGGTTCGTCGCCTTTGGGGGAGGCACCAAAGTACAACTTGTCACATACAGACGTCTCTGCGCTTGCGCGTACCCGTCGACTGACAATCCAGTACGGAACTGGGCTTCTCGATCGTGCTACCCTTGATCTTGGTCGCACGACAGTATGTACGGCACTCTTGGATCATGCAAAGCATTCCGAGAACGTGGTGGAGACCGCAGCGGTCCGTGATATGACAGCGGCCTGTCGTTTCCTGTGCAATACGCCGTGGTGGTACGATTAACAGATGACATGAGTAATGGTATTGGCAAGGAAGTCATGTCTGGGCCATGCTTGCCAATGATCATTGCGATGAGTCCGGGTTCGTGGTCTCGATTTGCACATGGGAGACCAGAACGCGTGCCAGGGGGTCACTGTCGCCGACATGGGTGTTGAGACAGGTAATCTTGCGGACCGGGCACGCTTGGGGGGGGTCAGGTGTGCATGTCCGCTCTTCTGGCATGGTCTGCAGGTCCATGCATCGTTCCTTGTTCTAGTATACGTGCCAGTATGTGTCATAGCAAGCTGTCAAGCGTTATATCGTGTATAGCTGTTTGTGTCAGGTCAGTTTGCGCACAGCACCACGTTCATCCAAGTGATCGGGACATGCACAAATTGCATCCGATCCTTCGACCCGCCAGCGTGGGTAAGCGAGACCCGCAACGGAAGCACGATCAATTCAATCCGTCCTTGGAGTGCATACGACCACCTCAAATGTTCATAGGCCGAGATATCTGCGATGCAATGCAGGCTCCACGGTATCCTCTTGTGCAGAACCTCGAGGTAATTGTATGCGATGTATCATCTCATGCAACGTCTTGAGACGACGTCCACCTCCTCATGCCACGGCTAGACCGCAAGCCACCGATCATTTCTAGTCAAAAGCCGCCTAGATTGGCAGCATTAGCGTCTAGTGCAGGGTTTTCCAAGACCAACCTTGCAGGAAACCCCTCCGGCATGGCTTCCCCTACCCGAGACCTGACGACTTTCTATTGGCTGGCTCACGTTATGGCAAAATCACGGCGCTATCTTGAACCACTCGATAGGTCTTCATCATGCAAACCTGATTGGGCCTGATGGGGTTGCGGACCCAAGAGCTGCAAGCCCAAGTAGATGGCGAGACACACTGAGGAAAATCCGATATTTACTTCCACGACAAGACGTAAACGAGACAGGCATTTTGCATCAAACAAGACACAGAGCTGCCATGGTGGCAAGCTGAGCGAGCGCAACCATGCATGATAGCCATGGCGATCTCGTGAAAGTGCCAAATCGATCGGTAGGCTAGGGACAAGGGTAGTCGGAACATCTCAAAAGTATATACAGTATCCCTCCCATGTGCGTTCCATGGTCTCGCCACCATGCATCTGTTTCCAGCAGCCGGCAGCATGGCGTTCGGCGGGGCAATGGGACAAGCTCCGCTATGAGTGGTCGCCTCTACGAATCAAGGTAGCCACACTGTCATGTCCGTCTTTGCAGGCACGCGGTACAATAGATTGCCATGCTCACTTTCACATAGCTAGCATAGATGGTCCGTTCCACATAACACAAAGGACGACAAGCGTAGCGAAGACCAGGCATTTGCTGTCGATTCCTTGCCACGACGACGCCACTGGCAGGCCGAGCACGGATTGCGATACGGTACAGGCAGTCCGTCACGAACGGTGGTTCCAAACTCAAAAGAGGCTATTTGAGCTTCAACGCCGTCCGTGTCGATGTGGTTGTACATTTAGGTTCTTGGCTTCTTGGGCGCTCCACCTTATCATTCTCTACCTCGTCTTTTGCTATCCACAAACATCGTCCTCACATCTGATCTCTGCACGGCATCCAGCGCCATCGTCTACGGGCATCTGGACTTCTGGATTCTCCAGCACCATGCCTTATCCTCTCACTTATCGTCGACCTGCCTATGTGGACTCCGACAATGGCTCTCGCGACTCGCTCAGCGGCGACGAGAAGCAGAAGTCTATCGATGAGTCGATATCGTCCGGCAGCTCATGCATGAGCGCTGGTATCCCGGAAGCACTTTCGTTCGATCGCATTATCTCTGGCGGTGTTTGCCCAGTATGTGTCGTGTATTGCGAGTGTGTCGCCAAGTACTGACCATATCACAGCCATGCACCGTGCGCGACTTCATGAACTACCTGAAGTACATCGAACACTCGGCCGAGAACCTGCAATTCTTCCTCTGGTATCGTGCTTACTGCGCCAAATGGGACGCACTTCCGCAGAGCGAGCGAGCTTTGGCACCTATCTGGACCGCTGAGCAAGCAGAAGCCGAGCTGGCTGGCAATACTGCTCACAGCCAGCCAAAGCAAGTCAACGCCCACGTCGCCGCTGCTCTGAAGGACACGGACTTTGCGGATGGTGCGCCTAAAGTTACCAACGACAGAGCAGATCCGTTCGATACACCTGAGCACTCTTCCGTGGACGAGAAGCGTGGACCAATGTCTGACTACGGTTCTTCCTATGCCGATGAGAAGACCTTGGCGAGTAGCTATGTTGCTCAGTCGGTTGCCAGTCAGGCATTCGATGAGGCCGGCATGAAGTGGAAGCCTTGTAAGTACCACCTCGCCCTAGCCAAGTCACATCGCTAACATTTAAGCAGTCACGATGCAACCCTACCGCGACGAAATGAGCCGTGTCATCAGCGTCTACATCGCCGAAGGTAGCTCACGAGAACTCAACCTCTCTGCTCGTGAGCGTCGCGCTCTCCTGCACGCCCTCCAGAACACTACTCACCCCACCGCCTTCCGCTTCATCATGACTAGTGTCGAGTACACGCTCCGCAAGCAATCTCACCCCAACTTCATCCGCTGGACCATCTGCAACGGCAACCGTCCTCGTGTCTTCTTCGCTCGCGGCCTCGGCATCTTCGGTATCATCACCGGCCTCCTCGTCGACCTTTTACTCACACTCAGTCATGCCAGCCGACCATGGCGTCTCATCGCCTTCCCTGCGTGGTTCATCGGTATCGCCACTCTCATTGCCGCATGGAAGGGCATGTGTGTCGTGCTTCACGGTCTCCACCACCGCCATCTTCGACCATGGGAGCTCTTCGCCGATGAGCCAGAGGATGCTATCAACGAGAAGCTCGTCTCGCAAGAGAGCCTCACATCTGGGTCTTCCAACAGTTTTGAGGATGAACCATGGGTCCCACGATACAAGAAACGCAACATCCTCCGCAAAATCCTCGACCGCCAGATCTGGATCGAGGAGCCCGCGCTCAGACAGATCCAGGATACGATTTTCTTGCAGGCACTCTTGGCCAGCTTCGTCCTTTCTTGCGTCTTCGTGGGCATTTTCTGCGCCGTGCCGAGGGGCAAGTTCTACTAGTGATGCAGTCAGTGCGTACGGATGGCGACCAAACAGCAGATCTTTAGCCGGAGATGAGGCACTGTACTTGTGCGGAGCCATGGAATGTTCTCGATGGCGTTAGCGAGGCGAGTCAAGAGGCGTTTCTGGCTGTGGGCATGCAGTATTTGATACCAAATGGGGCCATCTTTAGTGTCTGCGAGAAAAGCAGTGCAGGCGGAGTATATGTGATAGACCTTGTACCAACGCAATGGTTTCGGCTTCTCCCAATGAGCAGGATCTCGATGTACGATTCATTTATGGAGTTTCGAGTTCATGTTTTCAAGTCTGCTCTGACGACGCCATATTCTACATTCATCCTCTCGGCCAAATATAGAAATATAGTGCCATTATGTGCAGGGTCCACCAATACGTGGAGGGGCTGTGTGAAGATGCTTGACCAAGCTAGGAACGAGAAGGAAGGACGACATCGTGCACCATGGACTGTAGCATAGTTGGCGTCACCGCTGTTTCATGTTGATATTTGGTATTACATTACAGGTGATGCTGTATTCAATGCCTTCGTCCAAGCGGTAAGGCCGTGTGCAATCTCTTATTTCCACTTTCCCTCGCGCGAAGCTCTCTGCTGAAGCTTGTAGAGCTGTTTTTTGAACTTTCTACTTCACTACCATAACACTAGGCGTAGCAGCGACAATGGCAACAGCAAACGGCGATGTACCTGCCCAGTCACTGTTCGCGCCATCCCTGATCTCTCCCGCTGTCGTCTCTGCCCTACCCGAAGGATACACAATCCGGCCATTACAACGAGGAGATTTCGATCAAGGGTTTCTCGATGTGCTGAGGGTGTTGACACATGTGGGTGATGTGAGCAAAGAGGAGTTTGAGAAGCGATGGGATGAGATGAAGGCGGGTGCTGGTGGATATCATATCCTGGTCATATTAGACGAGAAAGAGAAGATCGTGGGAACTGGCGCTTTGATTGTGGAGAGGAAGTTGTATGTCATATGCATTTTGTGCTAGATAGTATGCGATGGCGATGATCGAGTGGAGAGCTGACTGTGATCTGACTACAGTATACACCACCTAGGCCTTGTCGGCCATATCGAAGACATTGCGGTAGCGAAGGACCAGCAAGGCAAGAAGCTAGGTCTGAGGATTATCCAGGCATTGGACTATGTGGCAGAGGGTACAGGTTGCTACAAGACGATTCTGGACTGCTCGGAGGCGAACGAGGGTTTCTACGTGAAGTGTGGATTCAAGAGGGCTGGTCTAGAGATGGCGCATTATTATGGTTCGTAGACTTGAGTGATGAGCATGACGCATGTGGGTCCGCCAGCGATAGCTCAGAGGGTGTTCAAGGCCACCACTCAAAGAGGTGTTCAAGGCCATCAAGTAGATGCAGATGGCCTGCCTCGACGTTTCAAAGAGCGGTATTGCTGTGGTCTGGCATGTCGATAAGGGTTTCGAGGTCATTAGGGCGGCTTCAGATATCGAGCAATAGCAGATCAAGCATATAGATGTTCTGTTCTACAACAACAGGACTGCCACAACATCGAAAGGACTTGTCAGTGGCATTGAAAACGTGCCTTCCTGTTCCCACTAGCGCCAAGCCACATTTTCACTACTCGTCAAGAACTTCTTTCCGTCTCGTCTTTCGCTTGTGTTCGCGTCACATAAAGGTTCAAGAAGTCCAGCACGAGAAAAGCGGTCGGATGTTATTAGAAGACATCTAACAGGAGTACAAAGCGCGCATTTGTGAATTGATCAGTGTATACATGATAATGAATCGGAACTGAAGGGCTGGCACTCACACGCCCAGCATATCAGTACACTGGGATCCTCGCCACGGAAGCACCCCAAATGACATGGCCAACGACCATAACGAGGACCCGGTCGCAAATGACCCTGTTTCTACACCACAACCTCCTCACAAATCCCAAGCCATTGATCGGACTACAACACAACCAGACTTACGACTACCGGACGAGTTATGGATGACCATACTGGAAATCCCTTGCTCCTTCCCGCCCGAGATCTTCGAGCAAGTCATGCTCAACCTGATCAAGAACCCAAACATAACCTCAAGCCATCTGTTCCGCGCAGACATCTTCTACGATAGTGGCGAAAGTGGCTCGCATGATGGCAAACCTCTGTATGGTGAGCTGTTGCGGCACTTGAAAGTAGAGTACCGCCCCCTTATAGCACATTTGCCAGGGTACGACCTTCGAAGGACGATGGTGCGGCAGCTTATACCACGGAATCCCCAGCTCGACAAGGCTTTGGTACAGACTTGTCATCTCTTCCAGCGATGGGACGGTGATGAGGAGGTGAACGTGGTACTCTATATCCCGCACGCACAGACAGAGAATGAGATGCCCTTCTATCACCCAGCAGTATCTCGAGTAGCCTTCTTCCACCGCTGGAACCACGCTGCCGTCGAGAAGAAAGCCGCTGTTTCCAACGGCGATGACACACCCGCTCCTCCAGCACCAGGAGCCCTATCCCTCTCCTACGCCCTCTTCCCCAACACATCTCTCACCCCCAAGCTCCAACGCACAGCCCTCCGCCTCCTCCAGACCATACACAAACACGGCCAAGGCCAACAAGCCGGCTACAAAAAACGAGTCCATCTCGACCGAATCGTTCCACAGAAACGGTATCAGGATACGTATACCCGGCTGAAAACCAAGTATGGACGTCTGTTAGCAGAGCAATGGGTCGAGGTCACGGATCCCGGTAAGCATGTCTTTGAGGACATCGGGATTGCGGCGTTCTTGGTGGAACTGTGGAGGAACATGCATTGTCCTCCTCGTTCGCAGGAGGGTAATGATGACAGCGACGAAGTGGATAGGCATGAAGAGGCTGATCAGGAGGGTGTAAAGCCGCAGTTTCCCGGTTTCGTCGATATAGGCTGTGGCAACGGCCTCTTAACCTTCATCCTCCTATCCGAAGGCTACAAAGGCTGGGGCTTCGATGCTCGAGAGCGGAAAACATGGTCGATCTTTCCCAAGGCCATTCAAGAGCATCTGAAGCAGCAACTTCTTGTCCCGCGACTATTGCTCGACCACCACGCGAACAACAGCAATGGCAATAGCACCAACCCAAACTCATCAGCCATCGATATCACATCAAGCTGGCACGACGGTACATTCCCACCAGAAACCTTCATCATCTCAAACCACGCCGACGAGCTAACAGCCTGGACACCACTCCTCGCCTACCTGAACAAGTCCTCCTTCATAGCAATACCATGCTGCAGCCACGACCTCTCCGGAGCAAGATTCCGAGCACCATCATCGACCAAGTCTCTTGCCAAGGAGAAGAACATCTCGACGACCCCAGCAGTGCAAGGGGAAGCCTTACCAGACACACGACTACCACAACAGCAGCAGAAACTACAGAATGAACATAGCCGTGTCGATACTGCTCTACCCACGAAATCAGGAACAGCGGAAACCGGCTCCCTATCCCGCACACCAGCCCAGAAGAAAATGCCCTCAGCTTATTCAAGCCTTTGCTCTTACGTGGGTAGTCTGGCAGAGGAGACGGGATTCCGGCCTCAGACGGAGGTGCTAAGAATACCTAGTACGCGAAATCTATGTATTGTTGGTCGATATTATCGTGCACCAGAGGCAAGAGGTCACGACAGAGGAAACAGGACTGGGTTTTTGAATGAGGAGGGCGAGGGTGAGGGTGATCATGATGTGAACAGGCGAAAGGTAGTGGTCAAGGATCTCGTGGAGAGGGAACTGAGCAGGAGTCTGAACACCGTGAGCGAGGACTGGATCCGGCGAGCTGAAGGGTTAGCGAAGAAACCAGGGAGTGGCCACTAACATGACATCGAACCCCTGTGGTACCGCCAGTTGAAAGTGTAATGCTGTGCCGTACTGTGTTAGGGTTGCTCTGTACGTACGTACATACCTATGCAAAGAAGCAGCAGCAGGACAACCGATCGCTAAGCTATGCCGGGTACAGCAAAATTCGAAACCCGCTTGGAATATGAATGCCGCTCGCAAAATGGTCATACTCGCTCGCTCGCTCGCAGACAAGCAGGATGCAACGCAACGCAATGCTGCTCAAACTGAAGATCGTAGGTCTCATACGTCGTAACAGTCATCGTTAGAAAGCTTCGATCTTTCCGTCTTCGTCATGTCTCTCGTTTCTCATCACAACAAGTCGCGATAGGGTTATGCGTCCAGCCGTCTACTTACCACGCTGGCGAGCACGGCATCACAGCACATCCCCCCAACTTTCACTCTCCCTCAACCTCTCCTTCGCCTTCTCCCTCCACAGATCACCCGGTTGCCGCTGATCGGAAGCGCCGCGAACATCAGCACAACTGCCCCCGAAAGGACTACCGAATGGACTGCGTGGCGGAGGACCCGGAGGAGGTGGCGGTAGCGGATACCCGTGCTCAGACTGCTAGTCCGAGTAGTATCCGCTCCGTCCACCTTCACGACCTTTCCGGTCTTCGTTGTTGCGACGGGTGTAAGGTTCTTCGTCGCGGGTGGGGCGGTGGGTGTCTTTGCGTCTGTGGTCGCGGTATTCATGTCAGCTATACGAACAGACCTTGTGTGAATCGTCAACAAAAGACAAAGGTGCAAGCGTGCCAACGCGAATCAAGCCAAAAGTAGCTGTATCGCACGCCTTCGACTCATCATCAATCATTCTCACCTCAGCGTATCATCCACAGCACCACCACGCGTTTGCGCACTCAGCGGCCGCCGCGGATCAACAGCCATCATACCACCGCCAGGCCCTCTCCGCTCCGCATCGTTCGCAGACTTGAAAGAAGATGGTACATACCGTTCCCTAGCTTCATAAGCATTAGCACCCAACGCACCAACAACAGCACCCAATCCAATCCCCAATGGCCCCTTGGCCAACTCACCCCCCGCTAGTCCTCCTGCGAGAGCTCCTACGGCGCTGTAGCCCAGACCACGCTGGGAAGGGTCGAAGTGTTCCCGGAGATTCTGCTGGAGTTGCTGGGACTTACCTTGGCGTCCGCCCTGGGATTTCGAGCGCTGACTGGGATCTTCTTGGCGGCGGCGGTCGTGATCACGAGGGCGTTTGTCCCGGTTGCGGGGTGGGGAGTAGCTGGCGGAATCGTGCGAGCTTTCTTCTCCTTCTTCATGTCTACGATGGGAGTCACGACGGGAGGGAGGGGAGTGGGAGTTTCCGTGGCCGTCATACCCGTTGTTACGATCGCCTTCGCGACGGTTCATGTAGCGCGGGTCGTGTGGGGTGTCGTACTCTGGTGGGTAGAAGCTTGATTGGCCACTATAGTCTGCGCCGGCTCCGTTTGCGGCTGCGGTGGCGCCATCTTGGGCGTAAGCGTTCTGCTGGTAGCGGTCTGGTGGAGGTGCGACAGGATGCATGACGCGATTCGTTTCGTTAGGCTGGACTGAGCCGCTGTATGTGGATTGTGGTGCAGGTGAGAAGGTCTGAGTTGGTGCTTGTCGATCGTTCGAGCCATAGATGTGGGCGTATGGGACATAGCCTCCAGAGAATTGTGACCGGTCAGTATTTGCGTGTTGTGGCTGCGGAGACAATTGAGGAGGAGACCTGGTTTCACTTGGAGAGTACGGTGCTTCCTGAGCAGCTGCCGCGCCAGCAGCAGCGCCCATCGCAGCCGCGCTTGCCATACCAGGGTGATGGGATCTCGCCGTAGGACCAAAGTCGCGTTCAGGATACGGCGCAGCACCGTACCCATTGCCCCTTCGATTACCCTGCCGGTCGTCGCGTGGTGACTCAGCATACCCACGATCCTCGTCCTCAAGACTGCGCCTGGTCCTCCTTGAGCTACTATGATTCCGTCTCCTCCTCCTATCATCGCCTGTATAAGAATCCTCCTCGTCCTCCATCCCATCATACGAACTCCGCTCCTGCCGTCTCTGCGCTCGATGTCTCCTTCCACCGCCACTACCACCACCCCCACTCGACCTATACCCGGAATCCATCTCAGCGTCCGGCGGCGGGCCTCGTGTCGCTTCACCAGTGCTATGGCGTCGACTACGACCACTACTCTTTCCTTCGCTGGTACTCGGTCGACTATTGCCACTACCAGCTGCAGTCGCACTCCCACTTCCCGCAGCTACAGTCCGGCCGTCCTTGGTCTTGTAGAAGCCGCCGGGGACTCGCTCGAACCAGGAGTCGGGAATTTTGTCGGCACCATACATGATGCTGCGCAAGATTAGCTTCTCCATGCCGCCGACAAGGCTGGTGGCTTGGCGAGCCTGGGCAGCAGGATTGGGTGAATTCGGTTAGGGTGGAGCAATTTATTTAGATGCTTGCAGCAGTGCAGGCGATGGAGGGGGTTAATTAATGTTTAGCGCGGGGTTGATGGTATGACGTAAGGGTGTTATGCTTTATGTTGTGTTCTGTGGTGTTGTGAATGTGCTTTCGATCATTCTTCTTGTACGAACAGGCGGCAGAGAGACTCGTTGACATGAGGATTCATGCTCGGTGATGCTTCTAATGTGTTCGAGAACAAGCCGGAGTCGAAATGCAATGCAAAGCGAAAGGTCGGGCTCGTGATTGGGCTTCGTTGCAAGGATGTATCTGCTCAATGTCGCGTGGGTCGCCTTGCCTTCGCTACAGGGATAGGCGTCGAATCGATGGTTTGTCGCGGATGCGAAAGAGTTGAATGTATCGCGAGCAACTCACGAATTGTGTCTGACAAAGTCGAAGCCTAGACGAAAAGGAAAGCCCAACACAATCAGCAAAGCCGTCACTCATCTAAGACACCCTCTCAAGGTCATGCGTGCTCACCGTTATCACTGGTAACAAAGTCCATAGGCTGATCAGAAAATGAATGCAAGAAAATGATTCGCAGGTCAAGGTTCAATCACTATCTAATATGTAGCTCAGGCAGTGCAGTGTAGTGCAATTCTTCTGTAATGCTGAAACGATTGCTTAGTTCATGGGAAGCGTCATCTGACAGGGAGAAAGACTTACGGCAGTGTGTCAATGGCACTCGTGTTCTGCGCTTACTGGTCGGAGCAACGTTGAAGTGTGCGCCTGACATTTCTGTTCGATCGTCCGTGTATGGACGTTGACGGATGACGAAAGCGCACAGCCAGCAAGCGCGAGAGGGTGGTGACTGACCAGTAGTATTCGATGTTGGTGCGCTTGACAGATTCTAGACTGTTGTCGTTGGAAGCCGCAGAAGCTCGGCTAGCGGACGAGCCGTGTGTGCCTTCCTAGTACGACGTTGCAAGGCTGGAGACGACGGTCGCTATGTTTTTGACTGAGACATCGAGTAATTCTCAAGGGTCATGTTTGCTCAGCAAAAGTTGTGCCGAGTACAAAGTGGAGGGCTGAGGATACCCGATTTCATGCCCACTTACTGACTGATTCGAGGCAGGACATTCATCGCCGTGCTGGCCATGACAATCAGACTGATCCCTACCCACCTCATAGAACTATCACGTTCGGGCCTAGGGATGAGATAAGGGGGCTAGAGGATTACTGCGACCAACCTTTTGGGCGTAGTCGTCCCTCCCGGGGCAGAATGTCGATAATCCTACACGCCGTCTTCACACAGCTACTCGAATACAACGTCGCCTTCTGAACAAAGGCATTCCGTTGTCGGCTGGAATTGCTCTCGCAGGCAAGGGTACTAAGAGAAAAGCATTCCAAGGGATCCGCTGGCGACGAATGTGCGTACTCAATTGACTCCCGAACGAAGCAGGTAGGACGATGCTGTGGCCGGATAGACAGTGGCGTGATCAATGGCGAGAACCAGTCACGTATTTAGACTAGACCGGGCCCCAATTTGCCATTGGTGCATTGGTGCCCTTTCACAGTCAGGCCAATGTGGGTCTTCATCTCGAGGCTCACTGCTGCAGATTTCATGGGATCCTGAGCCTTCAGATGTTCCGAGGAGCATTGACTGGATGGAGTCTCAAAGTAGGTAGACGGCGCTGAAGCAACCTCTCAGACATTTGTTCTACCGACTTGGACGGTGGGTCGATGCTATCTGACAAGGCTTCGCTTGGCCAAGCACCCGTCCTGTACACTTCTGCTCCAGCAGGACTGCTAGGTGGGTCTCGTAGACTTGGCCGCGTGGCCTTATTGATTACTGCTGGTGAGATGGCTCCAGGTCGAGTCAGGATCCAGGAACGGTGAAGAGAGGAAGATGAGAAGCCACGCGTTACTGTTCTTCCTCCTGACTCGGGCGCATCTCGGGTGGATGTTCACAGCGGCTTGGCAGAGGCGGGGCTGAGTTGTTTGATCGTCAAGAGTTGTCGAGGACAAGCACGAGACGAACCTCACCATGGGACCACAATCATCCTAATCCAAGGTGCAATACAGCAGTCGACCATACAGAGGATGGGAAATCATGTACAATGAGTAGCGGGCACAATGATACATTTACTGCTGCTCGCATTCGTGGAACGGAGCTCCAAAGGCAACAGGCGCCCGAGTGACGCGTTGCCATCGAAGTCGTCATCATCACTCTCACAACGTGCTCGTGGAAGCTCTAGTCAGTACGGTAGGCATCAACATAACCTTCTGTTTTCCTCCTCACCCTCTCTTTCATCTACCATCCATCAACAAAGATGAGGTTCTCACATATTTTGCCACTTGCGGCATTGAGCACCGCCTTCGTGCTACCTTCCGAGGAGGTACTCGCCGAGATCTCCATCGAGAAAAACCACCGCCAGAGCGGGTGGCAACAGGAGGTTGCGGAGACCAAGAAGCAGATCGTCGACAGCTTCGACGAGGTTGCGGAGGAGGCCAAGAACGCATGGAACAAGGTCACCTCGACCTCCAAGAGCGTTCTTGACGAGGCATTCGAGCAGGGTACAAAGGCTTTATACGCCGCTGAGAACAGCTTCGAGGATGCTTCGGCTCAGATCGACGCATGGCTTCGTACTGAGGGCGACGACTTCTACGACTCATTCGATGATGAAAAGCCACCACCACACGGCCCTCACCCTGGCCCACCACCACCTCCACCACCTCCACCACACCCACCACATGATGGTCCTCCCGACCACGAAAAGCCACCACATCACGGCCCGCCAGACCATGATCACCCACCCCATCACGGCCCTCCGCATCGCCGCGGCCCACCAAACGAGACTGTCTACGAGCTGATCAGCTCAAGCAAGTACACAACCAAGCTGGCCAAGCTGATCAACAAATACGATGACTTGGTCGAGACCTTGAACAGCACAAAAGCCAACTACACCATCTTTGCTCCCACCGACAAGGCCTTCGAGAAGATCCCTGACCACGCTCCCGAGCCCAGCAAGGAACAGCTCAAGGCTATCCTCTCCTACCACGTAGTTGACGGTCTCTACCCCGCCGCACGTGTCCTCGTAACACACACCGCCCCAACTCTCCTGGAAGGCAAGCACCTCTCCAAGGAGAAGAAGCCGCAGCGCGTGGCCTTCAAGATAACCCTCCGCGGCCTAACCGTCAACTTCTACTCCCGCATCATCGCCGTCAACATCTTCGGCACCAACGGCGTGATCCATGGCGTCGACAGCCTCATCATCCCCCCACCAAACGTCATCAAGATCGTCGACCTTCTGCCCACCGAATTTAGCACACTCGAGCTCGGCCTCGGCAAGACCGGCCTCCTCGAGAAGCTGAACACCACGCACCATGCAGGCGGCACACTCTTCGCCCCCTCGAACTTTGCGTTCCAGAAGCTCGGGCCGAAGATCAACGCTTTCCTCTTCTCGTCTTACGGACAGAAGTACCTGAAGGCGTTGCTGGAGTACCATGTCGTTCCCGACCATACTCTGTACAGCGATGCTTACTACCACGATCACTCGGAGAAGAGCGACAATGATATCCCCAAGGGCCTATATCATGTTGATCTGCCTACTCTGCTCGAGGACAAGAAGTTGGCTGTGGATGTTGCCCGATATGGTGGCTTCATCACTATCAAGATCAACGCCTTCTCGCGCGTTTCCGTCCAGGATGGTATCGCGGAGGATGGTGTGATACAGGTGGTCAGTGATGTCATCATCCCGCCTAAGAAGCTTGAGGGCGCGAAGGTTGAGTATTGGACTGGTGAGGATCTGACCATTGAGGGGTTGAAGGAGAGGTTGGAGCCATATGTGGCTAAGGGTGATTTGTAGATGCTACGTAAAAGCTATCGGGAGGCAGACTCCACTCTAGTGTCACTGCAAGAGATTGTGTAGGTGTATTTATGTATGAATGACAGATGGAGAAGCAGATGTACGATACTTCGAATCCACCTCATTACATCCCAGGTAGGACAACGTCCTGTCTCTGCGACTTCCCTCAGTGCTCGACGATGTCGTCTCTGTCGTTTTCGCCTCCATATCACGTTGACTAGGAGTGCAGTCTAGCAGTTCGCAAGTATAGTATCTATCATAGACGCCGCACAGTGACCAACTCCATCCTTGCTCGTATCCTGTTCAGGGGCTTATAGCTTCGCGTTCGCGGATTGACATCCTCCTTCAATCCCACGCCTTCTACCGGGCCTCTTCGAATCTTCCAACATCTCTTCATCGATATGAATCTGGCACGCCACTCGTGACGGTGCGTAGAGTAACAGCAGGGGTCATGGTCGGATTCAGACATCAAAAATGCGTCGTTCACGGCCGTGTCGCCGTCGTTTCATCAGATGGCAGACCTATACCGAACGCCACCCGGGGATCTACAAGACGACATGGAAGATAAGGCGGAAAATGATGCAGCTACCATATGGTATTCAGGAAATCTTGCGTCAGGATACGATCAGTCGGGTGATATTCGGCACGTCATGTTCTGTAGAATATATTATGTTTAACTCGTAGGGTCTTCTTGAAAGCGTGCTCCGTCCCGCGTGGGTAAGTGACAATCGTTTCGATCTGTTCAATTACTGGCGAAACTAATAAATCATAGCACAATTGGCTAGCGCGTGAGACTTTTAAATCGTCTCTGCTTCACGGAAGTGAGCGTTGGAAATGTTATCTCAAGGTTGAGAGTTCGAGCCTCTCCGCGGGAGATCACACATTGCTACGGAAGGGTTAAAGCCTTCTTCGAGGAGCGTCTTCTTTTTGGCATCGCAAAGTGCCATTCGCTTTAGAGCATGCATGTCCTGTGGGCGGGAGTGCATGGAGTACTTTTTGTCTACGGTTCGATCTCAACAGTACTACAAATGCCAAGGTAACAGACTCCGAAGAAATGACCATCAAAAGAACTGGAAGTTTACATCAGGCTTGGGAAGAGTGGTGTACTATCCTGCGACCGCGCGACCCATGGCTAAGCAGCTCCTATTCCAAAAAAGTGCTACTAGAAGTGCTCCAACTCCGCCAACCTCACAGTCAAATACTGCCTCGCAAAAGCAAAATTCATCAATAGCCAGATCATCCAGTTCCTCACAAACGCCAGAATGGGCGAGGTGATCGCGGCACTGGACGTGATGTTATGCGTCATCTTCACCACTCCCTGTGCCTCAGGCCTGCGTTCCTTGTGATATCGATCGAGAGATGCCGGATCCGTCTTGCCATCTCGAATGGCCTCCGACAAGATCTGACCAAGTCGATAGCCATCCTGGATTCCAGTATTCATGCCCTGCCCACCAGCCGGAGAGTGCACATGTGCGGCGTCTCCTGCTAAGAAGACACGACCCTTGCGGTATCCAGCAGCAAGTCGATGATGGATATGGAAGCGACTATACCACGTTAAATCCTTCACCTCGATGCCCGGAATCGTTCTCTCATCCACCAATTTCTGGTAGAAAGCCGCATCTTGCACTTTCGGAGCTTCGGCGACTGTAGCCACGATCCGCCAGATATCGTTCGGTTCTGGGATTAGGAGTACGAAGCCCGAAGTATGAAGGTAGAGGTGCAACGCTTCGTTGAGGCCTCCAAGAGAGGAGAGATGCATGTCCGCCGTCACAAACGACTCCTTGTACTCGCCGCCCTTGAATTCGATCCCAAGGGCTTCGCGGATGGTACTATGCAGCCCGTCCGCCGCCACGACGTAAGCCGCCTCGATCGTCGCCTTCGTATCTTGCAGCCCAACTTCTAACTTCACTTTGTCACCAGAGTCGACCACATCTGCAACCTTCGCCCCTCTGAACACGCTCCCACCTAGTGCCTCCACTCGCGCCTGCAACAACTCCTCGGTCTTGACCTGCGGAATCGTAACGAAGTAATTATACTTTCCCGGCACTTCCTTGAAACTCAAATTGGCCAGGACCGAGTTCCCAGACCTGATGAACCATTGATCGGCTTGCTTCCCTGCCGCCTGGATCTCGTCGACCAGGCTGAGATCTTCCATGACTTCTAACGTGCGAGAGTGGATGACCGTAGCGCGAGAGGCTGGGTTCGGGGCGGGAGCAGCATCGAGGACGATGGTCTTTACTCCGGACTGGAGGAGGGTGATGGCCGTTGTTAGGCCGGCAGGGCCACCACCCACTATTGCTACGTCCACGTTTGAGGGGATGTGGGTTGTTGCCATTGTTGTCTAAGGTTTGTATGGAGCTTTTCGTTTTAATGTGGTTTCGTAGGGACCTGTCTGACAATCGTCAAGCTGGTATGGGTAGATTGTGTGATCTTTTGTTGCTTTGGAGTGAAGAGGTGGGCGAAATGATACTGAGCTGCCTATATACCATCCACATCACAATCTACTACAGCTGAACCGCACTGCCTCACCATCTCATTCAAATATCAGTCTACACGCACACACGGACGCCACCAACACAGCGAGAATGCATCTTCGTCCGAAAAGCAACCCGTCAACCGCTTGCGTGGTACGTCGTAGACAAGATTGCGTCTTCACCGGTCGGTGTATCGGCCCCATGCGTGCACATTGCACAGGCTGCGCGCAGGCAACCCACGTTGTAAGGATAAAGTAAAGCCATTGGAAGCTCAAAGAGATGAGCGCCAAGAGTACGTAGCTGTGTATTCGGAAGCGGCGTGCAGTTCATGTGGTTGTCTTTCGTGTGGCAAGGCGATCGGTCATCGGTGTTCGGGCTGACTAAAGACCGGATTCGCATTGGGCGTTCGTCGCAGCCCGTGTAGTAACTCTAGGCTGCAGAAGAAGGCCTGACTTATCGAACTCTTCGGGGCCGAAACTTGGCGCTGCTTGCCTCTCCGTGCTAGACTTGGTGTGTTGTCCAGATATTGTCCAACCAACAACCTGCGAGGTCAGGTTCGCGGTCATGGTAATGGTATCGGATTGTCGAACGTGTATCTTGCTAATGGAGCATACTTTTCAACGTGCCTCGCGGAGGCTTCGCATTGCTAGATGGGTTCCGGTCATCGCCACTTCACGCACATCCTCTCAACAATAAACCTGAATCCCCCATCGCCGCCACCATGGCCATGTCGCCCCCCACCTTCCTGCCCTTCAACACATAAAACCATAGAACCCATCTCACTCTCCGCCCACTCCGGCGTGTGAAGCCCCAAGAACAATCTCCCGTTATACTGTGGCAACGCCAGCATCTCCGCGACAGCCGTTTTCGCAGCATTAAGATTTGTGAATACGCCCACGATTCGATGGTATGGGGCTCGGTGCGGGAGATTACCGTTTTCGTGGATGGAGAGGATATACGCTTTGCCGTTGCTGGAGCTAAGACGGGCATCGATGAGATGTAATGTCCAGCGCACGGGATAGAACAGGATCCAGAGAAGTGAGAGAAGGAGCTGATGTAGTGCCCGCACTACGAGCCATGGGGGTGAGAGTTGGGCTTGATCTTGCGCGTGCTGGGTTAGGAGTTGAGCTCGGAGGTCGCGGGTGAGGTCTTGGTTATCCATCCAGTCGGCGATGTCGTTGTGACTATTGTTCGGATCCGTGCCAGAGTCGTCTTCGTAATAATCTTCATAGTAGGAAAGATCCTCTGAGTAGGCCATGCTGGTCGTCTTTATGTTTATCGTGATAGATGCTGGTGACACGCAGAAGTGTCTGAGTCAAGCTTGTCCCAGATCTGTGAGTCTCATGCTGTATCCTAGGCTTGCTGCCCATGCACGCACGCACGCAGCCGTTGACTAAGACACACAAGCGGATCTTGTGTTTGCTAAGCGCATATGCTGGTACAAGGCTGATGCTGACGATGATCACGTGGTAGTAATCACCATGAGACATCCGCTCACGTGCCATCGTCTTCCACTTCCTCCATCATGACACCTCTTGCGCCTGCCGTTGAGGCTTCTGCCTCTACAGTATCTAGCTCAGCCATCTCTCTCTCAAACCTCCTCGCCTCTTCTTCGAGCTGATCGACATTTGCGCCCTGCATTCTGACATCTTCCGCCGCCTCATCGAGCTGCACTTCCTTCTCCACCTCTTCCTCCACTTTCTTCACATCGGCGTACCCACTCTTCTCCAACCTATCCGCCTCCTCTGGCTCCAACAGTCGCCCCTGCCCTTTTATCCGGTTCTTCTGCTGTGAGACTACAGACGGCGTGAATTTGACAGCTTCCTTCTTCAGGTCGCGGATTTGGGGTGCCGCGCCGTATGTGAGTTGTGGAGGTGGGATGTTAGGTTTGGAGGGCAAAGCGTGAGGTCTTCTTTGGCCGTCTACACCGATCTGAAGGTCTCGATTCGATTGGCGCGGTATGGGTGGCGGTGTGTCGCGAGGCATGGGGATGCTTCGTACTTCCGGGTCGGTATCGCTTCCATTGTCATTTTCGTCGTCTCGTCTTCGCTTGCCGAGATGTTGAGGTTGGCGCGAAGGCTGCTGTTGTTGCCTTCGCTCTCGTTGCTCCTGTCGTACGTCTTTGCGCTCGCTAAACCTCTTGCTGTCGTCTTTTACTCCAAGCGCTTCTCGTGCCCGCTTCACGCCCTTCAGATCTCGCTCAAGTTGTGCCAAGTTCTCCTTGTCTTTCGGTCGTAGAGTTCCGGCTGCCTCAAGCTCCTTCAGCTCATCAACCTGCCGCTGTGATCGATCTGGGTTGCGCTTGGCGAGCTTCTCGTTCTTTTGCGACTGTTGCTGTTTGCGAGACTTGTTGATTTCTTTCTGCTTGTCTGCCTTGCGTTGAGCCGCAGCTGGGTTGATCGACCGTTCCTTCGCCATTGAATTGGTAGCGGTCCAGCAGATGTGAGCGTGTGATTGAGAAGTCGGGAATCCATCTAAGGAAGATCATCAAAATCATGTGCTTGGTCGAGCTTGGCTCAATGTGGCAGTTGCGAGTCATGCGCCCATGCCCCCATGCACCCCCACGAACTCAAAGTGCCGGATGACGCATCGTACCTCAGTCTCTCCCCTTCCATCACACCTCTCCTTAGGCGACCATGTCAGCCGCAGGCTGTAGAACCACCATTGGGGTTTCCTCGCCCAGCAGCCTACAGCGATATGGCACTGTCGAGAGAAGAAGCAATCGCTCACTCCATCCAACATAGCCTCCTCGAACGGAACGAGAAGCCCGGTCTCCTAGGTAAAATACCAGCTGCCTTCAACACGACCACATTGACCTTTGATTGCATCTCTCCTGACCTGTTCAGGTCGCTCAGACAGGTATGGCAAGTTTCGGAGAAGTCGTACGCGGGGAGCTTCACTGCAGACGACAGCCTGGTGGCAATGGGCGACATTGGCTTCAGCGGCTCCACTTTCTTCCACACAAAGGACGGCAAGTATCTGGTGAAAAGTGTGCCGCGCCAGTTTGAGCACAGCTTTTTCAAGGACGATTTGCTAGAGAAGTATGTAGATTATATGTTCAATAATGCGACCAGCCTTCTGATCAGGATCACCGACTTTCTCGAACATTCACAGCATAGTCTTGGCAGTGTCATAGGCACGGCGCCGAGTCATCATCTTGTTATGGAAAACATCATGTTTGGGAAGGAGGAGGGCGAGAAGAGTGGGAAATGGAAGAATTGGGATCTGAAGCCTATGTCGTGAGTATGTTCTGGTAGCAAAATGACATCTGCTGATTTGCTCAGGTACTTCTTCCCCGAACGAGATATAGCTGGTGGAGCGTTGACCAATGATGAGACGAAGGAGAAGCTCGCTGATGAGTTCAAGGACAAGCTGGTCCTCACTCTCGACCAAGCAGAGGACTTCAAGGCTCAATTGGCCAAGGACACGAAATTGTTGAGTGATTGCGATGCTGTAGACTACTCCCTGTTCCTCGTCCGCATCCCGCTGGTCTCCATTAAGGCCAATGCTTCATCCGACGGCAATGGAACCGATGGCAACCTCACTATACAACAGCCAGACGGCCTATCGCCACCACATGCCGGTCCCTTCATACCACCATCGCCACCCAGCTGGCGCACCGGCATCCCCTCTTCAGACGGAAAATATGCATATCGTGCTGCGATCCTCGACTTCTTCTGGTCCAAGCATAAAGTGTACGCTAAGGCGATGACGGGATTGATTTCCGCATACAATGTCGTTGACAAGCAGGGGCACATGAGTATCACTACTACGGCACCTGAGTATCGAGAGCGGTTTCTCAAGATGTGCTGGGATATGATTGAAGTGAGGGAGGGGTAAGCGTGTTAGGAAGAAACGCAACTCACTCCAATATCAAGGTTCCGACGTGCATGACTGATGAGCAAACGCCGACAATGAGGCACTATATGAGTCTTGCTCTTCCCTCGGACATCTTCTTGAATTTCGACGCTTCAACACCGACGAAGGAGCTAAAGAGGTTTGTAGAGGAACAACTTAACAACACAACCGTCCCTCCGGTACGCGACAATCACAAGGAAGCACGTCTTCACAATCCTTCATGTTCAGTCTTCTATGCTCCAACATGGCACCATCATCTGCCAAGACTGCGAGTATTCCCTCGAAACCACCAAGCACAAGCAAGCAATGCGGGTCGTCACAAATCGTGGCCACCGACAACGTGACGATGAAGAGGGTACTCCACTGTGACGACAAAGAACTCTCGAACCTCAAGGCGGAGGTCAGGCGTAAGATGACCATGATCAAAGTGAACGGCCAGCCGATCATTAGACAGCTGCCTGCGGACTTCGACGCCAATGGCAAGATTCGTGCTAAAATGTGGGAGGCGATCTTAAATACTGGAATTCAATTCGGGAATCTGTTGGCTGGCCAGAGATATAAGCCGGGTATGAAGCCGAAGGATTTCGAGAAGCAGGTCGACTTGGTCAAGAAGAAGATTGAGAGGGATTTGGTCAACGAGGCTAGAAGGACTCTGAAGCGGAAGGGCGAACTCGGTGCTGATGCCGGTGGTCGGCCTGGTCGTGGTGGCAAGAACGTAAGAAAGTCAATTGCACGAAGCGACGGGGATGCGTCTATGGCGGACGCAACTGACATGGTCACTGACAGCCATGGTAACGAGCACAGTGACGAAAACAAGGGCGAAGAAGAAGATGAGGAGGAAGATGGTGATCACAAGCGGTTCTCCGTGCCAAGGTCTGATAGGCAGCTGAGGAAGCGGAAGGTAAGCTCGAGCATCGAGGCGGAGTATTTGGACGGTGACTATGAGCCGGTACACGCAAAGGAAGCAAGCAATGAGCAACTTACGCCCACAAACGCTGGAGGGCGGATGCGGAAACGCATGGCAGGCCTGGTGTTTGAGGCGGGAACATCGAGTGACGGAAAAGACCATATCTCTGACGGTGAGAACATTACTCCTATACCTAGGAAACCATCGGTACGAGTGGGAGCCGGGCTCGTAGAGGTTGGCATGTCGAATGGCTGGGTACCCAGCACGAGAAACCGGCAGATATTTGAAGCCGGAAGTGAGTTCTCAGGTAAAGGTCCGATCGACGTGCAATCGCCTGGTACGAGGCTTGGCAGGTATGAATCAAATGGCAGGACCTCACGGTGGCTGTCACAGGACGGCAACAAAGAAGAGAATGTCATGCAGAGCGTCGAGGCAGTTCCTTGCTCAACTGGAATCGAGACACTGCGCCCACCCAGCGCGCAGAATGTGGACAGTGTCGGTAGCCACACTACTCGGACCAAGCAAAGCAACAAGCTCGAGCGTCGCGCGAAGCGTGCGAGACCGAATCCCACGAGCGCGCTTGAGTTGGAATTCCCAGGCACAAACACCGTCTCAACCGTGAATCTCTCGAGCAACCTCTTCAGCAAGACTCCGGCTACCACTGTCCAAAGTGACGGTGAAAACGAGAGCGACGACGAGAGCGGCAAAGGCCAGGGTCCTGCTTCGCGTCCTAGGCTCATCCGACGTACTGTGATGGGAAAGCCGTTTGGTGCGACATCCTTCATCGAGGACGGTGGTTTGGCTCAACCGCCGGCCTTGAAAGCGCTTCTCTCTGACTCAATGATTTCTCAGAGCAAAGCGCTCGTGACAAGCCCACACCGTGCACCTGCCATTACGATCCCGCTGGCGAACGACCACCCAGCAAAGTCAAGCTCGGAGGATCATTCAAGGCGGTCCAGTACGGACAAGTACGCCTACAATGGTGAACGGGACGGCCAGGGAATGCTTACTCCAGACACACCTCGGTCCATGATCGTAACCGAGCCCTACAGTCCATTTCAGCAGCAAGCCGACGACCAGACCGCCACTTTCACAGCGACAGGCATTGACCAGAGCAGTGTGAGCGCTGTCAAAGTTGCAGAAACCACTGATACGGCCAGAGACGTCCCAGTGCCAACAATGAACGGCGAGGCTGTAGCAGAAACTAACACCGACATCACGATAGCTACTCAAGCGACCAGAGACGTCGAGACGAACGATCCGCCGAGCCTTAAAACAGCAGAACAGGACAACGATACATCAGCCTCCACGCACACGCCACTCACTTTACTCAGACAGTCAAACAAAGACATAGTCCAATCCACCGAGCTACGTGAACCGCCACTAACCGCAATGCTATCATCGCAGCCAGAGGATACCACTTCAAGAGTCCCAGCGAATCGCTCCACAGTCTTCATCTCTGACATTGACAAGTGCTGGCTTCACGACGAGATCGCTAGAAAGACGGCCGTAGAGAGGCACCGTCGCGAGCATGCCGAAGCTGAGGCTGCGAGATTCAAGACAGATGATGAGAGACTCAAAGCGCGGAAGAAAAAGCTGAGAGACGATAACGAGACACTCAAAGCAGAGAATGAGATCCTCCGAGTGGACGACCAGAGATCTAGGACGGAGGGCAATAGACTGAAAGTCGAGAACGAAAAGTTCTACCAACAGACTAAGACCGCGGAGAAAGCCAAGCGGGAGGCAGAAGACAAGAGTGACTGGCAGGCGATCGAGCATCGGGAGCTGAAGGACAGGTTGCAGGAAGCTGTGGCGGAGAAAGAGGGACTGAGAGCGGTAGCGAGGAGGACAGAAGCAGAGTGTGCTAAGGTCAAAGCTCAATGTCAGAGGGCGGAAGACTCCAGAGCGTATCTTCTGAATGATATGAAGGAAGAGGCTGCTAGGAAAAGGGAGACATATGCGGCTAGGTTTAAAGAGAGGCTTACCAATGGTCATTATGATAGGTTGCGAGAGAGCAGGAAGCGTGAAGCTCAGGAGAAGAAGGAGAGGGAAGGCTTGCGTGGTTAGGGAATTGGGTGATGGTGTCATGCTTGGGCGTTATGTGGGCGGATTGGGCCAAGCAGGGCAGCGAGACGAGAATCAGGTGTGTTACAACTGTGCAGACTGGCTGTGCCTAGGAGTGCGTAGGTAGAGCTGTACATTGAACTCCTGTACTTGTATAAGGGCGAAAGATCTGCCCCACGCTCAAGTTGTTACTGTTGAGACTCGTAGATGTGTATGCTTCTGCGAATATACAGAGCTATACAGATATGCTACATACTCATCTTCCATCATACCCAGGCCGCTGATCTTGTTCCTCCTCCTCATCTTCATCATCTCCGTCGTCACCATCCCAGCCCTCGGCCTCGAGTTCTTGCCCACGAATGCCAAAAGCCAACAGACAGCCCAAGAAAGCGATTCCGCCAAAGACGCCAAAAGCCAGTGCCTCTCCCTTAGGTTGTACCTTTGTCGCCACCGTAAACAAAGCCCCTGAGACAAATGGTCCCACCGCCCGGCCAGCAGCCGAAAGCGTCTGCGCAAGCCCATTCAGCGTCCCGAGCACCGCGTGCGAGGGAGCGGAATTGGTGATGAGCAGTAAAGCAGAAGTCAAACCACCCACTGCAGCAACAGTCTTGATAATCAAAACAGCGCCTAATTCGACCCAGAGCCATGTGCGCCCAGCAAAAGTCGGCTCACCCTCACCCTTGCCTTGTCCAGACTTGTAACCTACAAACGGCATCAACAAGAACGCCACCACAAACCCAGCCAAACTCACACGATAAGTGATCCGATTCCCTATCTTCTCCCTCAAAGTCCCGAAGACACCGACCTGGAAGATGATTGTGATAGCGCCTGCGAAGGCGAGGGAGATACCGATTTCCTTCGGAGTCAAATGTCTGCCGGTTGGTGGCGCGGCTTGGGCGAAGACTGGATATAAGCTGTTGAAACTTATGTTGGAGAGCTGGAAGAGGAAGAAAGTGGCGAGTAATAGGATCGTGTCGCGGTTCAGGACGTCGCGGATGCGGAGGTTTTGATCTTCTTGGTCGTGGGTTGGGAGGAAGGACGTTGCTGTTTCGCCGTCTAGGTCCTCTTCGTCTTCGTGGTCATTGCCATTGTGTAACAGTGCTGAGTGCTCAGTACCACCATTCCTCGCAGTCTTCTTGGTCTTCGCAGATCGGCGTAGATAGGTAGGCTTGTGTGAAGAACTGAACTGCCAGATCCAAGAGAACATACTCCCGACTCTCTTGCCCAACGGCGGTAAATCCTGGGCACACTCCAGCGATTCTCTCAAAAAGAACATCGTTAACACCATATCCAAAATCAGAATCGCAGCAGAGAAGAGATTCGGCAAAAGGTAGGGGTACGGGTTGGCTTCATCCGGCTTCAGAGGATTGTTCCTGAACACCAGTAAACCGCCCACGATCGGCCCCGTGATCCCACCTAGTCCATAGATAACAGGCAAGTACGTGAACGCCCTACTCTGATTCGATCGATCCGTGATCTCTCCCAAACAAGTCGAAATGACACCCTGATTCCCGTTGACCAGACCCATCAACGCCTGCGCCAATACCGCGTGCCATAATCTCCGACTGAATCCAAAGCCCACAAAACAACACGCCGTCAAGAACGTCCCAGTCAACACGATGGGTTTCCTTCCCACCCGATCGCTTAACCAGCCCCAGAGGAAATTGGTGGTGAATTGTGCCAAGGCGAAGGCGGAGGCGATGAGTCCGACGTAGAGACCGACCTGCCCGGGTCCTACTTCGGGGAAGGTAGCGGCCATTTCGGGTATGTAAGGGGAGATGCTGTTGAGGGCTGTTTGTTCCGCGAGGGCTATAATGGCGAGGATGGCTAGTTGGCCTTTCGGAAGCGGCGTTTCTTCCTGGTGGTGGGGTGCGCCCGGCGATGAGGGTCTTCCATTCTGTTCTGATCTCGGCTGTCTTTCTGCGTCGGGGGATCTGCTCACGTCTTTCTTGTCGTTTGTTGGCTGGCCGGGGTAGCGTGGTGGTGCATGAGGAAAAGTTTGGTAATGTAGTGTACTGCTTTGTCGAGAGTAAAGGTCTGGACGGCCTCGTCGCTGGACGTTCGATTGTGACATGGTGTATGTGGTATCGCAGCAGTAGCAGATTTCTTTATCTCTTGCTGATAGAGAGGCTTCCGATTGTCGGTACGCCCTACTCTATGGCGCAATACATGATCGAAAGGCCAGAGACTGCGCAGGTGTTGCGCTTCGTTGTCGAGATGATCATGATGTATAATAGAAAAGCAGACGTTTGCCTACCATTAGACCTATTCCTTGCAGGCACGTCCCCTTGCGCCGATGGCTCACAAAAGTGACACGCGAATGACGTATCTTCCTCGTCTCGAGCCAGGTCACTTATCGCTTACTAAGCATGCATTTGGGATAACAGAAATCACTTAGTTCTAGGGATCTGTGCATTCCATCTTCTTATGTTGCGCTATGCTTGCTTTACAGCCTCCCGAAGCCATAAGATAAATATGGTACAGTAGTGCTTGTGGCCATCGATCATATCTCACAAGTCATACCATCACAATGCCGCAGACTTATCCCTTCGTGTGCTCCGTACCACAATGCAATTCTAAGTCTATATTTCTGGTCGTAGCATATAGATGTCGCGCTTACTCGTTCCTTCCAACCACAAGAGTGTCTTCGAGACTCGACTCGGAGCCCTCAATCGTGGGCTTCGCCCTCGGAGATTCTTCCGCCTATGAGGGTTGGGCTGCAGTGTCAGATCTGCTCTTCTTCGGGTCATAGCGCACAATGGAGAAGCTGATAATGACATCGTCCTTCTCAGCTTTCTTGCCACTCTCCGCCGACTTCTTGTCTTCTGTCTTCTTCTTGTCCGCCGCAGTCGCCTTCTCCACTATCTTAGCCTCCGGCTCAGAAGACGACCCAAGAAGAGCCTCCTTCATCCATTCCCACAACCCCTTTACCTCCTCCACCATCTCCTCCTTCTTCTCCTTCCCGTCCTCACCCTCGACTTGCTCACCACTGACACCCTCACTATAATTCCACATCTCGCTGATCTCGCCTCTCACAAGTGCCGTGCTCCACAAACTAATCAGAACTCCGGGGACGAGGTACAGTAGAGCCGGCTGAGCATGGTTCCAGATGCTCATGACGGCCAACGTGGTCATCATGCCGACGATATAGCCCACCACCGAGGCGTGGAAGTACGGTTTTGGGAAGGAGGTATTGAGTCGTGCCGGACGTGCAGAGGTCGGCAGGAGTGCAGTCCAGAAGCGGTCGCCGATGTAGCCTGCAGGTGAGATGTACGGCGCTTTCACGTTCGTGCCATCGTCGTGCTTCGTCTTGATTTCTTTCTCCTCAACCGCCTTCTGCGCGCCCGCCACTCTCTTCTGCTTCTTTAAGTAAAACATATACAGATCAAACCTCAACGCCAACCCAATCATCAAACCAGGCAACACAATATCGCCAAGCCCAAGCATACTATAACTCCTCGGCGGCATCTTCCCATCACTGCCCATCGTCGCACCAGGGTCGTCAGGCCGCGGAAACACCATCTTGATCGGCTGATCCAGATTCTTCGCCACGGTAACCATAAGTGGCGTGAAGAACACAGCCCAAATATCGTAGAAGAACAGGCCCGTCAAGATCAGTGTGCCCGTGAAGAATGTGGTGGGGGACATGAACTGTAGAGCTTGGTAGCAGACGGCGAAGCCTTGTAGGTTTGTGAGGTACCAGGGTTTCGTGGTCGAGATGATGTTGGCGTAGAAGATTGTGCCGAGGCCGACGAAGACGGAGATGAGGTTGTTGAGGGTTAGGCTGCCTTTGTATGTGATGATTGAGGGGATGTGGAGGCTTGTGGTGTAGCGTTGTTTGACGGCTGCGCGGAGAGCCCAGATGTTGTCGTAGAAGGATTTGGTAAAAGCGGGTATGTATGGGATCGGTGAGTCTCTGCTCTGGACAGCTTCGGATGTGGTGTCTTGCGCGACGGCTTTGCGTGCTGTGCCATCGACCTTGTATAATGTTTTGCCTTGGGCGAACCAAGTTGGGAAGACAAAGCTGTTAACAATGTCATTTCCGTCCTTCCAGAGTGTAGCTACACTGTAGATACCGACCGCGGCGAAGTAGAAGCTCATAACCATGTTGATGAGGTTGGCACCGTATCTCTGGATTAGGAAGTACAACCCAGCAAGGACACAGCCAGCCGTGATGGGGAAGACGATGGCGTCTGACGGCGACAGACCTTCCATCTTCTGGACCTTGTCTTCGTCCTCGTCCTCATCATCGTCATCTGTCGTATCCTTGATCACTTTGACTGGTTTGGCCGCGGATGATGGTCGGGACAGCGAGGCATGGGCACCTGTGTAGATCGGGGCCAAGGCCGAGAAGAGCAGATGAATGTACATTGGTATGAACGGCCGCACAGCAGTGAAGTGGTCCATGGCGGCGGCGAGGAAGGTGTTGTTCGTCGAGTCGTCCATCATGAAAATCAGACAATAATTATCCAGCGTCTCAGGCACTCATAATGCAAAAAGTGTTTGCTGCAGGAGGTCTACTTCAAATTGCCAGCTGTTCACTATGTAATGTTGCGGTTGTGGCGTAAGGCAGTCCAGTGATTGTTGGACAATCGGAGTAGTGAAGGTACTGGGGAGTCAATGGAACTTCGGAGAGGTCGTTCTCCTTGTCAAGCTGTCAAGGCGATACCTGCCCTTTGGCGGGTCCGCGTCTGTCACGTGCGATTCACATGTTCAAAGACACCGTCATGGGCGGCGATGGGCCTCATGGCGGATCTGCTTTCGGATCTGTCCGTGGCAAAATCGGTGGGACGAGATGAATTTGGCTCGAGCCCGTGCGGTTTTGACTGGCCCAAACGCTGGAACACTTTTTCTGAAAGCGGCCATGCAGGATTACGCTTTGGTGTGGGTCGGAGTTGAGGATAATAATTATTCTGCTATCCTCAGCCCAGCATTTCTCTTGATATTTTCTTGCTCTTTGATAGAGTAGAATATAAGACTCTCCACTCTGCACTCCCTTGCGACCACACATCGCCCTCCCACAGCAGAGCAGGTTTCTGTTGTGTGATTCCTAGCAAAAATATCCCACCGGCCTTTCTAGCTGACTGCGCCCACCAAATCAAAAAAGTCTCTGATCTCTCACATATATCTTTCCGGCATAGGATATGCCACACTCCGAGTCTCCAACCATGGCTCCCTCCATCGTGGTCACCAGCAAGAGCGCTGCTCCAACGCCTGAAGACGTCTCTGCCTTTACCAAAGAAATTTACGGCTCAAAAACTTCTCAGGCATCTCTGGACGCCGCCTATGCGCTCACGGACGTACTGATCAACAGCGTTGGCTTTCGAGGCCTCCACGCCTATGGCATACTACCCGAGATTGTCAAGGCTGCGGCCGATAAGAAGAGCGAGGGCAAGCGAGAGGGCGCCATGTTTGCGCTTGGTGCTATGTTCGAGAAATTCCCACCAAAGCAGAAGTTGAGCGAGGTCGTATTCCTCCTACAAGAGCCAGGCTTGGTGTCATGCGCCCTCGACTCACTAGCAGATAAGAAGAGTGCCGTCAAGGAGGGTGGCCGGTATGCCTTGGACACACTCTTTGCCCATCTCTCGCCCGAGGCCAAGGTCTTCGGACTTCTACCTACGCTGATGCAGTACTTGGCCAAGAAGACCGGCAAGTGGCAAGGAGCTGTTGGAGCTTTCGAGCTGATCGGTCGCATGGCCGACAAGGCGAAGATGGGCATGGACAGCCGGGAGGCTGAGAAGGACAAGGATGTACTTAGAGACGCTATGGGCAAGCGACTCGATCGATTAATCCCGATCGTCGAGGGCGGCATGCACGATCTGAAGTCCGAGGTCTCGAAGCAGGCCATCAAGTCCATGAACAGCTTGACTACACTCCTACAGAACGATGATGTCGCACCACGAATACCGTTGCTCGTGAAGAGCATGGAAGACCCGAGCACCGAGGCGCAGAGGAAGGCCATCCACGCACTCAGCCAGACCACTTTCGTCACAGTCGTCACTTCGCCAGTCCTTGCACTTCTCACACCACTTCTCGAACGTTCGCTGAACACACCAACAACTACACAAGAAGTCATCAGACAAACAGTGGTGGTGGTAGAGAACTTGACCAAGCTCGTACACGACCCGATAGAAGCCCGCGCCTTTTTGCCCAAGCTCAAGCCTGGTGTACAAAGAGTTAAAGACAGTGCATCTTTGCCAGAAGTCCGCGAGATTGGTCAGAGAGCGCTCGATGTCATTGTCAAGGCGATGGGCGAGCAGTCAAATGGCGACGCGAACACACATGCAGTACTCGAGAAGGCGAAGGCAGAGGATGTGCTAGTCGTGCTCGAGAAAGAGGTGAAGCAAAATGGTGGACTTGTCAACTACCCAGGCGATGCAGAGGTTTGGACACATGCGAAGACTTTCATCTCAGAGAGCGTAGCGGAGGTCGCGAACCAGCGGGCGATCGAGCGTGTCGTGCCGAACGTTGTGCAGTATCTGTCGCCTCTCATGGACGATGGCAAGGCGGATGCTGTGGCCGAATCCATGCATAAGTTCTACCTCGCTGAGGACGAGCGAAAGTATGGTGTACCTGAGAGAGTGGACGACGGCGAGATTGAGATCGTGAACGCTAACTTCTCTCTTGGATACGGTGGTATGCTTCTGCTGTCGCACACAAACCTGAAGCTGCTTAAGGGCCATCGCTACGGTCTATGTGGTCGCAACGGTGCCGGAAAGTCAACCCTCATGCGATCTATCGCCAGTGGCAAGCTTGATGGCTTTCCACCTCAAGATGAGGTTCGAACGTGCTTCGTAGAGCACAACCAGGGCGAAGCTGCTGATCTCACAATTCTGGAGTACTGTCTACAGGATCCTGAATTGCAAAGCGAAGGCAAGGAGCGCATCGCGGCAGTTCTGGAGGAAGTCGGTTTCACATCTGGACCCGAAGGCCGCCAGCAACAGAATGTCGGCAGCTTGTCCGGTGGCTGGAAAATGAAGCTTGCTTTGGCTCGTGCCATGTTGATGCGTGCTGATGTTTTCCTCCTCGACGAACCTACCAACCATCTCGACGTGGGCAACGTCAAGTGGCTGCAAGACTATCTCAAGACACACACCGACATCACCTCTCTCCTTGTCTCCCACGACTCTGGCTTCCTGGACGAAGTCTGCACAGATGTCTACAACTACGAGAACAAGAAGCTCATCCACTACCGTGGTAACCTATCGGAGTTCGTGAAGCAGAAGCCGGAGGCAAAGGCATACTACACCCTCAGCGCTGCTCAGGTGCAGTTTAAGTTCCCACCTCCTGGAATTCTTACTGGCGTGAAGAGTAACACTCGAAGCATCCTCCGCATGACAGATTGCACTTACACCTATCCCAATGCTCCGAAGCCGAACTTGTTTAACGTCTCAGGCTCGCTCACCCTCAGTAGTCGTGTGGCGATCATTGGACCCAACGGCGCCGGCAAGTCCACTTTGATCAAAGTCCTTACTGGCGAAACTGTCCCTCAGACCGGGAAAGTCGAGAAACATCCTAACTTGCGAATCGGCTACATCAAACAACACGCCCTCGAACACGTCGAGATGCATCTTGAGAAAACACCAAACCAATACCTTCAGTGGCGCTACGCTAACGGCGACGACCGTGAGGTTCTGATGAAGCAGACACGTATCCTGTCCGACGCGGACAAAGCACAGATGCTAGTCACCATCGACACGGGCGAGGGTAAAGGTGAAAGACAGATCGAGGCCCTCATTGGGAGGCAGAAGTACAAGAAGACTTTCCAGTATGAGGTCAAGTGGATCGGATGGCTGCCGAAGGATAACACTATGTGCTCACGCGAGACGCTCATGGAAAGGGGATTCCAGAAGCTGATCCAAGAGTTTGATGACCATGAGGCTTCGCGTGAAGGTTTGGGTTTCCGATCTCTAGAGCCGAAAGTCATCTCGAAGCATTTCGAGGACGTGGGATTGGATCCTGAGATCGCCAATCACAATGAGATCTCTGGTCTTTCTGGAGGGCAGAAGGTCAAGGTTGTCTTGGCTGGTGCTATGTGGAATAATCCTCATCTATTGGTGTTGGACGAGCCGACGAATTTCTTGGATCGAGATTCGCTTGGTGGTTTGGCTGTTGCGATCAGAGACTACAAGGGTGGTGTGGTGATGATCTCTCACAATGAGGAATTCGTTGGCGCTCTTTGCCCGGAACAGTGGCATGTTGACAACGGCCGTCTGACACAGAAAGGCCACTTGGCTGTCTCCATGGACCGATTCGAGGACTCCCGACCCGGTTCCTCCATGGCTTCGTCCCTCGCCGGATCCTCTGCCGTTTCTTCGGCTGCGCCCAGCACGGATGGGACGCCGGCTGGTTCGGCACAGGTTTCGGAGAATGAAGGTGGAGATATGAAGTTCAAGGCTAAGAAGAAGAAGAAGATGACGAGGCAGCAGGCCAAGGACCAGGAGGTCAGGAGGAGGTTGAGGCATATCGAGTGGTTGAACTCTCCCAAGGGAACGCCGCATCCGGTTGATAGTGATAATGATTAGATGATGGGTGGATGGAAGAGATAGACAGAGGAGTGGTGGTGGTGTGGTAATGATGGCTGTCGCGCTGTTGTGTATGGTGTCCTAGGCGTTGTGTTGAATGGATAGGTTGTCGTGCATTTCCGTCGGCGTTCCTGGTTCACGACAAGCGATAGATTCGGGCGACTTTCAGTAGACTGCTGGTTTCTGGCTTTTGCGCTTGTGCATTGCCAGGCGTTTGGTGCCTTTAATGCCATGGCGACCGCTGTGGTATTGTACGTTGCGATATTTTTCTAAGCAAAACCATGATTTTACCTACTTTAGCGCCTATACAAATAGTCCCATCGCCATAGTCCTTCCGATTCCGCCCATGAAAGTAATGGATGGGTAAGGAGCACAGGCTGCGTTGTCTTGAGAGGCTGCTCGCATAAAAGAAGTTGTGAGATCTGAGATCAATCGATCGTACCTTGCAGATTCCAGGGACAGGGAAGGCGCGGCGCCGATCCACCTGCGTCACCACTTCACTAATGTGAGCTTGCCATCTACACCGTTACTACTTCACCGTGGTTGCCCATCTCCTGCCATTACAGTCGCACTCGGTATTCGCTCGTTGTCGTAAGCAAACGCCTTCACTGTGCTCACTCGGGCGTCTATCTCATGTGACTCATCTGGCGACCCCTGACCACGACGACAACGCCACCAATTATACAGCTATCCGCACTGAAGCACATCTGGAGAAGAGGCACTTCCAACATATCTAGAATAGATTCTATCATGGCTCGCACTACTCGCGCCGCCGCCGCAAAGGCTGCATCAGCTACAGGCTCCGTGAAGCAGGAGCCTCAGCAGCTGTCGAGCCCTCCATCGACACCCGCCACAGCTCCCCGTAAGCGAGCCCGCAAACAAATCAAGGCTGAGAACGATGGCGATGTGAACGAACTGCCACACAACCTTGGTACAGCTTTGCCAACTCCTGGTGCTGACGATGGAGCCGATGCGAAGCATTCGCCGCCCCGTAAGCGGGCACGAAAGGCGATGAAAAGTGAAGCGACCGAGGACCTCAAGGAAAACTTACTAGTTGCGACCGACGCTGTTGTCAAAGCCGAGGAGGCAGCCGAGCCGACGCCGAAGAAGACGCCAAAGAAGGCGAATTATGGACTCACGCCGGGCATGTCACCATATCCTGACTACCTTCGCCCTACGCCCGAAGAATGCCGCGAAGTAGTAAGACTTCTGGAGAAGGTTCATGGCAAGGTAATAGCACCCAAGGCCGTCCCGCCACCGTCACTTGATGTCTCAGGATGTGGTGAGGTACCGTCGGTAGTAGATGCACTTGTGCGAACAAGGCTCAGTGCCAATACTACAAACAAGAACAGTAGCACCGCCTTCCAAGGGCTGGTCAAAAGATTCGGGACTCTGACTGAAGGCGTCGGCAAGGGCAGTGTTGATTGGGATGCTGTCCGCCAGGCACCTCAGAAGGAAGTGTTCAAGGCGATCGAGAGAGGTGGTCTCGCTGACCGAAAGTCGAGGGACATTCAAGCAATTCTTCAAATAGCATATGAAGAGAATCAGGAACGCAAGAATGCTCTCACTTCCAACGACCAATCGGCAGCAGCAGGGGCTGAAAACGAGCCAGCTGCTGAGAAGGAAGCAGAAATCGAGAAGGCGGAAAAGAACATCATCTCTTTGGATCACCTCCACTTGCTCAGCACACCCGATGCGATCAACAAGATGCTTAGCTTCCCAGGTATAGGGCCCAAAACTGCGTCCTGTGTCGCACTTTTCTGCCTGCAGCGTCCAAGCTTCGCGGTCGACACCCACGTCTTCCGTCTTTGCCAATACCTCGGCTGGGTACCCAAGAGCACGAAGAAAGGCCAACCCAAGGTCGATCGCAACACGACTTACTCGCACTGCGATGCCAGGATCCCGGACGAGTTCAAATACGCTCTCCATCAACTGCTGATCAAGCACGGTAAGGTTTGTCCGAGATGTCGCGCTATCACTGGACAGAGCAGTGCAGGCTGGGAAGAAGGCTGCCCTATCGAACACCTCGTCAAGCGACACGGGGCGAAGAAGGGTGGTGTTAGTGCGGTGGCGAGGAAGAAGGCGAAGGTCGCTGCTGGAACGGCTGAGGAGGAGGCTGGCGAGGCTGCTGAAGCTGAGGCTCTGGCGGAAGATGACGAGAGTGAACTGAGTGATGAGTAAATCCGTGCTCGGTCGAAGCCTCGTCGGCGTCTGCTATTTAGAGAAGTGTGATTTACCTGACATATAGTCCGGGATGTAGATTTAGTCAAGCTGTAATATATTGCATGTAGCTGTCACAAACATACAGACTGCTATGAACAGGACAATTACAGCCGTTTTCCTCCGCCCTCGAAGGGCAATAGTCTCCACACTGCTGGCATGCGTCCCTCCACTACTAGAAAAGGCACGCCGCAGGAGCAATCGCCGCCATCACCATTACTGCTATGCTCTCGAGGAGGCCTACTTAGGCTGGTCTGCTATCCTCTCCACCTGAGCAATGTCGCCCTCGCCCAGAGCACGGATCTCGTTCAGCACCTGTACTTGTCGTTCGCCTTGCTTGAGGCCAAGATAATATCCAATCGCCGATGGTATGAGCGTCACAGGAAAAGGCTGGCTAGCGTGTCAGTGCTTTCAAGCCCACGACTATATCCACAAGGCACTCAATTGCTGTGCGCCGGACGTGGGTCAAACTCGGCTTACTTTGTTGTATTTCGATGTCAAGATTGCATCTGCGTGGCATGTCAGTCGTCTGATGATCAAAATACCGGAGCGTTGTCTTAGTCAAGCCTTACCGACGACTTTGCGGAAGCTGGACATTATGTTTATGGATCGTAGTACGATCGAGGAATGGTATACAGAGTCGCGTGTATTTTGACACACCACCTTTAGCTGCTTCACGTGGAGACGAGTTTGTCTGGACTCAGATGCCGCGGTCGAATGGATCGAGCCGCTCTATACAGCTAGTGTGAGTTTTAAGATAGTCTAGCTGAAAGTCAAGTGCCACGTTCTGTGCCTTGGTCTCACGCCCGATACGGTCTACAGTCGATCACTGGAAGGTAGATTTGATAATTGTAATATATGAGGCTCGTGATAGAGATCTACCATCGATATTAGAATTTCGGACTCTTTTGCCGTCATTGTCGTAGACAGCCGTAAATTTTTCCTGAACACGAGCGCACTCCACGAGGCTGTCTTCCCCCACCTTGCTGTATAGCTGACCTTGGCTGTCCCAAGGCGAAGACATCGCAACGCCCCGGTCTATGCCTTGGCGCCCATTAATTACCTTCTCCAGCTGCGCCTGGTACTGTCGGCCTCATCGTCTAATTCTGTGGTCTCTTCTGCGTGGCTCTACTGGATACCAGATTGTTGAATTGCAACTTCGCTGTCCGGTATGGACGTGCTACTGTACGGTCGCCGCATACGCAACTTTACTGGTGAGAGGATAGGCTTGCATGTCATGGTCTGGACCAGTTTCCCGTGTACAACGTAGTGAGTCCACCGTGGCTCATGCTGACTTCGTCGCCGCGATATCGGGAAGTCTTCCGGGGTGAAATGCAGGAAGCTCGAGAACAATCCACTCAGGCGAAGCTTTGGCGGCGGTATATTGTTCCTGCTACGGATCGTGGCTCTCAGTACGCCAAACCAATGGTCTGCTTTGGAACGGGTGAAGCAACCTGCTTTGGGGCGCTAAGAGTGGCTGGCTTCCTACCTCGCGAAGGTGAAATCGGTCCCTCTGAGATCGTCTGCATCGGAACGGTCGAGATGGATTGACTTGGTACAGTCGAAATTCGGTAAGAGAGTTCCGCCGTCTCGTGAGGCGTACGTTCAGCAATATCTGCATACTCGGAAGACGTCCTGCTAATTGGCTTGGTGTGTGCCTTGGCGATGGCCGACATCACACTGTCTTCTCGTGGTCGCTGTATGCTGTATGTTCGTGCCGTCTCTTCACTATCAGCCGTAGGTCTGTCGCAGAGCTCCTCTGAATCTTCGTCGTCGTCGTGATGTGTCGTCGGATAGCGGCTGCGATTCCTCTTCGCAAGCAATGGCCGTAATGTGCTTAGCGAACCGACCAGAAATCCGATCCCAACTTCTGCATAACCCCAGACCACGATATTCCCAAGATCAGCGACATCATATCGTGCACTGGTCAGAGCGGAAGTGTATCGCTGCCGAACACATGCAGCAATGCTCGCCAGTACGCCAAGGCTTAGCAGTACTCCAACTGATATCTTCGACTTGATGTCCAGAGGCGCGTCCCATAGTAGTGGGATAGGCAGTAGTGCACAGAACCAGTCAGTAGCTATGTTCACAGCGTTCGTCACATAAAAGATATATGTCAGCACGAGGACCGGCTGGCAGGTTCCATCGGGTATGCTAGTGTCCCAAGCATATCTGTGATGCTGTCAGTCAGCTGTATTGTTGACACATGATTGATCGCGTCTCTTACGAAATCGGTGCGCAGCGGAAGATGATGTAGACCATTCCAGCTAGGGTCACCACCGTGAGCAATGTACAGATTGTGTACAAGGCAACAACCCAAGGGCGCTTCGCCACTGCAATGCGGCCAAGCATAAACGCGATGCCGAGCTTGACTGGCACTATAGCCAGACACCATAGTATTTCGAACAGCCAAAACCACTTTGCAAACGTCAGAGATAGCAGGAAAATGGCCGTGATGCATGGTCTGACTCACGAACATTGCCGTCGTATGCTCATCCTTGTCGAGCCTATCTGCCTCCACGCCAACGCCATTGAAGGCGCCGATTATACAGACGAGAGAGAGAGCAGCCCACGGCACCTTTCAAACGTGTAAGTAAATGTACGTCGAGTATAGATCTGCCCACAACTTACTGCCGCCACTGTCATACACCAATCATCCCATCCAAAAGCACGATTTGACGACCTCACATAGATGCGCAAAGCGAAGGCGATGGTCCCGAGGACAGCGAGTGTGGTGACGCTGCCCACAATGTTTGGTGCAATATCGGTGTAAGGTGGCATGCTTCTGCGGCGCAGATGAAGATGGTCATGCTCGACGTTGAAGAGAAATGCTGATCACTGCCATTGACGGTAGGAAATCTGGACGGACAGTGGGATCGCAACAATGAGGGCGCAGTTGGGTGCATATCAATGACTTGCGCGAGATACTTGCTTATCGAGCGTACCCTCGGTCGCGAGTACCGCACGTTGCGGGTGCGACGGCCGTTGAACTGCTTGTCGAAGCGTTGATCATGTTAGTAAGGAGTCGAAAAGTATACCTTGCCATGGCCCTCAGCCTCCCTACGCCAATCAGACTCGCTGCCCGATCCTTAGCTGCGTATGGTTGGAGTAGAATCCGCCGGTCGTCAAAAGGCGAAGTGAGACATCGCAGGCCTGTCACTTTGAGTCACAAAGCTATTCCTGAGATTACCCCACAGTATGAGGAGGATCGCAGTGCAAGCGAGCAGTCGGCGTGTTCCTTAGCGTGTGCTCAGTGCTTGGTAGCCGGCGCTATGAGAAATATCGAGAACAGTGCAGACGAGATCGTCAGCGCGATTTTCTGGTCTGAACAGCCGAGCGAGCTGTGTCGCGACTCATCATACATCCCCATCCACAAGCGAGATGCTCATGATTGTCCTGCAGAGCAGAAAGTAATCCGCGACCTGGGAGCTATCTGTTCCAAATCAGACTGAGTACGCGTTCGCACGCGACGTGCATGATTGTCTGAAAGTTGAATTGCAGACGTTGGTGAAGTCGAGGAGCTTTAAACTTCGACGGGGGCCCGCTATACGCGGCTCTCGACGGGTCGGGCTTGCAGTGCCGAAGGTATGCCCTCGACTGGGAGGAGTTTATTAGACATCCTTGATCTATACGATCATCAAGTTGGCAGACGGGCTCGGCATTTGTGCTTCGACCTCGATAAAGAGATCGTCAATCTGTGCAATGAAAAGACGTAAGTACGCTGATGAGCGAATACCGAGATTGAATGGGAGACCGTGAGGCTCGTCATTGCGCGAAGTGCACCGTTCGTTCTCACCAACAAAACTATCATATTCGCTTTGCAGACCACAGTAGTTTGCAAGTATCTTACAGGAACGTGGCCCGCTGTGATGGATCTATACACTATTCTCTACCTCCAGGAACGTCGACGTTCGGGAGACACTGATCGTTGATCAAACATGATTAGCTCTGTCTGGCGCGATTCAGCAACAAAGCTCAGGTCCATATTCTAGTGTCCATACCAGAGCCGAATGATCGTCGAGGTCCATTAAAGGGAGCACCGAGGTGTTGACACGAACACCAGCACCCATGTCGTCGTCGTCGTCGTCGTCGTCGGAAATGAAGTAGAATGTGGTTACCGCCTTGTCATGAAGAGGACCTCGCTTGCTACTGAAGCGAGGCGGGATATATTTTCTCTCGATGGGGCCAACTGCAATGATCACCAGCCAGGACTAGAGTATTTTGAGCATGTGCTTTTCCGAACACAGCAACCTGGCCCAAGGTACAGGAAATGTCACACAGCTGATTTATGGTATGGTGAACCGTACTCGTAAACAAAGGCTCACATCGCGTGGGCTCATTGTACGGAGTAGATCAAGGCATGAGATAGATAGCCTTTCTGTATGAAGCCTTGTTGAGCCGCATGATGTGCAGGCATGCACTTGAAGGCCCAAGCTTCAAAGTCTATTTTGCAGCTTCACACTGCAGGTTGATTTGACACATCACATGCAACACCAAGTTCGTTGACAACATCGAGCAATCATGAACGTCTTCAAGAATCTGTTCAAGGAGGTGAGCATTGGTCCTACAGCTTTGTCACGGCATGATCTCGCGTCCTCTACAGCATCATTATCGAGCTGAAATGGCTCTCTGCAAACCCACATGGCCAGTATACTGACGATTGCCTAGCGAGGCGTGAAAGATGTGATCACTCTATTCCACAGCCCATCCAGTCCAGCTTCGATACGAGCGCATACCATTCTCAAGCAAGCTGCGGGCAACGCACAGTCCACAGCGACGATTGACCAAGCCGCCGACCACTCCAAGCAGAGCAAGACTGGGCGCACAGATTTCGAGCTTGGTACGTGAAGTGGACAAAAGGAATGGTTGGGCTAGTGGAGCACGGGAGGAAGCTGACAGTCGGTGCAGATGTGGTAGAAGGCGCACCAACAACAGATCAGCTCACAAATGTGCTCGAATATCTTGGTCCAAACAAGGCAGGCAATGTTGTGAAGGACGCAACAGGGAGCAGCGATGCGATGAGGAAGTTCAACGCTTCAGCAAACACTTTCCAGAGGCCTATTGCGGTGGACTGGTCAAACGGTCGGGCAGGTATGTATGAGCGCGAGGTGTGGCAGTATTGGCGGTCATGGCAGGTGTACTAACTATACTCCCAGTTGTTGGAGACGACGAGAGTGAGCTAATAAAACTCATACGAGCGATACCCAAAGAAGGCTCGGCCTGAGTGATTTGCTGTGCAAGATGGTCTGCTGAACGGCGTCAAGTATGTTGATAAAGGAGGCCGCATGTGTACAAAAAGCTCTCTACTCCATACCATATCAGTCCAGATTCGAGGTTGCACTGGTTCCTGGATCCACAGCAGCTGTAAAAGGGAGACAAAAGCTTTGATGGAGAAGAGGTGGCCCTGTCTTGGAGACTTGATCATTATCAGGTTGAACGACGAAAGATGGCTTGGTACATCGCTACCACTCGAGCTCGGTCTTTCGATAGTGTGAGTACTTGAATGAACTTGACTGTGAATCGCACCTTCCCTACATGTGAATGCTCTGAGCGAACTAATGTAGCAATGACGTTGAAGTCGCGCCTTCCGCCGTCGTTTGCACCTGCATCACCGCGCCGCCATTTCCGACCAAACACAAACTTCCTCGCCGCACACTTCCAATTGTCCAACAACAACAACCTATCTCTCCACTTTAACCATAAAACGCGTGGCAGTACTTTTAGACATCACCGCTCTCATCGTCACCATTGGAGAGACTGACAATACGCTGGCACAATCTACCAAGCTCCCCCAGCCGCCGCCATGGCGGAGGCCAACGCGCACGAATATGGTCCAGTCATCGCAAGTAGCAATCGCTACCTAGACATTGAGCCCTACTGCGGACGCATCTACAACACCGAGTATCACACATGGCGCGATGTACTACCTAGGGAGTTTCCTCAGAGTGCAACGAAGGAGGTCGAGGAGGCGTTTCTCAAGCACTACTTCACAGAACGCGAGATCTACATCCAGGGCGGCGATCCAGGTGGCTACCGCTTCCTGAAGCAGGTCTGGTACTGCATCGCGTTGTGGAACTACCAGATCAAGATACCGAAGGTCGCTGATGAATGGATGACGGCGCACGAAAACATCATCACCAGTACTGCGCTTCGCAGCCACCTTCTGTCCCCCAAGGCTGAAGTGTCGGCCTTCTTCTTTCCACCAGATGTTTATACATATGGAGAGAAACTTCTGGGCCAAGTGATCGGACTTATTCAGTACCGCGTCATGCAGCTCACAGCGGACGTTCATCCTTGGCACGCAGCTTCTGGATCTCGAACCACTACCGAATCTACCTCGCCATCAGCTCAGGCCGCTCTGGCAAATCCGACCACAGCAAAGCACATCGACGTTGCCGTTAGTGAACCGCCTTCGGAGAGCTCCAGCACAAGTCGGTCCTCTAGGAAGCAGCAAGCAGGTCTTGTGGTTGCGAATCGGCCTGTGGCTAGTCTGTCGCCTGTCCCGGAAGATATACATCGCCCTCGCGCCGAGAGCAGTACTCAGCCTCAGCTCCCGCCTGTGCAAGTTCGCAAACGTGGCAATAGCTTCAGTAGGGTGCAGCAGAACACAACACGCAGCAGTTCGTTCATGCCGCGATCTCAGCAGCAATATCCTCACGTCGATATGCAATATGCTCAGCAACCTCCGCCTTTCAACTCTGCGGGTCCTACAAGCGGCAATCTTCATCCACACATGGCGCAACAGCATGGCCGTTTGTCATCAGACGAGCATGCTCATCCAATTCCCAAAAGCCCTCATTTCATCCAAGGTCATGCAGCTGTGCCAGGCTCTGCTGCTCCACCACATGTGAGCCAACAGATTGGACCATACGTGGATCTCGTCAATGGGCCCCCTCCGCCATCTGACTATCTCCCACCTAAAGTTGAGCCACGCCGATTTGGACATGCCGGTGATGAGCAATATTTTGGGCACCGCTACGATGAGGGACGATTCTCCGTGCAAGCTCCTCTTGACGACAAACGCGGTACAATCAGATACGCAAATAATCGACGTGACAGCTACCCCACCCGCGGTGGCAAGCCTCGTACATTCTCAGTCAGCCGCGGCAAGCCGTACAGCGGTAGGAACAGCTTCAGCAGCGGTAGTCGTAACTCAGAAGCCTTTATCCAGGCCTCTGACGATGCACGGTACACCGCGACTTTTGTCTCCGAGGACAAAAGCCGCCGCAACAGCAACTTCAGCAATGACTGGCGTGCAAAGGCGCCGGGTGATTGGCTGCCTTCCGGCGAGAATCTTCCTCCTTCGCGTGAAGGTTTCACCTACGGTCAGTCAGGAATGCCATCTCATCAGTCGAGTGGAGGTTTCAAAGGCAATACAGCTGGCCAATCACCCTACATGCCGACTCCAGTGTATGCACCTCTTCCCACTCAACAGGAGTTCGAAGCACCTGGGCCTGAGGGTCAACAGTACATTGAGCACGAGAGCGAGCTTGGGTACGATCCTGGCGCAAATACACCGTATACGATCGCGCCAGGTTGTACGTACATTGCCAAGCTTCTCGTCTTCTACGTACCACCGCAGATGACAGAAGCCGATGTCCACCAATACTTCCAGGCTATTGGACCAGTAAAGCTGGTGAGCTTGGGCCCCAACCAGCTCAATACCGCCCCTCGTAACATGTGGATTACGTTCCGCAATCACACGACCACGGTCAAGGCGCTGGCACTCAATGGTACTCACTGGCCGAGTTCGAATCAGCGTTTACGCATCGAGGTGCCCAGGGAATACTGGGATCCCAGCCATCACAAGTTCCCAGGCAGCGACCATCCCGAGAACAGACGCCACGTATTCAAGAGCTCGAGGGACCTCGAAAAGCACTACGGGCCACACCCTCAGCCGAAACATCCATCACAAGACGCACGTAACCTCAAATATGTCGCAGATGTCCAGACGCCGACGATAAAGAGTACAAATGTGCCGAATCTGACCAAAGACGTGCTCTCGGGGGCCTCCACTATTGTTGCTTCGGGTCCGAGTACGCCTAAGAAGAAGTCGAAGCCGAAGAAGAGTAAGGGACGAGAGCCACCTGAGAATGCGCCGGCCTCTATTGCAAAGAGCAAGGCAGCATCTGAAGAGACAATTACCACGGAGCACGTCGGTACTATCAAAGAGGGCATAGTGATCGATACAACACCAAAGCCTTATGCTGCGCATACATCGACTGATTTGGCCAAGGATACTACTTCTGCACAGGTAAACGCTCATAGTCTCGAGGGCAAAGACGAGTTGGGTGCAGAGTATGGAGAATCCCAAGCCAAGCAAGCTGAAGACATGACATCGGTCCCGTCTGTCACCAACCCCGTGACCTCTGAAGAGTCACAAGGCGCTGATGGTAGCGCCCAGCAGCCCTTTCGTGCGCAGACGCCGGCCGAGGCGAAAGCAACAGTCTCAGGATCCGCTTCTACCGAATCTGCCCAACCCACCACAGCCATCTCACTGGATTCGAATGAAAAGACAACTAAGTCGTCTTCAGGGGCAGACGGAACCAAAGATGTCCAATTGATCATGAAGTCGTCTGATTCGACAGCATCCGTCACTGCTTCTTCGCCCGTGGCCACGCCAGCTGCTACACAGAAACATGATGATGATGGCGTGGACGAGAGCTTCCATACAGCGATTGAGTCGAACGAGAGTGCGAAGCAACAGAAGATTGCGGAGCAAAAAAGCAGGCCAGAGTCAACCACCGCTGAGCCGGCTCATACCACTGACGTGCCTCATCACCTGTTGAGCATAAATAGCAGAACAGAGGATCGAGGAACCGATGAGACGACATCCTCTGCGGTGACAGCCATTACAACCATCCGCACTCCGCTCGAAATCTCTCATGATCCCAAACCCGTCGCTACCGAACAGACCGAGCCCATTCCAGCTGAGTATATCCCTGTCGCTTCTCTTGGATCCCAAACACCGGGCAGTCAAGCACGATCACCGGCGTCCACTACTGGCAAGAAAGTCCCGATACCTCTGCTAATGGTCAATAAAACCAATTCGAACCGCACGAACGACGATGCTAGCCCCAAGATCGACAATCCGGTAACGCCAACGTCTGTGAATTCGCCTAGTTCGCCAACCACACCTGCTGCTACCATGGCGAGCCCAAAGCAGCAGGCTAGGAAGGACTCTAGCGCAGCGTTGTCATTACCTTCGACACAGACGAAGGTAGATAAGTCGAAGGGTCCTGCCAAAACTGAATCTTTGAGCATGTTTGCTAAAAAACAGCAGACGTCGAAGTCGAAGAAGTCGAAACCGCAGAAGGGTAAAGGTTCGATCAGAGACAAGTCGCTCTTCGACAATGATGGTGTTTCAAGTACGGCAAGCCCATCTGAGAGCCGCGCTGCCAGCATTGCCGCAGACACTTTTCCTCAGGATGTGTTGGATCAGGATTTTATGGGAGGAGATCGTGCGAGCATAGATACAGTGATGGAGTCTGCTGATACACAGTCTACTGGGCCCGTGGACAACAGCACATTGCAGTCGGCCCAAGGGGTAGGTGGTCTTCCACGTCAGCGGCCTGATTTACAGAGTTTGTTGCTCCGATTACGTCCCTTGAACCGAGTGTATGCTGACTCATTTGCCTGTCTAGGTCGCAAGCAGACTAACACAATGCCTGTGGAGTCGGCAGATAACGAATCAAGCGCTACCCGAAGCCCACAGCAGTCGTCAAACAAGTCTCCTGGTCCCGAATCAGATCCCAACCAGAGCCGTTCCGCTGACATTGCCAAGGGCGCTGTTAGTTCAACCGATGGGTCTCCATCCTCCTCGGGAGCTTCGGCGCCTGCAGCGACGACGGGCTCAGAGGGTTCAGATCAGACTCTTTTTCGTTCGTTTCGTGAGAGCGATGCCTCTCTTGGTGTTCGTGACAGTGGCGATAGTGGTGGAGCAATTCCAGATCCGACTGGCGGCAACGGCACTGTCCTTGATCCTGCTATACCTGGTGCTGGCATGACGGAGGATAAGCATCCTCCTGCTGATGAAGTGCCGAGCGAGGAGAAGGCGAAGAAGAAGAGTAGGAAGTCCGGTAACAAGAAAAAGAAGGGCAAGTCGAAGGCGGATAACGACCAAGAAGAGTCGCAGCAGCCCACTGAGCAGGATTCCGCCCAGCAGAGCACTGTCACTGTAGCCGAAACCCGTGCAACTACAGCCTGTTCATCCGCCACGACTCCTGCTCCAATAACACTAATTCAGGCGCCGGGCTTCATGTTCAAATTCGGCCTGGACAAGACCACGCCTTCGACACCTTTTGCCAACAAAACATCCACAGTACTCAGCTCATCAGAAGATCACACGACACTCTCGCCAACAGCAGCCTCAGCAACCAGCTCCCATACCTTCGGCCGGCCTTCAGACACGTCGGGTGATAATACTCCCCCCTCCACTGCCGCTGCCTCGAGTTCTGCTGACTCGCCTAGCAGTAGAGTCCAGTCGTTGATCGCGGCCCGTCAGCAGCAATTACAGAAGAAGGGCGGCTCGGGTCTTGTTACGGCGCCGGTGAACCGGGGGATGATGGCTAAGAGGCAGCATGCGCATAGGAAGCGTGCTACTAAGTCTTCTGATTCTTCTACTTCTTCATCTGCTGAGGGTGAAAGGCAAGCAAAGGAGAAAGATGAGGGGGAGGGAGAGGGTGAGGGTGACGTTGTTGTCGTTGGAGGTGAGGCTGAGACTATGACGAGCGGGAGGAGACCAAGTGGTAGGTCTGCTCTCCTCTTGCGGTCTGCCGGGCTTGGTGGGATCGGTATCGAGGATAGTGTCTTTGACGCTAGGCGTACATTTCGGGGATCGGGTGGACCGGGTACATTGCTTATCTATATTGCGGATGGCAGCCACGATGGGGATGGGAGTGGTAATGGTAAGGAGGCGGAGAAGGATGATGATGATGAGGGTTGGACGGGGATAGTGGAGGATGGCGATGAGGAGGACACGAAGAAGTTATAATTATGGTGTGGCGTTCTTGGTGTTTTTGGCGCTGATGTATCGTGCATGTGGCTATGTACTTCATTTTCTGTCAGCGTTGTGCATATGCGCTTCTATACTGCCCTTCGCGCGCGGTGTGGATCGCGCCGGGCTCCATCATCTTACAACGTCTCATAAGCGGCTACCTTAGGATGCCTAGCGCTGTCAGTGCAATGGAGACTAGGGTTGTGACACTTTGGTTTCGGCTACACAACATCTTAGCACGAAGTGTGAAAGCAGGTAATTGTGCCATCAGCTTTGCATTCGCCAATGTTTGGATTCGGGTTGTACTATGGCTCTCACTTCAAGCATGCATGCAAGCCAGCCTTCCATATACGCCAGCCCACCATCACGTACAGCAAGAGGCGCCGGTGTAGCCACATCTCGTTCCATGCCCAGTGACAACGACTTGCTCGTGTATCAGAGTGGCACTGGCACTCCAACAGACACACAGCTTTTTCCCCTTCTCTCTCTATCTATCTCTCAGCCATCCCGACCTACGCCTTCCCCGTCATACTCTTCTTGACCTCAAACCTCGCCTGCTTCCTCAACACCATGACCTTGAACCGTTCGAAATCCGACAGCTGCTTCCTCCGCGCGAACCGCGCCTTGTTCTTCGCATAGGCGGAATTGTTGAATTTGCCCTCGACGTCCTCCTTCTCCCAGACCTTCTTCAGGCCGGTGTGGCCGATGGCGAGGGGAAGAGGGATGACGATGCTGGTGAGGGAGATGGAGGAGAGGGGGGCGGCGTGACGGGGGACTTTGGCCGAGGCGGTTTCTGAGGGGCCTTCTACTAGGACCTATATATATCATCACTTGTGTCAGTATCGTGGATGTCTTGGCACTTTTCTAGGATGGGTTTCTTGTAGGAACGTACGCGCTTGTGGTCGATGATCTGGACGATGGCGGCGAGGCGGCCGGTGTAAGGGCCTTTGGCGAACATGCCTATGCGGCCGGTCTCGACATTGCGCCAGTTGCTTGCTGTTACGTTGGCGTCGCCCATTGTGGTGTGTGTGTGTCTGTGTGTCTCGGATCTGCGCAGGCACAACTGTTAGATGCAATGCCCCTTGCTTCTCGTGCTTGTAGACTCGTGGTCGGTGGGAAGTGATTGACGTACCAGAAGGCGGCGTGGATGTCGTGATATGGGCGTGGGAAGAAGTCGCTGGCTCGAATCTCGAATTTCCGCTGCTGCGCTCTGTGGAGGCGGCTTTGCGAAGTTCGTGGTGTGCGCTCGGCTACTTTTCGGCAGGAATTTCGAGAAGCGCACGCCAAGACGCTCCCACTTCGAAGTTGATGATTGCGCGCGACGACATTGATTGAATTGAAGATACAGGCGACGAAGCCGAGAATTACTGCAGACACACCTTACACACGACAATCGCCAGTATGAGGACTTACGACGATACTTTCTCCGGTCAGAAGATCTACCCTGGAAAGGTATGGCACACTATCAATATCACTTCTGTGGGCGGTGCGGGTGCCCGCTGCGAGGTCATGGCCCAGAGGGATTCGATATCAGGCAATGAGGATGTGAATGGCGATGGCGAAGGTTCGAAGTGCCGGTACCGTTGTCGCCAGAAAAGCACACGGAGGCAGGGTGGCAAGATAAAGATGGACGATAGCCAAAGAGCTGCCTTTCAAGATCGCCCATCGTCAACAAGTAGCGAGAGACAGACAGCACCATGGATGAGCCAAGGGGGATGAGGGAGAATCAGGAGTATATGCTGACATGACATCCTACACAGGGCAAACTCTACATCCGCGGCGACAGCAAGATCTTCCGCTTCGCTACCGGCAAAACCGAATCCCTCTTCCTCCAGCGCAAGAACCCCCGCCGCATCGCATGGACCGTGCTATGCCGTCGCCAGAGGAGGAAGGGTATCTCTGAGGTACGCATCATCCCCAAAGATACCAACTCTGCTGCACAGTGGACTCAGACTCATGATCATTCTCACAACAGGAGCAAGCCAAGACCCGCCGCCGCAAGCAAGTCAAATCCCAGCGTGCCGTTGTCGGTGCCTCCCTCGACGTGATCAAGGAGCGCCGTTCGCAGCGTCCCGAGGCTCGTGCGGCCCAGCGTTCGCAGGCTACACAGGCGGGCAAGGAGAAGAGGGCAGCGGCCCAGAGCGCCAAGAAGGCGGAGAAGGCGAAGGGGGCGGCTAAGGCGGCGAGTGGACAGAGCACTGGTCGGTGAGTCAACACGTTCTACTGAGTCTACGGGTGAGATGCTGGGATTTGAATGGTTGGCTGACGTGGTGTGATGCGTAGTGTTGTCGGCAAGCAGGCTGCCAAGGGCTCCGCGCCGAAGCCTAAGGCTACTTCTCGTTAAGCTTACCGGGTCGAGGAAGGAAGTCACGCGAGATGATGGTGGTGGTTCATTGCAGTATTGGCCGTGGTGTGCAAGCACAATGAGCGCGCAGTCTGCATGGCGTTCTAGTGTGCCGTAGCTACATGGTGATATGGCTACCATCCTCCGAACACATCTTATCCCATCACCTCACGCTTTGTCATACCCGAACATTCATGCTACAAGTGAGGAACCACCATCAGCAGGCATGACCATGTGTGACTTGACCAGACATGAACACGACATTGTCTACAACACCACCCCATGTTTTATGAACATCAAAACGCTGCTCACTGCTCCGCCGCCATGTGCGAAGGATGCGGCAAACGCCATCGTCTCCTACGTTTTGCATCTTCGCCTGCATCTGCTGCGCTGACTCCCCCATCAACGACCACTTGTCTAGTATCGCCCACAGGCAGAATGACGCTGAGACCCTGCTTCAGCCACGGCGGTTCGAAAGCACTAGCATCAGCACCTTCTTCCCTACTGAACTTGACCTTGACCCGAGTCTTCAAAGCACAATACTCGACCGTGAAACTCGCGACCTGGTTCGAGGAGGCAGGTGAGACGCCGTCGTCTTCGAGCCAGGTATTAGTGTGCCAGATTCCCGCCGCGCCATCGCCATCGCCATCCCCCACGATTCGCTCGGCTGGAAGCGGGAAGATCTCGATTCCGCGCCAGTTGTCTGGAGGTAAGTTTGCTTCGTTGACTGCATCGCCCGGAGAGACGACTTGTTCTGGTAGACCTATGGGGATTGCGCCACCGATTCGGGCGAGGATTGGGATACTGCCTTCCCAATTTGAGGCTATGGTGTGCCATTTGCCTGCTTCGAGGGACTGATAAGGTGCGTTTGTGTTTAAAAAGCCTGGGTCCGTGGCGGTTTTGCGAGGGAGATAGATCTCTGCCTCGACCTCCCCGGGTTCGTAGACACCGCCGACGAGGAGGGTGTCGCCGAGCCAATACTGCGTCTCCCCGTCCTTGAGCAGCTTACTAGTCCACACCTCCGCATCAGTCTCATATCCCCACCCCGTCCAGCGCTGTGGCGGGATAGCAGTCCGTGTACTACCGAGCATAAGCCCATAAAGATAAGGTACCATCTCATACCTCCTCCGAATCGCCGCACGGATATGTGGGATTATCTCCGGATACATCCAAGGCTCAATCACATCCCCGACCAAACTATCCTCGCCAGTTTTATAGCAGTTGATCGCGAATCGCGGACTGTGACATCCCATCTGCACCCATCGAAGCAGGAGTTCGGGACTCGGCTGAGGGCCTTCGAAACCGCCGATATCGTGGCCGTAAGATTGGAGGAGGCTGAGGCCCGCGTTGAGGGAGAGGGCGTTGGCGCCTCGCATGCCGGCCCAGCTTGTGATGTTGTCGCCGGACCAGGTGGAGGAGGCGTAGCGCATTGTTCCTGCTGTTGCGGAGCGGGTGAGTATAAAGGGGCGTTCCGTAGGAATGAGGGCGGTGAGGGCTGCGTGGGAGCAAGCGGCGTGGAGTTCGGTTTGCAGGGCGCGACCCCAGAGTCCGGTATCTTTTCTTACAAGGTTTGTGTTAGGGTCTAGGCCGGAGTGCACGGCTGGGTGGGTGAGGGAGAGTTGCCATTTGTCGGATGGGAGGAGGTATTCGTTGTTGTCGTTCCACATGCAATCCATTCCCGTCTCTCGTAGGGCTTGCACGCCTTGGTACCAGAAGTCCCAGCCTGCTTGGGAAGTGAAGTCGATATGGCCGCCTTCGCCACTCGTGCCGCCGCCTGCGGACCAGAGACGTGCGATCCCTGTTCCTCCGGTCCTGGGGTTGGTGAAGAAAGCTCCGTTCTTCTTTAGTTCGGCGTAGGCCGGATGCGAGGCAAGGACGTAGGGTTTGATGTTGGCGATGAGTCGGATGCCGCGTTTGTGATACTCGTCGCAAAAAGCCTTCGGGTCAGGAAATCTATGCCGGTTCCAGGTAAACACATTCCTGGTCTTGGGTTCCTGTTCCGCGACCGTATATCCACTCGACATTTGGAAACCGGAGCAAGGGATCTCGTGGTCCTTGAGCTTATCAGCGAAAGCCATGAGCGCTTCGTGCGCAGGCGGGTCGTCAAGCATGGAATACTTCATCCCACCCCCCAGATACCCCATCGCCCACCTCGGCACGAGCTGCGGGAACCCAACGAGCATGGCGTAGAGGTGAACGACTTCCTGTAGCGTCCGCCCAATCATGAGATACTCCTCTAACCCACCGTATTCCTGCCGATATACTTTAAAGTACCCCCACATGCCATCCATCTCGCTACCTACGGAATAATACCCCCGAGCATGAGCAGTGCTGAAACTCGCCACCACTCCCTCAGGACCTGCACGGATCAGGAGCGGGATGTGTTTGTACATGGGGTCGCTACGGTGGACATCGTAGCCGAAACAATCTGTGGCTGAGAGGGTGAAGTGGCGATTCGAGAGGTCCACTGGTGCTGATTTCTCGCCCAGGCCGAGGTGCAGGCTTCCACGAGCATAGTTGGTATAGTGGGCTGTCCCACGGCCGTCGAGGCAGTAGGAGCGGTGCGGGAGGTCGGCGTGCAGCGGTGGTTTGCCTTTGAAGCCCAGGGAGATGAGAGGCTCGGCTTGCCATGTTAGTGTTGCTTCGATGTTTTGGGAGATGATGGTCTGGGATGTGGTGGACTCTTTGGAGGTGGTGAGGTCTGGGATGTCCTGAGATGGTTTCCGGGCACTGGGGCATGGTGGCAAGGGATTGGATGGCGAAGAGAAGGTCGTCCGGAAAAGGCCTGGACGGAGAGCCTCGAAGGTGAAATCGACCGGTTCTTCGGTTTCGTTACTGCGGAGGTGGATGAGGCCATGGTTGTTCTTGTTGTTGTTCGTGATGAGTTGGTATCTCGTTAGTACTCTTTCGTCCTGCGGCATGATGGGCTAACACTACGAAACGACTCTCGCCTTTACCTCCTATAGTCCTGATCGTGTGGATAAGACAGAGTACAACATTAAAAGGGAAAGGGCATTGCTATTGTGCTTCATTGGACTGTACTTGCAGGAGACCTCTCATGTGCTCCGCTTCGGCAACGTGATGCTGGAGATGCAGGAGCTATCGTAAGCCATGGCAATCACCCTCGTCGACCAGAAACATCTCTCATGCTGGGACATAGAATCTCTCCCTCCATGAGAAGATAATAAAGTCACACCAAGGCGTCCGCTACATCCAGTGTAAGTCCATCCGGCCAAGCTACCACCCTTACAGCCTTTCAAACCTGTTAGAACGATAGCCGTTCATTTCCGCGGAGAATGGATCTGCACGTCATTTGCGTTCACCCGGTTGTGAGGGTGCGGGACGAAAGCAGACAGTAGTTTCTTCAGCACACGTTTCCCATCACGTATGGTTCTGAGCAATCGCCAGATTGCAAATTCTGAAACATATTAAGCCCACTCATGCTGGTGAAGGTGACATTTTCACCTCGCCAAGAAAGCTATTATACTACCCTGCGCTGAAAGAGGTTCAAAAGTAGCGAGCAAAGACGGCCATATCAAGTGCCGTGCTGGACGATGTTCCTGACTTGGCCCAATCAGGTAGGTGCCTCGGCAGGTATTCTCAGGAGTAGGCTGCATAACCTTCAAACTTGACCAGATTTTGTATCCACGGGAAGTCGCGAGGAGATGGAAGTCCCAGCGATGGTGTGATTGCAAGAGCTGATATACATGCTCGCTCCCAGCCTATGTACAAGTCGCTGATTTGGTTGCTCAAGCAAATACAACAATACCTCACATCATCCTTGCGCCATCAACAGAAAACCGAAATTCCTACAACAACAACCTCGCACTCTGCCCGCCATGTGACAGACTGGTACCAGGTGTCCGGTCCAGGCCACCATGGTTGTACATATCAATCACCATAGCCGAGAGCTGGGAAGCTCTGTACTGGAGCTCTGTTAAATGGTCCTCCAGGACCTCCAGGTCAACCATATTGGTCAAAGGTGAGGATAGTGGTGGTGTACAGTTGACCGCATAGCTCTCACTCAAGTCCTGGTTGCTTGGGGTCAGCCAGAGACGGGTGCGCTTCTGGGGGCTTTCCGCACCGTTGCCTCGGAAGGCGTTGCCGGCTTGCGGCACTGGTTTCCTGCGTGGGACGCTGACGTGGGAGCGTTGGGTCGAGGAGCTGATGTGGGTCGGCGATGATATGGCAGGTAGTGGTGGCAGCGCCTTGTTAGGTGCTGGTGAGGGCGCGCTTGGGAAGTGTCCCGCTGGCATGAAACTCTGCAAGGAGCGCGAGTCATCGGATTTGCGATTTGCATGCCGTGGCGAGCCTGTCGAGCCTGCATTCACTCGTGCCCGTCGTGGTGCTGGCTTCTTGGTCGCATGGCTGTTCGCAGCCGCGCTATGTAGGCGTCTTATAGGCTGCTCGACTGGTCGACCAGTCTCTGTCAAGGATGTCACGGAGTGGCTACGCTCCGAATCATCACTTGGCTCTGCCAGCCATGAAGCACCATTCAGATTCCACTCGATTGGAGAAACAGCTTGACCACCCGCAATTTGGCTGTGTATTCCGAATCGAGGATCCTTTCGGTACTTTGGCTTGCTCCTCGCCTCTGGCTTTCTCATTGACATCGGCGAAAGTGATCTTGGAGATGGACAGTCCGAGGTCGGTTGTTCTGGAATCACGTTGAGAGCAAGGGGATGGCTTACGGACGAAGTTGAAGAGTTGCCTCTTGAATGTGAGCTCTGACTGCTGGAGTATGTTGGTGTGATGACGGCTCTGATATTCTCGGCTACTGCTGGCTTGCCCCGAGAGATCGCATTGAACGTCGACGAGAGAGGAGAGACGGAGTCTCGTCGCTGATCTTCCGTTGATGCATCATTGTTCGAAGCATCTGCATACCTCGATACTGGCAGACCGGCAGTCTTCTTGTGAAGAGTCCAGTTGATGGAGTTGATGATGCTCTCCATCGCAGCTACATCGAGCTGCGATGCCATGCTCTTACATCTGCCATCTTGGCCAGTAAGCATCTTGTTTGAGGGTGCGTACAGCAGATCACCGGCACTGCTGCTTCGCACATAGTCTGGCCGTGCAGTCGACATCTTGCTTATGCTCACATGCGGTGGCGTAGTCTTCACAGGTTGGACCAAAGGCTCGCTTTCAATACGATGGCTATCGCGTGCCGGAGAGCGCATTGGAACGTCTGGTGGGCACTCAGTCACAGTGATTGAAGTCACTCTTGCCTTGGGCGTCGCGAGCAGGTCTTCAGACGACGTCGACGCCACGTGGCGCTCTTCTGAATGCTCACCTTCGCTGCAAAGCGAGTACGAGTCGCTCGCGCTTGCCGATGAGATAGTCGGTGTGCCATCCTCAAGACCACGAAGCGCAGGGTGTACGCTCGGTTGTGACTTCTCACTTGGCAGAAAAGCGCTTAGCTGGCCGACAGCCATCGAAGACGCTGTCGACAAGCGAGCGTTCTTGATTGACTTTGCTCTGAGGTCCTGTAACCAGCCATCTATCACCTGGTCGGAGGTCAGGCCAGTCAGGTCTTCCGGCTGGATATCCTCCAAAGGTATATCATGCCTATGAGAACGTCAGCCTAGCAAGGTGCCACTCGAACTCATGCTTGGCCAACCTACGTTGTGTACGAATAGTCAATGCAGCCATCGCCTTTGATCTCCAGTGGCAGCCGCAGCGCAAGGTACTTCTTACCGTCGGAAGTGGTCTTTTGTACTACTCCTTCGGGCAAGCCCGCAGGCAGTGAAGGTGAAGTCTGCTCTGCTCCAAGTGCAACCCAATGCCCTTTTAGAGCATCGTATGTGAACCTGGAGCTGGTATGGTCAGCACATGTCTGAATAATCTCGAAGATGCTACTAACCTTTTGGACTTGCTCGAATTCTCCTGCCTGATGTCGCTCTTGCTTTTGCGCACGAATCGCTGCATCAGCTGACGAGGCAAAGATTTTGACCGGGTTTCTGTGGCTTCGGTCGACATGCGAGCCTCTGGTCTTTCGGGACCAGTATCACGCAGAAATTTGGCAAGCTCGTATGAGGCGTTTTCTCTGGGCAGATCGGGATATGCTTGAGTGCGACGAAGCCGCGTGGGTGGCTGTTGTGTGGGAGTCTTCTCGTTTTCGCCGATGAGGTCTTGATAGCAGCGAACCTCCTGCTTCTCGTCTTCATGAGAGCGGGCTTGGAGCTTGGAAGAAGATTGCGACCCCTTTGGTTGAGGCATCGTTAGAGCTCCCTTGGCCATTATCGACAGTAGCGAATCGATGAAGGCTCGCGATCGACTCAAAGCTCGGTGCACAGGGAGTAAGCTGGAAAGACTATCATCATATACTCCTGGCTTCTGCGTATGGCATGCTCGGCATCTATGCCCCAAGAATGGCTGCCCTGAAAGCATAACAAATGATACCGACATTGGACTAGAGCATGACTTGGTCGTAGGTGGAACAGAACCGACGACTAGGCAGGAAGAGCGTTCGCACGATCTCAGCAGTGCCTGGATCCGAGCAGGATATGATGCGAAACATCTTAGCAACATCACCAGTCATGACCGCGGATGAGAAACCGCAGACCCTCATGTCCAATCTTACATACAAGTCACGACCTAATGCGGTTGGGGACCTGGACATCTGCAGGAGCGTCTGACTTTGGTAACGAGTATGCAAGAGCGACACGAAGCCGCGGAGCCGCAAAGCCGGTGGTAAGCCAGTCCTTTTACCAGCCCGAACTACGGTCCGACGTCCTCTTTCCGCTATACGCATGGCGGACGAATCCAGCTGCACGTCGTGCGGAACACAAAAGCCGCCATCCTGGCTTCTCAAAAACCGAATGGCTTGTCATTGGATGCTTCGCGCCAAGATGTCCAGCGCAATATTTGGGTGGCGCCGCTGCAAAGACTGGACGTGGATCACGCCGAACGTGCTTGCCTACGCTGATGTCTCGGACTCGCCCATGCGTAACTCGTGCACCTATGAGATACGCGCACCCAATGTTTCACGGCCGCTCCCGATCATGGGGGTCGCAAACAGCAGCTAGATCGGAACCATTAAACATGATGCCAACCGGAGAGGCCACTGTGCTCTGCGGGAGATCAACGAGGTGCACATGATCGATACGGCTCGGATGTTCAACCGTATGCGGGCACGCGGGAGCCCGGTGACGCAGCCTTATGGAGTTGCGAATCTCATATGCAGTAAGCAGAGCTTGAGTCGAAAGTGTAGTCGACGCCAAGCTCACCATACATATTACGTGCATGAACCTTCGCTGCGGGGTCCGCGCATCGACAGGCGGCAACTTTCCCCCGGCTGGCTTCAATGGACCCTCTTTGTTGGTTGAGCGGATAGGCCCGGCCACTCAGACGCGCTGCACGCCATGCGTTACTGCACACTAACATTCCATGGTATCTGGGCCAGATCGCAAATCAACATCGTGTAGGGCACGATTGGCGATACGATATCCAGATGCATTCCGCGCTGCCGCGGTCGTCCCCGCCGTCCTCTCTGTACTGGATCGATCTTGGCTTTTATCCAAACTTCGTCTAGGAGCCACTTTCTGGTGGAGGACTGAACTACAGCTCGCGGCCCGCCGAACTCAACAATGGTAATGCGGAGTTCTCGAGACAAGATCCCTGCCTTTCGCACAAATGTCGTGGACGGGTAGCTCACCAACCACGCCATTGGTCTCACTGAAGTGGTTCATCGTTCTAGCTACCGGGAAGGTAGCTCATCGGGTTCGCCATTAGGCTAGCGACCGTTGCCACTTGGTCAGACGTACACCCGAAGCGAGCGTGTGTCTTTCATGTGGTGAGATCTTGCTGGGTGTCGTCCAGATTCTGGAATCTGCACACGATGGGGGCAGAGCTGGACGTACCTTGCCCGAGACAGAGGTTTTACTGCGAATCATTAATTATATCGTGCAGCCGCATCTTCCAGGGATTTCGGTGCCGGCATCAACATTACCTGTTCCTCCCTCTTTGTCTATCGTACCTGGCACATTTGTCCCACATCCACGCACTACGAGAGACACTCGCTGCAGGTCATACGCATCTCTAAGTCATCGTTCATTTTTTAATCTTCAACGAACAATCACATCGACAATGGCAGATCTCGGGCGCAAAGACTCGGTGTTCGACCGACGTGTATCGGTATACGACATGCTCCTTGCCCTGCCTGCAACAGCACTCATCGAGAAGGCAAGCACGGAGCCAGAAGTACCAAAGCCAAAGCCTGTCGCCAGTCCAGTAAGACCATATCGCAACAGGACATTCAAGGTCGTGCGACCGCAAAACAGCAAAGACCTTTCAGCTCATCGTCGACCACAACTACCCCTTTTCCCAAGACTACGACGCTCATTACCGCTGGCCGGGTCGTTCTCATGGAGCTCACACTCATGGAGGGAGCGCACAACCATCGATCAGTCCTATGTCAGCGCGTTCCGTGTTGACAATTTCGATGACGACTTCATGAAGGCCAACGCACAGGCGCCCGGCCTGCTCACATTACTGCAGGCCGCAGCAGAGATGGAACATGCACACGCATCTCACCGGAGGAAACCTTCAGCTCGCCATGCTCGCAAAGAGCAGATGCGGTATCGTTTCGTCGCGTCGCCTCAGTCAGCGAAGGTTTGAGCGCTGTATGAAAATGGATCTGACGACGACCATACACTATCGCTGTCAATGAGAAAGAGATACGAGTTCAACTGTTCGAAATCAAGCAACACATTTTCGTTAGACTGATGGAGTTTCCGGCCATTTGTATCATAGCCAACCTGGGTAGTAGAAGTGTTCAGCCTACCATGTATATACCCACACATGCCATTCTTTTACCATGATAGTCCTCCGAATCACATTTAAAATCTCGACGACACCAGTGAACTTGCCCACTCTCATCATCGCCGCCTGAACCTTGCGTTAAGCGCGAATCCTACGAAAGCTATCTTTGGCTCCTCTTCTAAGCCTTACACATTGACTTCGAGCAATTCTTGGCACGGACAGATCCGATGAAAGCGTACCATGTGTTCCTACATTCTTTCAGCACGATTATGTTCGACATTGTGATAGTCAGTTGCTTGAATATTCAGACCATAACCTATTATTCTCCAAGTGATCTGATCGCAAGGGTGGGTGATGTCGTTGCGCAATGGACCTATTTCTCTGCCCGTAAGGCCCCGGACAGCTGGACAGCTACACCTCAAGCTCCTGAGTGAGGCCGATGGAGACCCTGATCTGGCGCGTCGCCTACACGATCAGACTCAGGAGCCGACTTCGCACCCTCCTGCCTCCATACTATTTGGGGCACATCTAGCCACTACATGTGGGAAAGGCAGTCAGACAACAAGTGTTCATTAGGCTTTTGGAGACGAGCGCCTTTGTACACAGCCATGTCCAGCATAGCAATGTCTGACAAAATCCGGAAAGGTAGCCCCCTGAGCTACGGTGGCAGTGAATTATACAAAATCCGAAACGTCCCCTCCCAATGCATGTCCTGTTATGCGGCCTAAATACTGCTTTCCGATGATTGCCATGTCCTCATAAATCCTCCATAGGTACGTCCTGTTATGCCGCCAATGAATGTGCTTATACTGTGATCACCATGTCGTCGTGAAGCTCCCAATCCGAAACATGCCATCAGTGTCGTCGATGTGTCATGTGCGATGCGAAACTCCAAAAGACCTCCAATGCAGCTCCTCCAATATTTCGCTGTCCACTCTGCACGTAGGCGATATAGATGCTACGCGGCGGAGAAACGCGATCGTCCGCTCCAGCAGAGCCTTGAAACGATCCGAGGGTACCATCGAATTCAAATCCTTACTATAATATGCTGCCGAAAGAACGAGCATGTTTCCAAATTGTCTATTGAGGTTAGCAAGCTTCTCGTGGCAGATCAAGGTACGAAAGCTTACGCGTGAGCTGTGCCGTGGATATTAGTCACGATGAGGTCGTGCTCAGGGACACCATCGAAGGCGATAGTGCTCTGGATAGCAGCTTCGATGCAGCGTCTACAGGCTCTCCAGATTTCAGATTCCGGCATGCCTTGAATTGCTTCGAAGATGTGGATGTCGGCCTCGTGGCGCGGTTCGCCATGTACATCGCGTGCTGCTTCCCTCACACTTCTACCGTCTTTGATGGCTGGCATAATGTGCAGAGCATAGTCAAGGAACGGCCGGTTGACCAAGTAGCGTGCGCCTGTTCAGCAGATATGTCAGCAACGCGATATGATGAAAGGAGCCCATGAGTGCACGGCGTGTTTGAGAGTTCACGATGTCGGGCTCAAGCAGTCAGAGTTGAGGAAGAAGAGCGAAGAACATGAGGCGCGGAAGTGTGACATACCCTATACATCACATTAGCAGAGTCGCAAGCTTCTGAACAGGAGCAACACTTACATAGTACTTCGCACGGAGCCTGGCGGCGAGGATACTTTCCACCGGCTTCTCCTTGTCGTCCCACTTGTAGCCATCCGGTAAAGACTCCCGCCAGGAATGTAGCAGGAGCTCGTAGCCACCCAGTGTTCCGCGTACTTGCTCCAGCGGTTGACTGAGACAATCAGATCCGTACATCTCTCGGTGGATCTGGTTGAGCTTCCGACGGAGGAATAGCTGTGCGGTATAATAGATGAGGATGTTGTCATAATCGTCCCGTTTCTCGTGATGTGGAAATTGTTCGTAGACACCATCATCGTCTTCGCGGCTATTATGTGGCATCAGTAGTGAGTTCTCGATACTCTGAATGCCACTTGACGGCAGTCGAATATCGGCAAGGATGTCGCTTTCTAACTGTAAGCATGACCAGGATACAAGAACAATTAGATTAGCGTTCTTGCTGGTGATGCGGGCTTGGCCTCTGGCGAGCTTCTTACGAATGTCGCCATGCGCAGTCCAGTAATTCGTGTAGAGCTTGTAGCGTTCGAGCAGTGTCATGGCGACACGGCTGGCTCTCGTGATCCAGCTCATGCTTTCGCCCACCCGAGCCAGCTGGCCCTTGTACAGCCCAGCAAGCAAGAACATCTGTGCATGTATAAGGTCATTTCCGTCGCCTTGCTCGCCCAAGATCTCCGCTGCCTTGGCATAGTACGCCAAGCCAGGCAGGCGATGAACGTTGGCTGAAGCGACAGACATCGTGCTAGTAACAGACGGACGGCGTATCCGAAGCTCCGTCGACGGCGAATTGGGACGGCCTTGTAATCCCTGTTTCAAGGATGAGAAGCTCAAGGTAGGCGATATCTGCTCTGTCATCATGGAAGCGGTGGAGTGCTTTCGCGTCGGAACGTTGCTGCTGAAATTCATGCCATTGTCCATAGGTGTGTCATATCGGGCCCCTGATATGGCATGTCTATGCAGACACACCTTTCCAAGAGCCAGCACAAGATATACAACAGCGTGCTGCGCCTGTCTCTCGTTCGCCTTATTTCTAAAGCTCCCGTGCGGCGGCATCGGCATTGGGGATTCAGCTGGCCGTTCGTTACGTTTCCGCTTGAGAGGATTCGTTGAGCCTTGGCTTGCTTGCGCTTCCGCGGAGACGACATCAGCATCTTGTGTACTCGTGCCATGCACTGCGATGAAATCCTCGACCATCCGGCGAAGCTTGCGTACGTCGACGAATGGGTGCATGATATGTATATGCTTAACGTAGCTTTCGTACAGTGTATTGATGGTCTCCACGTCGAGCTGGAGTGAGTCGTCAGGTCTCAGATCGCCCCATATCGGGGACAGTACTGGCAGAGGCTCGACAAAGTTCACCGGAGATCCATACGCGTCGACATCGCTCGTCTGCGTGCGTGATCGACTGCTTGATTGTGTAGCATGGTCGTCCAAGCCTCCAGCGGTATACAGTGACAGTATACCACGATCCTCCAGATCCCGGACGTAATTGTCAGTATAATGGAGGCCCGCCGCCTGTAGAATTGGTCGTATGCTCGGCCAATACCGAATGAGCTTATGGGGCGCTGTTCGGTGGTCATCGAGCTCCGATCGTGGCCTCACAACATCGTGATCCTCTGCTATGGCATCTGCTTCGAGCCTGGCTCGGAATAATTTACTGATCTCTTCCATGTCCTGCAGGCGTGCTTCAACGTTGGCCATCTGCGTGGTCATACATTGCAGACCTGAGGCATGTGCTTGCATGTACTGCATAATCTTGTCCATATTCTTGTCGGCCCTGGAATCGGTTAGCATATGATGATATGCTCTCGTGCGCAGGCTCCAAACTTACCGCGATGGCGTGCTGGGATGGTAAGTGCATCGCAGAGCACTTTCCTGGCAAGGTGTGCATGGGTTGCCTCTGCATTGATGTTAGTTGAGGTAATGGACTCATCGATGAGGATCGACTTGCTCGTCGCATTTATGCTTTCGAAGCCGACATTGAGTACAGGCCTGACAACCATTAGTAACATTTTCCAAGAGTGAGGTTAGAAGGTCACCAACCTGGTTTGCTCGCATCGTACGTTTTCGTGGCTGAGAGCTTGGGTTGACAGGTATCGGTACCGGTCCCATCGGCTGCTGTGCATGGAGCATGTGATGTGGTGGCGGAGGGATGAAGGGCGTATGGGCGGCGAGAGCATAGTCCACCGCCATCGGGTGTGGTGGGGTGTGAACTGAATCCAGAGAATATGATCTGCTCATGGCTGCGTTCGAGAAGCGGTCGGGACGTTCCACATGGTCATGATAATCTGGATCGCTGTGACCCGAACCAAAGGATTGATGGAATGATTGAGTCTGTGTGGCCATGACTTGTGCTTCGCTGGCCAATTAAAGTGGTGGTGTTTGGTCGGACTCCAGACGACCGACTTGTCGGGTCAGATATAGTAATCAAAGAGAGGGAACTGTCAGGTCCTCGAGATGATGGCGCTAGTAGTGATATCCAGTCTGCTGCACATTCCTATGCGCCTCGCATAATCGAACCTCGTTCGTGGGTTACCCACAAAGGTGGGTCAGTCAGTAGGCGTATCGCAACGTCGCTGCGTGTACTCAACTCGATATACCCGTTAGCGTTTCAAGTGTTTCACTGGATGAGGTCACTATTTTAGGGCTGCGTACGGGACGGGGCAAGACTCTCCTGAGAGACGGACTGCTGCAGGGTATGCAGTAGTACAGTTGATACGGAGGCCAGACGGCATAGCCTCGCTCATGTGTCCACCGCCAAGAACCAGGTCCGAAAGCATTGGACGTGATGAGCTCTGCCATACCTTACACTGAGGTCCGCGAGGCGCCGTCTGTGGGGCAAAGTGAAGCGAAGGGTAGGAAGGTGGAATGTGGCAAGCTGCATGAGTGATACAGCCAGGAGCATGGGTTCACGGCCTACCTGGGACCATACTGTACTCTCAAACGGTTAGCCTGCCATCGACTGCATCTGAAAAGCTGGCAGATGAGCACGAAAGTTGCCATCTAGCTGCAGAACTGTCGAGCCTCGCACTGGTCCGGCAGAGGGCGAGCGCCACTGCATCCTTGATGACTTGCATATGCTCTCCACGATCAGAAATGTCATATCTGTCCTGAGCGGTTGTGGTCTTGACTCCTTATTTGGAATTCATCTAACAGAACCAGAGGGATACAGATTGCCTCGCCAACTCATGTGGCAGGCTTGCTGACAGTTTTTGTGGGCGGAGCTGAGTCCGCTGTCACGGCCCGTGGATCTACTTTGCCATATCCTGGAAAGTAGAGCGCGGGCGGGGAGGCGCCATCGCAGGCCCCTGGCAAACTCTACGCATCGCTTGCATCACCAGATACCCTCGACCGATCGTCTCCGGTCGGCACTACAGATCTGAGCTTCATCTGAGGTGTCGTTATCATCCTCGTGTCTGTCTAACAGCGACTTCTTGATGTAGAACGATCGGCATGCGCATCATGACTTTCGCGTGGCCTTCGCCTCACATGAAGACGAACGGACCTGCATCGGCGCAGATCACCTTCACGCTGTTGGCTGGTTCCAGCATCGTGGGTCTACCATCGACACGGTTCGGCAAGTCGTTCGGTGGCTGGACGGTACTAGCAGAGATACTTCATGCACACCTGAATATCGCTCGTACCCTGGGGTGGAGCGAAATGGTCGAGATCGGAATCGGCATCGCGACTACGTGGACCGATGGAGTTTCTGCTTTATTACAGTCGCAATGCGACAGCGGCAGCTAGCGGGGACTTCGCGCCACGGCCCAGGCCCGCTCGACAAATGGATGGAGTTTTGTTAACATCGCTCCATCGACCATTGATGCTGATCTGCTTCTTTACCAGCGGTAAGGGCGGCATCGTCGCAATATAGCGATGGCCACATGGGATGAGCTATGAGCAGTCGTTGGGAACCTAGCTACACCACTCGTGACTTTCGATACCGCTGGTAAGACCGTGTCTTGCGTCACTATCGAGAAGTATCTAGCGACACAATGCGATCGTCTTTTTAGAAACGCTTGACGCAGTCTGCGGTGATCGCCGCTGTGCACGCGCGCATGGACTTCCGACTCCAGTATTTCGTATTTCGATGGTGCAGTCCAATACTCCCTGAGCTGATGCCATGCTGAGTTCAGATCTAGCAGTGCGAGGCCACCTTACCGGCGACTCAGGCCGAGGAGCCGAGACCGTATGAACAAGCTCACGAAGCTAGGTTACCGAGCGCTTGCTTGGGGGCTACAAGTTAGCACCGTAGGCATAGGCAAACGTCGAATCGTGCCGACCCTAACGGTCCGATTTGAGCTATTACTCTCCCTGCATGCAACCTGCAATTTAACATTCTAGCAGACCTATCACTGGCCGGCTGATGAATGAACGATCGCGCCAGCACTTGTATCAGCCATATGTACTAGCAACTCACCGGACTAGTGGATATCACGTCCACCCGCTGGCCTGGGTTGTAAGCCATCCGCAGCGAGCCGTCTTTGCACCATTGCGGGAGGCTGAACATCCCGCAAAGCATGTCGCAATTAGCTTTGTGGGGCATGTGACCCAACCGGGTTTGACTTGGGAATTTCTCGGACCTTGAAGGCCACCATTGACAATATATGAGACCACAGAAGGGACCAGAATGCTTCATTGGCCTATGTCGTGCCACTGTCTCACAGATCTTCCCTGCAAGTTCCAAGAGTACAACAGGGGGGTTTCTAGCACTCTTGCGGGCTACATCAAGACTCGGCTACTGTTGCCTTGTAGCATACGGCATGCCGAACACGGCCCGCGGAGGGGCATCCTGGATCACCCGGAGTGCTGGTATTCGGCGACGGGCAAGAGCGTCGATCGGTACCCGCCAGAGCATCGAGCTGATCATTCTCCTCTGCTGACAACCTTTCCTGTCTGGTCTGTAGCACAATTTGGAATCTCGTTATGACCGGATCACCAATGCGACTATCAGAGGCCTCGCCGACAGTGACCGGCCTGGGCCTCACGCATTGTTATGGTATACCCTACGTGCTGGAGCTGTCAGGATGCTAAGCCATAGTCGTGTCGCGCAGAATCACTCAGTCCACATTGCACGGTGGAAACCGCGTATGGAGTAGCTCGTTAGCGAAATCCGAGGCAACGCCTAATGCGAATCGACTGGATGTCGGCGTCGATCGCTTGAAGTGCCAATGAGCTTCGTGGCCTATCAGCTCGTCGGGTGTCGCACAAAGCACGACCTCACGCGACCATTCTGGCATGAACTCCGTGTCTCGAAGTTGCCTTACGTTCGGATGTGCCCCAGACTCTCAGCATCGACTAAAACAACCAGTGGGTGAGGCGCATGTCTGACAGCTCGACAGGCATTGTTGTCGTGCTGATGCAGGGCAAGCCAAACAGCCAGGGTGCGCAGAGTCGACAGCCTTCATCCTCATCATCTCGTGTAGGTGGCAAGCTACTATGCTGCCGGAGAGCCACGGGTTTGGCTGTGCTTACAGAACCTCCTCCCAGCAATCACCATGACCGACATCTCAACCGATAGGTAGGCACATCGTCATGCTTCTTGCCTGCAATTTTGTCATGCAGGGTAGTGGTCGAGACGGCTCAGTCCAACCACGACTATCGCGACAGGATCGCCACCACGTGGATCAGAGATGATCAGCAGCTGCGGTGTAGCGTACCACGCAGATTGCGTGGCAATTTCTGCGCAAACAAACGGTGTGCTGTGCAACCTGAGATGCACTCCACAAACACATCAGCAAACTTTATCTTGACCGCCCTCAGGCTTGCTTGAACGCTCATATATGATGGCAGAGCAGTGCATCATTTGCCGCGATGGAGCTTATTCGACATTCGAGCTTGTGATTGTCACCGCTTTTTTACATCGCAAGGATGAGATCACCAGAGCTCCAGGCGAGCTATGATGGCATCATCATACACTCACAACGATTGATTACGACCCTCGATATGAGGGCCTGGACTCGTCGACCACGGTCGGCAGGTGAGGTCATAACTGGGACCATGCTATCGCATGCTGCAGTGCGATGAACTGCATAGAGAGGAATGCAGATTCTGGTTATCAGCTATGAGTCCCCAAAACTCAATGACGAATACAGTATCTTCCTGGAGTGCTCGATCGGCCAAGTAAGTCCACGTGCGTCGACACATTCCGAGCACAGGATAGATACGTGTGCAGAACGGACACGATCTCACGATCTCACTGCTACGCTGGATATCCATGACTGGACAACCTGGGAAGCTCTCTTACTCGGCCATGAAGCGCAGCAGACCATATGCTGAATCCTAAGGTACTGCGGTTGCTTCCCAAATCTTGGTATCTTCCATCGGCTTCTCCAATACTTGACACACTCTCCCCGGTCAGAAGTCCATCAAGTGCTCATCCATATATGCTGCACAATTCCGCGAGCTTTGCGCTTTCTGTGAGCGTTGACTACAGGGAGTGAGGGCAAGGCGGCTTGGTATTAGCCTGCGTGACATAGGTGGCCATTAATGCTGTCTACTTCATGGTAGTCTAGCGACATGTAAGGTCGCTACTGTCCATGCAGTCTGTATATGACACTGTCAATGCATCTCAGGACGTAATACCCTACACTCCGTCGAGCATGGTGCTCTTGATAAACCTATGTGGTCGTGTACCTCCAGAACAAACGCTGTCGGACAACGTACTGATCAGAAAGCAGTGAAAATCTCCGAGAGCCAACCTGACGCCATCCTGCCGCGAACGAACAGCGAATACCGTCCGCTCATGTACAAATGTGGTGCTTGGGAGATCGCCGCCTGCACAAGTGCGGCGTAGCACTACCGTCCGTAAAGGCTCTGGATCGCAAATTATGCTTGGGCATCCACGAGTGAAAGTGACGTCCTCTGGCTCGAGCCTCTCGAGAATCGCTCGCTCAGCCATGCCGGGCGTCCCAGCCCTGCTCCGCTAGCCTGACGACGACAGCGCGGCACAGTCTTCGAGACCGAGACGTGGGTCTCAGACCGCGATCGTTCCTGATGCGGATACGGGGAATTGAGCAATACATGAGTAGCCGGTCGCACACCAGCAGGCTAGCGCAGCAGTCCACTCCACAAGATCATTTCGCCCAAGATCCGCCACCTTCAAGCTCTTCCCAACCCACCCGAGGACCAGGACTACACATGCGTCCCGCACGCACATGCTCGTGTGGATCGTATACCGGAAACGTATCTAGACACTACAGTGGTTCAGTCGGTAGACTGACAGAGAACATTAGTAGCGCCACACACTTGCAGACGCTATCAATAAATTACCATCGAAAATGCGGACCGCTTCCAGAAACCCAAATTCCCGGGCCTCAAGAGCCGCGCCGTAGTGTCGTAGTGCGGCGGGACGCGATGCCTAGCTCATAGCCTACTAGAACATATGCAGTTATATGTAACGTAACAACTGTCGACGCGAACTTCAGGCTGTAGGTTCAGCACCGGTGGGTTCCATGTGAAATTTGGGTAAAAGAGCCGAGTGACTGAACCACTATTGATGCTCTGGTCAATTCCGCGGCAGTGACATGCACGAAAGATGTCCTGGCGCCGGCAATGTGGTGCAATCTAGCGAGTTATCGGCGTCGAGAACAGATCCATAGGACCCTGTATCCGAGCGACAATCATGGGTCATTTGGGCTGGCCGAGGTGCCCTCCTGTATGGCACAGTTAAGGAACTATCAATCCTTGTCAACTAAAGCTTCCTCGGACTTATGCGGCGAAGTTCGGTTTCCCGGTACTTTTCGGTACATTTCGGCGATCTGAGGTACTTCACCTCAGGCAGGGCAAGGTCCTTGGTCGATATCACGGTCTGAAAGATGCGGCAAGGGGAAAAAATGTGGCCAATCTTCTGTGGATAATGAGCCGTCCTCTTCGATATCATCGGTGCATCACGGTCAAGTTACAGGACTACCCGCTTCGGATGTCTTGAGCAGCGACGAGAATGTAGCGGTATGGCGTCTCGGTTCGTAGCGTGCGATGCAGACTTTCTACTCTCCTCGTAAACCCAGCACGGTAACACTGCTACGCTCTCAAAAGCTTAGAGTCTGGTCGTGCGGCGGATGACCCGTCTCTGCAATGTCGACAAGACCTTACTCGTAAAAGCCAAGTCCACTCAAAAGCTTCCCTCCACTGACACAGGGGCATATAGGTCCGGTCACCGAATTGCACAGGATGAAAGACACGAACATACGGGGGATATCGCGAGATGTGTTGCCACACAGCCTTACAGATCGAACAGATTAGAGCTTGACGCTGCGGCCAGCTCGCGGCCAGCTCGAGAAATGGAGGGTATGCCGACTCTGAGCGACTTATCGTACATATGTACATACTCTCGTGCAACGTGATTTGGCTGCAGGGTTGTCAAGGCAGTGGTCATTGCGACTCCCTCACCAATCCACTGACTTGGTCCTCGATGGCCTTGTCGTCCAGGCCTGCGCGATGTTAGCATGACTCGATCCGAACCAACCCCTCGCTTCGTGTTCCATGTGAGTGTCCGCGTGTAACACGTACCACTCAAATCCGCCATCTTCTCCCTGCCAAACTCATATCGTGCGTATACTCTTGGCTCGATGCCTAATGCTTCCCGGATCATAATGGGTGTGTGTGGGTTGTGGTGCTTCATCGTTGGGTAAGCGCGGGTGAGGAATGATCTGGAGAACCATGCACGTTAGTCTGTGCCATGTCTATCATCGTATATGCTGTATGGACTTGATTGATATGCATACCGGACAGCATTGGAGTGTTCGCTGGTCTGGCAGTGTAGAAATCGTAGTTCTTTTAGGCCTTTCGTGAACACGTATTTGCCGGACATGGCGGCGACGGCGACTTCTATCTGGCTGTGATGGACTTGGGGCGGGTCGAAGACAGACTTGTGTTGAGAGTATGGCAATGATCAAAGTATTCGATGCTTCTCAAGATCACGTGCCAAAGCTCGGGCCTGCGGACTTCCTCCCCTCAAGCTCCGGCACCACGATCTGACTATGAGCTATTTACCTCGTCGGCAACACTGCTCCAACTGGGCGACATAGCATTACTCCTCTTCTCCCCTCTGGTACATACCCTTGTTCCTCGATCACAATGGCCACTACCATGCGCCTCGGCCTGCGCGGCGCCCGCCAGCCCATCCTCCGCCAGAACCTCCGCTTCACCCAGCGCAGGACATACGCAACGGCTGAGACGATCGCAGAGCCAGCTACTGAGTCTGGCTTTACGAAGTTCTACAACAGCCCGGTTGGACCGAAGACTGTGCACTTCTGGGCTCCGATCATGAAGGTAAGCGATGAGAAAGAGCTATAGGCATGAGTCTTGTATATCCGAATCTGGACACTACTGCTCATGCTGAGCGACGGAGCCAGTGCTGACAATGCTACGAACAGTGGGGCGTAGTCCTAGCCGGCGCCTCCGACTTCCTGCGTCCAGCCTCCCAACTCTCCCTCTCGCAGAACATGGCTCTGATGGCCACCGGCTCGATCTGGACCCGCTGGTGCTTCGTCATTAAGCCCCGCAACTTGTTCCTCGCCTCCGTGAACTTCCTGCTCTTCTGTGTGGGAGCTGCGCAGACGACGAGGGTGTTGATGTACCAGCAGAGTCTGAAGGGTGACAGTATGGGTGCTGAGATTGAGAAGTCGGCGAAGGAGGGCGTGAATGAGATTGTGGATGTTATTAAGCATCCTGGTAAGGTTGTTGAAAGTGTGGAGAAGACGAAATAGAGGGACAGAGCTATTTTGTGGGTGGTGAGATCTCACTATGGGGTGTGGAGCTCTTGATACAGCATCGAGAGGCTGTATTTCGAGTAAAATCTGGGCAGTTTCATGCATAGGAGCCAGATCTCACAATGTCTCTTTGCTTTCCATAGCATGTACAGTGTATGCAAGTATATTCATATCTCAGCTCCCTCGAGCAGCAGTGACGTGGAGACATGCCTCAACCCACCTGCCCGAACTTGGAAGGCACGACTAGGTGAACAAGCAACAAGCAATAAAGACTCCAAGAGTTCAGTAACAACGACACTGTCGCCGCTGCCAGATATCTACCTATCTACCTGGGTATATACCCTGGTCAAAAGCCTGCTCCGCAATCGCCTGCACATCCGACTTCATGCTCTCGTTACGCGACTTCATTGGACCGTCTATCCGAATGTCTACTATGCCGCTGCCGACTTCCAACGCAGCAGATTCACGAATCAATATATACCTGCCTAATACAGCCTAAGTCATATCTCAATGCGCCTCTCGATGCGGCAAACATGATGGAACGACAGCCACTTACAGCGGCAAGGTAAAAGGCGTGCTGCTGCAGCCTCTGGTCATCGCAGCAAGCAGCAGACTCACATGACTCGTGGAAACGGACTTACATATGAGCCTCTGCCATACGCAGCAGGATGGTTCTCCAAGCAGAGCTACATAGCAAACATGCCCTCTCTTCTTCAGTTCTTCACATTCGCCACCTTTGGTACGGCGCAGACACTGATCTCTCAGCTCCACAACCAAAGTAATGCCAACTTCAACTCCACTCCAGCATACAAGCAAGCTCTCCTCGCCACCGTGAATACGACCTTTCACGCCAAAACCTGTAACGACTGCGACGACATCCTCCGCGTCCTCAAATCCGTCGCCGAATTGGGCGAAGCTCCCTTTGCCGAACTCAGCATAGCATTTTGCAATGCCGCTCACGAAGGAGACCCCGATGTCTGCGCCGGCTTGGAGACTCTGGAAGCTCCCTCTGTGTCGTGGGCATTGAGGCAGATGGTGATCCCGAGCCAGACGGCGCAGGTCTTCTGCGAAGCACTCTATGGACTCTGCCCACAGCCTGCGATCTTGGACTATACAGTACCCTTCCCTAAACCGAAGCCAGCCAAGAAGCACACTTGGCCTCCAACCAGCGGCCTCGAATCATTGAAAGTCGTGCATATATCTGATATGCATGTCGATCACTCGTACACCATTGGTTCGAGCTACAATTGCTCAAAGAGTATCTGCTGTCGTTCTTACAACGCCAGTTTTGCCGCCGGGTCTGAGCTGGCCAAGTTGTATCCTGCTGAACCCTTTGGGGAGTACTACTGTGACACGCCTGTGGATCTGGAGGAGGCACAGTATTCTGGTGTCGCCGAGTTCGCAAGGAATAGAGCGTTCACGATCAGCACTGGTGACATGGTTGAGGGCTTTACCTGGGGCACTAGCGATACTGAGATAGAGTATGACATTAGCGACATCTACCATAGGATGCGCAAGAGTCTCGGATTGGTCTTCCCAGCTATTGGTGAGCACGCATCAGCATTACGATGGTCTCCACTGCTTGCTGATAGTCTTTCAAGGTAACCACGATGCCAACCCTGTAAACAGCTTTCCACTACCGGAGCTCAAGACATCATACAACAACACCTACGACTACAACCTCGACGCGCAGCTCTGGCAACCTTGGATCGGCTCTGCCGCTGCAGCTCAAGTCCGAGCTCACTCTGGCATGTACAGTACGACCTACACCTCGCCATCCACTGGTTCTTGTCTCCGCATCATCAGCATAAACACCATGTTTTGGGAGGGCGTGAACTGGTGGATCTACAACACGACCATGCCTCGTGACCCAGCTGGTGTCTTAGCTTTCCTTGTCTCCCAACTTCAGCTAGCAGAGGATAATGACGAGCGTGCCTGGATCATAGGCCATATACCACCGGGAAGACCAGATGCTTTGTACGACTATTCTGCATACCTCGATCAGGTTGTCGAGAGGTACGAAGGCACGATCGCTGCGATGTTCTGGGGCCATACGCACAGAGACCAATTCGAGATCTCGTACGCTGATTACATGAATCAGACAGCCGCTGGAGCACGCATGGTAGGCTTCATAGCGCCTTCTCTGACACCGACAAGTGGCAACCCCAACTTCCGCGTCTACAGCGTCGACCCAATCACTTTCTCGATCCAAGACTACACCGTCTACACCGCCAACCTTTCCACACCCGATTACCACACCTTAGGTCCTAAATGGGAGGAGTACTACTCCTTCAAAGCAGCCTATGGCCCTCTCCTCGATCCACCCTACACCGACGCCCACGCTGAGCTAACACCAGCCTTCATGCATAATGTCACGATGCTCTTCGAAAACAGCGATACAGTATTTCAACAATACTACGACCGTAAGCAGCGTGGTTGGACTCCACAAGGGTACGGGCCTTGTGAGGGGAGTTGTAAGACTAATGAGATTTGTCAGTTGAGGAGTGCGCAGAGTCAATATGCTTGTTTGGCACCGAGCGCTGCTATGAAGAAGAGAGATGGTGAGGTCGAAGGCGGGTTTGTAGCGAGGGTGCAGAGTGAGTGCTCGCAGTCGAGGATGGTCGGGGTGTTGCATGGTATGGCTGGCAGTCTGGACGTTGTGAAGCAGAAGCTGGAGGTTCTCCGGAAGGGCTGATTGTATGCATCATCGATGTCATGGCTCGGACATCATCAGGTTGGTTCCAATGCTGGATACTGGGCATTACTAGTAATACATTAAGCTATGTGGAAGAAGACCATGTATATACGCTATTTGTTGAAACAACGCGCACGTGTGCAAGCCGAGAAAGTTGCCAGGTACTGCGTCCCAGCCTTAACGCAGTTGTCTAGAACACGAAAGGCCACGAACGCAAGCCATCAGGATCAAGAATATGTAGTACTACAACACGCTCATCCCGCAAGCTCATGATAAGGTCGATTGGCGTACGGTCCAGTCTGCTGCGGTGGTGTCGTCATACTGAACCGTGTTCCGTGAACATGCACGGAGTGAGGTGCCACGCTCTGATACTGCTGCGTCTGCGACTCAACTGACGACTTCCGTGGCGCGCAGCTCCTGCGTTTGAATAGAGATGAGAAGCCGCGGCGTTTCGTCGGTGAGGTCGTGGGTTGCGTGGCATAGGACGCTCGTTGAGGCAAAGCAGCACTTGCTGTTGTTGGGACAGTGGCGACGGAAGACTTGGGTGTAATCCAGCGCTTGAAGGCGCGAACGAGAGGCGTAGAGCGCTTCGTTGTGTTTCCACTGTTGTTTGCGAGTTGAGGTGGAGATTCGGCGCAGATGGGGGGCGTCAGCGTGAGACGCAGTGGCTTGCTTGGGGAGGATTTCTCGGCCTCTGGGCTTGGCCGGGCAGAAATTGTCCTGTTGTGGTGGTGATGGTGGTGGTGGTGGTGATGATGCTTGCGTGTGCCGTAGTGCTGTAGCGGCGACGGTGGGTCTTCGAAGTAGTCGTCCGCATCTTCTTCGTTGTCGTTGCTGTAGTAGCTCGAGCTCTCTGATGGTAGATCTCGCAGAGGTGTGACAGGCGAAATGGTGGTCGGTCGTGGTCGAGAGGGCCTAGTCGTCACTCGAGCAGTCGAAGAAGGTGGCGTGAGAATCACGATGTCCTGGTAAGGTCCAGTAAGTCTGCCTTTGTCCTCGGGGGCTGATAATCGCTGGATCTGGAATACGTCGTTGGCTGGGCGTGCCTCGGAGCTTATCAAGGCTGGCGACTGCTTATACTCGGGGGAGTTGTGATCCATGGGGCTGGAGTCGTCCATCACCCGACTATTGCCGCGAGCAGGCACAGACTGCAATGTTGGGATGCCTCGGTATAACGGCACTGGTTTCATGGCAGCAGATACCGCCGTCGAGACTGCTGTCCTGGAGCTGACAGTAAGCACGGTATCAAATGAGCTGAAGCTGGACAGGCTCAGTAGACTCATTCTCGACTGACAGCCTCGCGAGGACATTCTAGTAAGCCTTGACTGCATGCTTTCGTCTGTAGACGTCCGGGGCGACCACATCACGGAGCTGGCGGCTGACATCTGAGGTGTGACCACCGCTGCGCGAGCCATAAGCGACGACATCCGCGACGAAGCTGATCTATTAATGCGATGACCTTTCCTGCGACGCTGCGTCGGGCTGATATGGACACCTGAATCCCGATGGCGTTTGTGAGGAGATTTGCCCGGCCTGTATGCTAGACTCGGCTTGATAGCACGAACATCGTCAACATCACCGAGCTGACCGAGCTGCGTCTCGACTTCCTCGAGCTTCTCTAAGATGGATGCAAGTTCGCGCTTCTTGCGTTCGACAAAAGCCATCTTCGTCTCGCACATGTATCCTGCTTGCAGGACTTCACGATGCTCGGCTTCCGTATCTCTGGCCCACTCCGAAGCACTGCTAGACAGGAGCGATATGGTATCGTGCTGTCTCACCATTTGCTCAGGCACAGTGAACTCACTAGATTGGGTTCGTCGTCGCATATTCTTGGTCTTTGTTGTGGCTCTGCTACCGTGGACGTAAGGACTACCATTGTACGGCCCGACGGGTCGATAGACGGGTGGTAGAGCAGTCAGTTGAGTCTTCGGTTTCTTTGTCTTTGTGGGTGAGCTCCGCGGTGTGGGTATCGAAAAGTTCGGCACAGGTGCATAGATCACCGTGACTCCGTCAAGAAGCGTTGGTTCTTTGGAAGCTGGACGTACTGCGGGTCGTGCAGTTGCAGCGGCGGGCCTGTCAGCACGACCATCGTTCTCAAGCCAAGTCGACAGAGCTCCAGTTGGGTTGACAGGTCTTTGTAATCTCTTGGTCTCCGCGTATGCTGCATCAGATACGCCTAATGGTTTTACTGGTTGATTGAAGGCATTGCGAAGCTCAGCGATCCTCGAGGTGGTCCTCTTAGGATACTGCCCCTCTGTTTGTTGGTATGGAGGCATGTCGCTCTTGTTCGGTATCTGTTGAACCTCTTTGATAGCTGCCATGGCGAATAGAGCCGTCGTTGAGCAAAGGCGGGCTGTGATGGCCACGAGGATCAGATGTAAACAATACTAGATGAGCTCGGAAAGAGGCTCAGGCCGTCAATGAGACTGTAAAGCAGTTGTCGAAGTATGTAGGTCAGACAGCTCACAACGCTGTGTCGAGAAAGATTAGAAGATTAGTATTACTGTAGGCGTTGTATAAAAACATAAGGAAAGAATGAAAGACTAATGATGAAGACTGTGAGAGACTTCGCAAACATTGTCTTATACACTCAGACCGTCTTCAAACATATCAACAGCCGTAACATCGGCGGATCGTGCAAGACGCCGATGAGTATACTGGGAAATGAAGTATTGGACTGCACAGGTAGCGGCCAAGTCAAAGCTGGCAGCGGTATGGCAAGCGCCATAATCATCGAGACATGTCAGACGTTGCTAGCAGTTGGCTGATTGTGGTCGACGAACTCCACATGTCAGCGGCCTATAACCAATCTAACCTTGCCCTGGCGGAGTTGAGCGTCATTCTCTTGGCTTCGCACAATGGAGTAGGTTCGTTTTGCTCTGGAAGATGATGTTCTGAGTCCATCTCGGAAATCTTACGTCTAGGTTCAGATCAGGGTGAAGTGTCTTGACATCGTTTTGCAAATTCTGGTTGCCCGTCCGACTGACAGGTGCGGCAGGTCATCTGGTCCATGGCCAGTCTGGCAGGAAAACTTCCCTGACAGCGTGTTGCATTGTGACGCGACTGCTTCATGGCTTCATGCGCACACAGTCAGCAGTAAACAGCCTTGTGCCATGGAAGGTGTGCAAGCGTCTGTGTCAGAATTCAACGAGCCCTGAAAGCAAAATTCGAGAAGCCCGTTCGTGCGCGTGTGAGGACACTTCATGGTTTTGTCTCACGGTGTACCGACAGGAATGAGAAAAGTGTCTCAGCTCGGGTGGGTGGCGAGAATGTATTCCAGGAGGCGTAGATGAGATGCCATGACAAACTCGAGCTTTGTCCAAGGAAATCGTGTCCAGTGCCACTGCACAGGATTGTCGCTACACAGCACTGTGAGGGCTCGTACTGCAAGGCGTCTGCTGTCAAAAATAGTACTGGTCTGCATTGAATCTATCAGAGTCACCGTCAGTGACACGGCTCTTGCGATGAGTGGTCGGGGCTGAAGACGGTGGTTGTAGTCGCTCCACTTTTCCGCCCCAACTCACGGACCTCAGGGTTCATTTGGTTTTGTCGAAGACATTGTCTCGCTCCTGATCCAAACACTTACCTCACCCCACCTTCACAACTCTACACTGCGCAAGCAAAGTTTGGTCCCTCTGGAGCCTAAAGTGGACGCCGACGTCGTGTCACCAGCTCAAGTGTAGTGGAGACAACAATGCAGCCTTGTCCACCACGCCACAAGCTACGTCCATGATTCTCTTCTACGCGAATAGGTGCCTCAGGAATAAGACTTCCAATAGCAAGACATTCGACTGTCATGCAAATGAGCAGGTACTCTCGACAGGGGAGTGAGCATGCTTGCCAAGCACAGCGACGGCATTCCTCATCAGATTTTTGGAGACGAGCCACTGACCAGGTAATGTGCACTTTGATACCACCGTATTGTAGCATGCCTATGATTTGAGCTCGAATACGGGAGTACATCTATGGCCGATAAGACGCTACGCCAACCCTCCAGCGTCTCTTGGAATGCTCCAATAAGGGCAACTAATCTCATCGTGGTTGGCATTGACCGTTGCCTCTTGGTGGAAGGACGTAGATGCCTACGCAAGACGGACCTTGCACTGCAGCCCCTGTCACCTGACATCGGACAGTTCGTCCACCTCAGACATCCCGTGATGAAGATCATCGGGGGCTCTGTTTTGCGAATGTCTTTGCAGCCTCGTGGTTCTGCGTCTGGGGGGAGACGGAAATACAGCAGGATGCAACAGAGCATCGCAAACGCGCTGAACACACAGCAGATCCTCATAAGCTCCTATACAACGAGCACAACGTCCATCTTGGCGACTTCGGCCAGGAGAAGATGAAAGAACAGGTATATATTCCTCCACCTCAACCAAGTAAGAATAATCCTCCTTATCATCCAACACAACAATCTACTTCACTTCACAAACGAAAACCAACTAAATTCACTCGCTCCACCACTTTCCACCCAACCAACCCCCAAACCAAAACAAAAATGTCTGCCTTCAAGTCCCTCGCCATCATTGCCCTCGCGGCCTTCGCCACCGCCATGCCCACGGCCGTCACCACCGGCAACAATGGCGGAAAAGGCTGCACCGGCACCCAGGCTGCGCAGACCTGCAACGCCAACCAGCAGCTCAACTGCTGCCAGGACGGGCTTCTAGGCCTGGACTGCCTCCTCATCGACCTCCGTGAGTTCCGTGGCGAAAGCCCGAATGCCATGGCCAGGACTAACACACTTCTTTTTCCAGTCGATCTGCCTCTCACTGATACCTGCACCACGGGTACCGTGAACTGCTGCTCCGGCGGCGGTGACACTGTGAGTTGACCCCGTAGACTCCTACCGCCGCCAGTACTTCTGTCCCATGCTCAAGCTAACATCCTAACCAGGGCCTCATCGTCCTCGACCTCTCCTGCTCCGTGGTCAACCTCGACCTCCTCGGCGGCTTGTAGGTAGATGGATAGAACACCGTCTCGATCGAGTGTAGCAACGAGGACATCATTGAGACGTTTACTTCTCGGGCGGGTCGTGGCGTTGGGGCTTTTTACAAACCTTTATCAGCATCTGCTGTGTTCTTGGACCACTCTCTTATCTAATACAGTCGATATGAATACCTTTCTCCACACACACACACACACACACATACACAGTTTCCACACGATACCTGAGTTCCACGTTCGTAGTCTGGAACGACTCCAACTGCTTCTCCCTGTTGTACAGTCGTGAGTTGACTTTCCTCCATCGACCCGGCTTCTTTTGCGGCAGCACGATATATATGGAATACGGGCCGACATGACACCGAGTTTCCTAACCGCATAGCTCGAGGAACAGAGCCCTCGCCGCTTGCTCGCTCGCCACTGCAGTTGCAGCAACGATCGTGGATTGGCGATCTAGGGATGAGAACCCAAGCATAGCTAGTACCGTTTGCTCGTTGGACTGAAGATGTTGCGCGAGCCTCGCTGCTCTGACATCCCCGTCGGACAATAATCACTTCGCTTTCGTTCTACAGAGCCGATTAGTGCCAGGCAGCAAACACGCAGCTCCTTACATGCTTGCCTGCTGCGTGAGAACCTGCGAGGGTGTGTGTAGCATAGGTACGATAGTCGATAGACTCTCTACCATTCATGGCTTGATCATACCACCATCCCATCATTCCTGGTCAATTGGACTCACACTCAAACCGGTAAATTATCTGCGGTCAATGCCCGCATTGACAGTGCTACGACCAAAGTCGTGAAAATGTAAGGAACGCATGCCCGAGCTATATGGTACACAGTCGTTCAAGCATGTACATACATACGAGAGCTGAGCATCGCCTTTCAGCCGGCCTAGCAGCAGGGGTTTGTGGCATTGGATACATACATCCAAGGAGGAGCCTCCGATTCCATGGATCCGCCTTGCAAACAGCACCAGAAGTTGGATATTTGGCAAAAGCACGCTTTCTCGCCTCTTTCATGATATGAGACGACGACAGAGCAGCCTATAGTAACCCCGTCAAGCATAGAAGTCGGGACCACCTACTCCACATCCCCCTTCCCACCAAACTCCTCCCCCTCGACCAAATCCGGTATCTCATCATCATCCTCCTCCTTCTTCCCACCCTCCTCCCCGCCCTCGCCGCCGCTCTTCTGCAGCGACTGGTAGGACTCGGCGAGTTTGCGCAGGGAGGCGAGGGAGTCAGGACCCAGTTGGTTCAGGATGCCGGGGACGAGCTCGGTGAGCTCTTTGTCTTCGCCGTTGCCGTAGAGGGCGAAGGTGTTGGAGGGGACGGCTGCGTGGACTGTATGAAGCAGACCGGTCAGCATGTGTATGTGTATAATAGTATCATGGAATGGATTGTCCGTGGGATTTATGTATGGGGCTTGGGATCTGTCCGGACATACCCTTTGGTGCGGAGAAGTGGATGACGTTGCCGTCGCTCTTGAACATGTTGACCTCCTCGATGCCAGTGATGGGCTGGACGTTCATCTTCTTGAGGGTGGTCTGCAGCTTCTTGTCGTCGGTGCCGGAGGACTTGTGGACCTTCTTGACCTTTCTTCGGGGTGTACCTTTGCCTCTGTATCATCAATTAGTACCTTCACATTCAATTCCTTCTCATGGCGCGGCACAAGGAGTATGCTGAGATCATGTGATACAGTATCCCAGCTGATTGAGCTTTGTGATAGCGTCTCGCTATGCTGTGCTCCTTTGCGATTGTGGGTGGATTCGTAAGAAGGAAGTCTCAATGCTTACCCTAAACCATCATGTTAGCTCAATCAATCTCTCCATACCATCTTCTGGGCTCATGGAGCATGTAAAGGTGAACATACCAATGCGCACCGCATTTTGCATGCGAGCCAACTTCTCATGATCCATATTTGCGGCTTGCTATATCCTCTCACAACGATTCCTGAGCGTGTCTTCGGTAGAAAGGCGATCAAGTGGATGTGGTCGGCGCCTCAATTACTGGAATATCAGGGCGGAGCGGCAGCAAGGTCCTCAGCGGTGCAGCGGTTGACGAGGGTACTGGTTCGTGAGTCTTGGCATCGTGCGTGACCGCGGCTGCCCTCGAATTCTGGCGGCTGATCCCGCGGGCTTCGGATGTCGGCAGCAAGCCCTAAGCTGGTCATCTGGTCGCGTATCGCGTGTCTCTCACTGCATCACTTCACATCACATTACAATACAACACAAGACAATACAATACAATACAATCATCATCACTATGACATTCTGTTCCGAACAGTACCCAGAGGTCTACATCCAAGAGCAATTCATATCCACCGCCAGACATACCGAGTCAATCTCAGCTCATGGGTATCATCCCTCAACCCCGAAACACCATTAACAATCTAGTTCACAAGCCCACCCTCTCTTCTTGACACCCTCACCACAAATCACGACATATCCATGTCCCGCTCACTCTCTTCAGCCATATCCTCGCCATCATGAGAGACAACCTGCCACTTCTTCCCCTTTCCAGACATCTCCTCGGCATCCCCCATAACTTCATCCTTACTAACCGCCACGAAATCCTCCTCATCCTCAACCTGAACCCAATCCCTAGAGTCCTTGACATCTTGCTGGCGCTCCCTGGCGAGCGTCCATAGCCTGGCTATACCACCCGCCTGGTTCGTTGGCGGCGGCTGATCGGTAGACTTCTGTGGAGTCTTCTTCTTCTCAAGCGGGCTTTCGCTCACTCGTTCAGTAGAGCCGAGCTTGGCGTTCGTCGGGGCATCACATTTGGATACTGGTACTTGCATCGTATTCCTTACAGACTCCTTAATAGACTCACTCGGCACCACCTCCCCAGTCTCCGATCCCCGCGCTCCCATCCTCGCACCCCCATCACAAGAGGTCTTCTCCCCCGCTTCTTTCCTCAATTGCGAGAGGAACCTGCCAGTACGACGCACTCCCAGACCATCTTGCAGCACCATCTTCGCGAACCGCACAGTCGCCGATCTCAAATCTTCCTGCTTCCTCTTCTCCTCGGCAGCGGCGGCTTTTTTCTCCGCCACCGCCTCCTTCTCGGCCTGGTATCTCTCACGGTATGTGAGCTGTTCGCGCGATCGGAATTTCTCTCGCGTCTCGCGCTTCTCTTGTGCATCTCGCTTCTCGACTGAGGCGCGCAGTTGACGGATCTCCTCCATCGTGGCTGTGCGAGATGTGAGGGAGGAGGGTGCGAAGGAGTCTGAAGGCCGCGGTGCATCGGAAGCGAAAGCACCGGGCATGGAGCATCCAGCTGAGGAGAGCTCGTTGATCTCGTGTTGCGGCTGAGAGCTGCGGAAAGGAGATCCGTGGTGCCACCAAGGTGATTGTGAAGATTCGGCTTGATATGGGCCTGACTGTGATTATAGCAGATCATCGTCAGCGCCCTGTCCACGACGAAGAGTTGCGATAGATAACGGCCACCTACCTGATCCTCCTTGCCTCCCGACCATGGGACTTGCTTCCAGAAGTTTCCTAGCTCGGCTCTGTCGCTAGCATTCAGTATTGGCTCGCAGGGACTTGGGTCAGGGAATCTAGCATACTCCACCGATGTACTAGTGCCCCCCGGCGACAGACTCCCGTCCATTGCGGTGGTGAGGTGGCTCGTCCGCGACATTGCAGCAGGTCCTAGAGCGTCCGAATATCTGGCGGAGGGGCGTCTTCGTTCGGGCATCGGTATGTACGTCGACTCATCACGAGTCTTTGGTGGCGACTAGATTGATCGATCATCAGCACTGACATTCTAGTCACAACCACATACAGCGAGCTGCTCGAGGAACCGAGGATAGTCATCAGGGTTGAAGTGCAAGGGGAAACACATACGATAGCATCCCTCACCTCCTGTGCCTCCTCACTATCCGCATGCACTAATTTGATGTGCCCGAAGCTATCATAACCATAGGCTCGTACAGCCGAGCAGTTCTTTCGACTATCCGCACCGGAGTCAGCGAAGATCTCACACAGAGAGCAGCGGAAGGGAGGGGAAGGGAAGTAGAAGGTGTCGTACCTTTCAAGCACGTTCGCGTGATCCGCCCAGTGACTCTTGTCTTCACAACCGCGTGACATTTGGTATGAGCCATCGTAGGTGTGGAAGGGTGGTGTAGAGGTGAACTCGCGAGGCTGTGTGCCTGAATCCCAGAGGGGTTGTGGCTTGGGGCGCTCGAGAGGTGCTTTGCGGAATGACATGATGGCTGTGGTATGTGATGAGTAGGTAGTCTGGCTGGCGTCAGTATCTGTGTCCTTCGACCATTGTCACCAATGGCGTCGAAAGGTAGGTGGTAGACCCAGTGGCTGCGAAGTCTGGAAATCACGAAAGCAGAGTGCAGAAGAGGAGGGCGCGAAGTGCAAGCAAACACCACAACATCTTCCACCTCCGACGGGGAAGAAAAGTTGGCCAGGCTGTAAGTTGTGCGAGCTTGGCGTGTTCGGACGTCTTGTGGTTCACGATGATCTATCCAGATATCGTAATTGGTCGGAAGAAGTGAGTATGCAGCTTGGACCCTAGCTCTGATGCTGCGCCAGTTGTGCGAAGCCGTAGGTAAGCAAAGCTCCATCCGCCCCATTATCCGAACCACAAGATACCTCCGGCGTTGCAATTCGCACCCCGACGTGCTACTCTCTTTAGAACCACGAAGGGCCAGACAGTCTCGCAAGAGCGGACGAGTGCCGTAGTCCAACACCCCGAACAGCGCCCTTCACACCATGAACGCATTATGTAACGTGACATAGTCAAACCCCATTCCATATTCCCTATCATCCTCCCGCTCTCCTCCTTCTTTCCCACCTCCTTCCCACAATCCCCGCATTAACACAACTAGGTTCCCACAGCGCCCTCTCAAAGCCCTCTCCCCAACCCCTCCGCGTCCTATTCACACGCCCATCTCCATCCCCATCTCCATTCCCATCCCCATCTCCATCCCCATCACCCCCTTCCTCATCCTCATCCCCAGGATCCCGCACAACAACACCCATAACCGGCCACATCGGAATCGCACAGACTTGTCCTATCTCGCAGCCAGGAGAGCAGGAGGTCCATTGGTCGGACCAGCCTAGGTAGGCCATTAGGATTTGGATGGTGTGGAAGATTTGGAGTAAGGTGGTGTGGATGGTTCGTAGATCCTCTGGATTCATATGATGGGGTTGTGGGTGTGGGTGTGGGTCGCTCGGGCTGCTGGGTGAGGCGGTGTAGTTGTTGTAGTATTCCAACCACACTATCTCTGTTTCTAGGAAAGGCGGGAGTAGAGTTCGGCAGATCGAGGTGAGGACTTCGGAGATGGCGGTGTACGTTACGTTCTCGCTTGCCGTCATTGTTGACGAGTCGTCTGATTCATATTGTGTCTTGCAACGCTCGAATGCGGCTCCGGGGTTCGGAGCAGAGGGATGGAACGCTTCAGTCAGATTCTCCCGGGAGAAGGGCGGGTATTCGTAGAAAGGCATCCACAGTCCATGCAACACATCCCTCGCACTTCTCGTGAGCTTAAATAGTGACTCCGCCGTATATTCCTCCCCCCTTTCATCTGGTGTGGTGGATAGAAGCGTGCGAAGATCAAGAAGCGGTCCACCATATTCCAACACGATCTCCCGCGCGGTAGAGACCCAATCAACCTCACTACCACTGGACACACCATTCTTGCCAGCCTGGAGGGACCTCCTGATCCCCTCCAACACCGCCTCTTGCATAACCACCCCATCCTCAACACTAACATTCAAAACCCTCTGCCCCGTCCTCCTCCTCTCCAACCCCCTCAGAACCACCCTCCTCTCTTCCTCCTCCGTCCTCCCCAACCCCAATCCCCCAAACCCCGCTCCGTCCCAAAACCCTTCCCGAGTCAAATTAAACCTACTCCTCTCCTCCGCCACCCTCACACCCTCTTGATGTGTCAAGCGAGGATCATAGAACGTGAAGATCGCGGCACTATCGATCCGCACGCGGGTTTCCCCTTGGCCTGGGGATCCGACGCCGGCGAATCCGTAGCGTTTGCTTGCTGCGTGGAACCATTCGTACATGCTGTATAGCACGAATGGGTGGCGTGTGAGTATACCCGGCGGGCCACGGTGTCGATCTGAAGGTGGCGAAGTACCCGGGACGGACTTGAGGAAAGCGAGTGTGGGCTGGTGTCGTGTATCGATACCACCAATCTGCAGCTCGGAATCTCCCATTGCATAATCTAGATCGTGACCCGCCGCAGTCTCCATCCTAGCGTCGTCTGAGTCGGCCAGCAACGGCGCTCGGACGGCAATATTCGAGATTAATTTTGCCGAAGGCGAGGAGAAGTTACACCAGATCATTTCAAACCCCGTATTCATCCTCACTATACCCTCGTAGCCCCATCCCAACCCACCTAACCCATGATTCTTGATAAAGCCGCAAAGGCCCTTGGCACGATCATACTCAGCTTTCAACGGATTCCAGCGCGAACAATCCGTCGCATTCTCCGACCCCGGCGGACAAGGCCTGAGGGGATACGATCCATTTCCTTCACCACTGCCACCATAAGGCGGCGGCTGTCCGAACACAGGATCCACCGGCACATTCGCAGAAGTATTGTGGAGAAGTAACATCTGCGCATCCATACTCCCGGCCCCCGCCAAACTCGCACTCGTGCCGTCGAAGTAGAGACACCGCACCCTCCTCGTCGTACGGTATGTCAGCATCCGGCTCGTTTGTGCAAGACCGGCGATAGCGTACGACATCTCAGGGTCGAAGGCGAACCATTCCGGGCTTGGAGGGGTGTGGGGGTCGAGGCGGGCGTGGTAGAGGTTTGTGTTTGGGGAGATGGAGCAGGGGGCGATGGTGTGGGAGTTGGGGTGGAAGGTTTGGGGGTATTGTTGTAGGAGGGTGGAGAGGGAGTGAAGGATTAATGGGGAGGGGGAGGAGAAGTTGAGATTGGAATGTGGGCGTGGCAAAGGAGGGGACAGTTTCATGCGTTCTTGATGTAGTGGTCGTTGTTGTAGTGATTGTTGTTGTAGTTGATCGGGTGCAAATAGTGCCGATGCGGTGACGGCAAGCGGTACGAGGAGGCCTTGTAAGAAAAGCATGTTGGAGCATAAACCAAGCAAGGTCCAGAAATGCTTGTCGCGGGCGCTACACCTATACCTCACCTTTCCATGGTGTCAGTATGCCAGTTAGTCGAGGCCTTATCGTGGATCACCCGCCAAGCTCGTTCGCTTGCGTATGCGCCTGCGTGGCACGTATCGTAGCGAGCGAGGTACATCAATTCTTTGGTGCAGTCCATAATGGCCCCATTGGGTGAGATTGTCGGCAACATGTGAGCTCTACGGTGATTGAAGATCCTCCACAACGGCCTCGACATGATAGCAGGTACAACCCTTTCGTGGTCGATCTGAGGTTGATATGATTTTTATCGTCATCGTCATCGTCGTCGAATACAGAAGGCACATCCATCTCCGGCCCATCGCCGAACGAGCCGAGCATTCTCCGGCATTGGGAAGCTGCTGCAACGTCAATCACCAAATCTTTGCTGAAGCTCTCGTGCTACCTATACTGATATACCAACTAGCTCACAACCAGCGCCAATGGGGAACGGGGCTTCGAAGCCGGAGCAACACATCTTTACCGCGTATGTCCGACCGCCACAAGCAGGATATATATGTGCCAAGAATACTGATGCGACAAGCAGCGATGTGCCCGTGAGGTTCTCCCAATCCGTCCTCGACTCGTTACAAAATAACCCTGAGGTATGCCATTCACAGTAGTACTCTCTATGAGGACTGCAGTTGATATACATACCAGACCGACTCGACCCGCGCCCACACCGAAGACCTCAAGGTCCAACAACGCGTCCGCGAAGAATTGACTCGGCTCCGGGACCAGCAATCCCAGCAGCTCTCCCACCTCACCGACTCCCTCACCGTCTCTCCACCCAAAGAGACCTCCTCCCCCACAAACGCACCAACCACCGCACCAACCACCGCACCAACACAAGACAAAACCGGCCTAGCCTACCACCTCTCCTCCCCCTTCTACCAAAACCACCAACCCCAATCCGCCAGCAACCCCAACTCCGCCATCCCAACCCCGGAATCCTCGAACCGGACATCCGACAGCGTAAGAATGGAAATCGCACAGCTAAAGCAGAAACTCGAGTCGAGGAAGAAAGTGGAATCCGTGCCGAAAGAAGTGGAGCAGGCGAAGGAGAAGGTGGTGCAGTGTTTACGGAAGAACGACCGGAGACCGCTGGATTGTTGGCAGGAGGTGGAGGAGTTTAAGAGGAGTGTGGGGGTTATGGAGGGGGAGTTTGTTAGGCGGGTTGGGCGGTGAATAAGATGAGGTGAAGAAAGAAAGAAAGAAAGAACGAAACAACGAAAGACAGAAAGAAAGAAAGAAAGAAAGAGAAGAGAGGTTGTGTGTCAGGTGTGCTTTGAGGGTAGGAAATGACCGTGTATGTATACCCTAGTCTTCTGTACAAAACGAAAGGAAAGCTTTCTCCGCAACCCCATTGGACGTCTATCCTGGATGTCTCGAAAGGCTCGTTGCCTCATCAAGAAGAAAAGCCCTCCGGCCTACTGATGTAAATCCTTCCGAGCTTTCCTGCTCTCTCCAAACCAAGGAGAAACAGAAACGGGTGGCACGCACTCCCCGAGCACGAAATCGGGAACTCTCAAACACTCGACCGTGGTCTTCTGGGCTATCGCTTCGCAAAGACCAAAAGCTTCCCGGCCTACTGATCCAACCCTCCCAAACTTCGCCACCCTGTCGAGAAAAAAAAGAGGCAGAAACAGATACGGCCTCTCCGCACTTCCTGGCCACCAAAGCCAGATTGCTCCCATCTTCCGCCCGCCGCTTTCCTAGCTTGGCATGCAGCCAGCACCAACGCATCCCGAAGATAGCCCCTGGCATACCTTAACCACGCCTCCCCGCGTTCCGCCCAGACCCACCACCACCACGACCACGACCACCCTCCCTCCTCATCCTCGACCTCACCTCCCCAGCCATATGCACCACCCTCCTCCTCAACTTCACCGCCCTCATGATACAGCTCCGAGACGCATCTCTTAACTGCCCCTGCGTCACACTCTCCTCAAACCACCTCCCCTCCCAATCCCCCAACCCCACAACCTCCTCCGCAATCCCAATCGCTTTATCTACAAGGATTTCATACGCGGCTTCTCGCCGCACGTCAGCATGTCCCTTTATCGTTTCCGTTAGGAGGCTAAGGGCATAGGCCATTGCGTCCCTAAGGTCTGGGTCGGAGATCGGGCGTTGGAAAAGGGTGGTGTTTAGTATGGAGATCTGGCTGCCGGGTGGGAAGTCCAGGAGGGCTTTCAGCTCGTCGAGGGAGATTAGGGGTCGTAGGGCGGTGGTAGCGGGTATCCTTTTTGGTAAGGCGGCTATAGGGGATGGGCTATGTGCTCTTGGTTAGCATTTCGGTAGGGCTAGACGGGGTTTAGAATAGCCTGTTCTACCCTCGGACGGACGATTTCGGGCTTTAGATTCTTGTTCCCTGCTCTCGGGATAATGTCTTGTCTCGTCTTAGTTTAAGATAGATAGATACTATCTTGTTCGAGACGAAAGAAGGTTTGTCGGCGGTAAGAGCAGATATAAGCACCGATAACTTTAGACAAAGTAAAGTTAGACTTAAGTAAGCGATGTAAGTAAGGGCTCCGAGTAACGATACTTTCCCGTTCGTAGCATCGACGGCTCGCCGCTCGCTTCGACGAGTATACCGCTATTACGCTATAGGTACGCTAGGAACGAGACGGAAAGTCGCTAAAAGGTTATCTAGCAACAACCGAACGACTCTAGGACAACCCCGGACGACAGACGATTAAGTACCCTATCTATCTGCTAGGGGGATCGAAAGGAGCTTCTTCTAGACTATACCGACCCCGGGCTAGAGTCGTTGAATGTACCCGTGGTACGCATTACTTCGCGTAAGTAAAGGTCTTCGGGGACGCAAGAGTATAATGTTTATAGGAAGTATATACCTAAGTATAGTCTCGTCTACTATCTAGTTGTCTCCGTCTAACCTATAGGGTTAGCAGATTATCCCTACTTCGCATATAGTAGCTACGAGGCTATAGCATAGTAATCGGCGACTTCACCCCCTTAGGTCTAAGAATCGTAGAGGACTCCCCTAGTAATGGCAGCACTACCATCCTAGAGACCACTACTAGCAACAGCAAAATTTTCTTCTAAGGCAACCAGCTATAGCACGTGCTTGTCCGCTGTACGTGGTAACCATCACTGCGAGAGTGCACGATCCTACCCTCACTAGGCCATTCAGCAATGCAGCTTGTAGTGCGCCCTCCAAAACTTCTGTCCGGCCTGGGTTATTAGCCATTCGCAAGACACCACCAGGCAACATACAAGACAAGATTCCCGAGCCACGCCAGAGGTTACCAAAACCATCGTGTCAAGCGACAACCAAGTCCGCGCAAGACCCAACCAAACCAGTCTTGCCGACCTCGCCACAAGGTCGGCAACCCTCCGCCGCTTACATCGTTCCAGGTACCTGCCACCGCTCCCTCAACTAGCCTTTTCCCCAGAGCACTCAAGATCCACCAATCCACTAGCCCTTAGGCCAAGCCAGGCTATACTAGGACCACGGAATGTTCCCACGTCACCGCTCCTTTTGTAAAATCTCCCACACGGATCTTGACGAGTAAGAATGGCCCAGAGTGCTCCACACAGCTTACAACACAGCTTACAACACAGCCAATCTGGGCCCTTGCGGTTCAGGCTATGAAGCTACAAGCTCGGATCGAACAACATAAAGGATGTGAAGATGAAGTTGGGCCAGGAAGGGTCAGCCAGCGAGCAGGAGAGTATAAGGATCGTGGAGGGGAAGTCGGGGTAGGGTTTCATGCAGCTTTGAGGTTACCGGGAAGTTGTGGGAGAGGCGTTGGTTGGTTGGGTAATCGGGAAGGTCTGGTGGAGGGTTATCCAGCGCACGGGTTGCGGAGTCTGATGTTCGACATCCCATAATCACCATTTGAGCAGCGGAATGGCCAAGAGTTGCTTCTAGTCAAGATGGGTGGTCGTTGTCTTTGGCTTGCGTAGACATTGATATTCAACCCGGCATGAAAAGAGGAGAGTCCGTCCGGCATAGTATGTAAGCAAAAGAACAAGCCATGAATCCTATTCCACTGTGAAATTCGCTATGAGTCCAGTAAGACGGCAAACCAAGGCTCCATCTTCAGCCTTTTCAAATACCTAGTCAAATGTTAGCGTTTTGCTTTCGATGGTACCCACCCTCGCGTCCCTACGGAATCAAGATCTATCCCACAACAGCAAAAGGTTCACGATATGCTGCTTGACGATGCCCAAATCGCGGCGTAGTAAAAACAAAAAGAATGGACGCACTGGGAATCGAACCCAGGACCACTTCTATTCGCCATCAGGGGAGAGCCGTGATGTTGCTAAAGAAGTATTATACCACTAAACCATGCGCCCATCTGGTCTTACTCTAGATTGAGCAAGTCATGATGCTTGGAAATTCTGTAAAAACTATATATGTAAGTTTTTTGGACCGGGTTATCACCGAAGACGATCGAAACTAGACGACTTATAGTATCAATTCTGATCGTTCCGGACGTGGGAGTAGGGCTTGCGGCAATACATGCAACGGAGGGGTATGCAGCGCAATCTGTGCAGAGGAGGGTACTTTTATGTCCTGTGGGAAACTCGCTCAGATACATGCATGCTGTCTAAATCTCAACTAGCAAAATGACCAGACGCACAACAAAAAAAAGAAATCGCCAATCAGTATTTACATCTCGCAGCTACCTCAACACAACTCGCTGTCCCTCCTAGTCCTTGAACTTCCTGTTTTGGTTCTCGCCGAAAAGCGTCGTTCGGACGCTAGGTAGAGCATCGGTGGATAAGAGGTTGAGTCGCTCGTCATAAGTATTGTTGATGTCGATCTTGCCTGTGCTGTTGAGGATAATTACACCGCCGGCCCTATGCACACATCGAAATTAGCATACTTCTCCCACCAAACCAGGATAATCGTCAGCAAAACTCACGACCCCTCCGGCAACCTCTCCTTCGAATCCACCACAACCTCACACGCCTTCCCCTTCATCTTCTCCTTATACTCCTTCCCCGCCTTCTCCGCCGCCCCCTTGACGACCTCCTCGTCCTTCTTCCGACACCTCAACGTCACCTTCTTCTCATTCAGCGCATACAACCCCTCCAAAATCAACCCCTTCAACACCCCCTCATACTCGCCCTTCCCTTTACTCCCCTTCTCCACCAACTGCTTCTGCGCATCCTCGAATAGCTGGTCTAGTAATTCCTGCTTGGCGGACAGAACACGCAGACGGATCTTATTGGCCAAGGTGGATTTGGTGATTTGCTGCGACATGCCGGCTTGGGTGTTCTTCTTCTTGTATTCCTCGTCTATACGTTGGGTCTCGGAGCGCACGAGTTTGGACTTCTCGATGCTGAATTCCTCGTCCGCTTTGAGGTGGATTTCGCGCGCTTTCTCCAGGGCTTCTTGCCGGATGAAGGCGGTCATTTTGCGGAGTTCGGTGTTGACTTGGTCGTCGGACATGGCGTGGATTTGGGACATGGTGGCGGTGGGTGGGTGGGGAGTTGTCCGGAGAGGAGGGGGTTATGTGTATTGGTGCCTGTAGTTAGGGTGGAGAGATTCTGGCTGGTTGTGTAGGGCGTTTCAGGGTGAGTTGCGGGTACAGCACGGGTGTATGAGCTGTAGATAGGTGGTGGCAGAGCCTCAGTAGCGTCAGAAGAATCGTTAGTGTCAATGGCTATCAGTTGTGAAGCTAGGGCAATGTTGGAGCTTGCGTGAATCTGATGGACGATCGAGCGGAGCTTGCTTTTGGGTGGCCTGTGCACTAAGTCATCTATATACATACATGACGTCCCACTTCACTCAACAATGACACTCCTCCTTCAAAGATTTGAAAATGTACTGAGAGAGAGAGCCTGCTGTGGTTGTCTCAAGACATTGGCCTTCGACACGATACACACGTGATGGCCTTGCAGATTTACCATGTCTTTGCTTGCTCTCAGCCACAGTGCTCAAGCAGACGATAACGATCGCCTGTGTAGACTGTGCATCGAGCTGACATTTAGTAATCTGCTCAAGACAGCAGACAACCAAAATCGTCTCTGCCACTACTCGCAACCGCATCACCCTTCCTTTCGAGTTCTCGAAGCCAGCGTGGCTGCGGGATGCAGACTATGCACCCTGTTCCGTCATGCTCTACTGACAGAGTATGCAAAGTTCTGCGACTGTTCAATCGTAGAAGTCGAAGCCTACCACCGTGATCTGGACGACAATGATCCCGATGGCAAGTTCGTCTTCGCCATCGAGTTGACCTATGTGCACGTCGAGAATTGGTCCACGGATCCCAACCGCTATGATGGACTGGTTTATACACGACACACACGTCCACCCGACGACCCAGAGGAACGATTGAGCATGTGGAAAACGGCAGATGTCCCGCAGGCCGCTTTGGCTAAGAAATCCGGGTTGCATCGCCACTCACAAGATCTTCGTCCTTGGCTGGGCCTAATCGCGGCTAATCCACGACATAGCTGGGTCACAGGTCGGCAGGTCACTTTGGAGCCTAACATTGAGTTGTGTTCGGAATGGATACGAACATGCTCCGATGAGCACAGTATCTGTCCGGCTGCATATGACAACACCCTTCCCACGCGCGTGATCGATGTATCCGGATCAACGGGATCTAACGTGCGATTGGACATCACATCAGGACGTGCGGGAAAGTATATAGCACTCAGCCATTGTTGGGGCAATGCCAAATCACTTCGGACACTTACAACGAACCTGGAGCAACATCTACAGTGCATACCCCTGGACTCGTTACCACTTACGTTTCAACATGCCGTGTTCGCCACTCGTTGCCTAGGCTATCAATATCTCTGGATAGACTCTCTATGCATCATACAAGACAGCTCCAAAGACTGGCAAACAGAGTGCTCACTCATGCAGGATGTCTACTCCGATGCCGCCGCCGTGATCGCCGGACCTGGAGCCGGCTCCTCAACAGCCGGCTTTTACTTTCCACGACCTCCGCCCGCCCTACCGCCTTGCTATCTCCCCAAGAACGATGGGGAGGGAGACGACGATCGTATCCTCGTCACCCTCTCTCCTCTCTCAACAGCATCTGATCGTTCCCCCCACCGCGAACCCAACTCACCTCTCTCGAGTCGTGGCTGGATCCTTCAAGAACGTCTCCTAGCCCCACGCGTCCTTTACTTCGGCACCCAACAGCTCTATTTCGAATGCAATGCCAAGATGTACTTCGAGTCGATCTGGCAGCCCATCAACAGCGGGCAGGCGGAAAACCACATCGATCCGAAACCCATCTTGAACTTCGACCGCGAGGACGCGCGCGAGCGATACTTGATCTGGTATTCCATCGTGCAGATCTACTCCTCCTGCGATCTCACCCATTCATCAGATCGTCTGCCAGCGCTTTCTGGATTGGCGAGGAGGTGCGCGGGACTGATGAATGATCGATACCTCGCTGGTTTATGGGAAGAGCACCTATTGTACAGTCTACAATGGCTCGTCAAAAAGCCCGTCACTCAGCCTCGCGCAGCAGTGTACAGGGCTCCCTCGTGGTCATGGGCTTGCGTCGACCAGCCGACCATTTACCACCCACTCTTCACCATGAACTACCTCAGCAGCGAGCACGAATACCATCCTCTCATCCGCATCCTGCATGCCCACGCTACGAAGGCTGGACTAGACCCCTATGGCCAGGTCTCAGGAGCGGACATCGTGCTCGAAGGGCCACTAATGCAGTTCTCGACACGCCAGCAAGGAGATCGAACATATGCCGTGGTAGACGGGCACAGCATAGCGAATTTCTTCCCCGACTACAACGATTGGGTCGACATAACCACCCACCAAGCATCAACGATATCGTTTCTCCCACTCCTCCACTGTACGACCCGCCGAGCATACAAATTCTGCGGGCTCGCGATCGAACGAGTAGAGAGTGCTGACATCCCATACGAGAGCGGCGCTGCTAACGAGAATGAAACGGAGAGCGCCACCAGCATCAGTGCACCGCAGACATACCGACGCCTTGGTCTCGTCTACGCGGCTCAGATGAAGTACTGCGCCGATCAGACGTGCCGACTAACAGAGGCCGAGCATGCACTCCCATGGGCTGGACAGCAAGACCGACGCATACGCTTGATCTGATGAGATTTGATTCAGTCTGGTCCAATAGCCCACGGGGAACCCGAAAACCACGTCAACAGAACCCCGAAACGTTCAGGCCGAGAAGCAAGGAAGAAAAGGTCTTGGGCAGCAATCTGTCCCATTGGCATGATATATACACAAACTACACAATCCCACCCAACCCCGCCCCACCCCAACTGAAACCCAAGCAACAAGTCTAAAAACTCCCCTCAGTATTCCCACTCCCCATACTCCGACTCCCCGAACTCCCCGCCTGAATACTCCCAATAATCCCATCCAAATAAGTGGCCCCCGACCACTTCTGATGCGTCAGAACATCACACCCCAACTCCTTCTCCCTCTTCTGCACCAAATCCACATAAGCCTTCATTCCCCTAGTCTTATACTCCCGGGCCAATTCCGCCGTAATGGTCGCCGTACTATGCAGACCCGCGAGGGAGATGAGTTGGAGAACGAAACCATGTTTTGCGAGATCTGGGATGAAATTTATGAGATCCTCATCCGAGAAGCCGTGGGCGGACCAGTTGAAGGAGGGGCTGAGGTTGTAGACGAGTTTCTTGTTGGGTACCACGTCGTGGATTTCTTGAGCGAAGGCCGCGGCTTTGGAGACGCTGGGGTCGGCTGTTTCGAGCCAGAGGAGGTCGGCGAAGGGTGCGTAGGCTATCGCTCTTTTGGTCGCGGCGGGAAGGCCGGCACGGTAGTGGTAGAATCCCTCTCTCGTTCTCGGCGTGTCCCAGTTGAAATGCACGGGTTTGCCGTTGGCGTGGTGCGTGGCGAGTTTGCGGCGCCGGTGGAGGGGGGTGTTGGGTTCGGCTTTTACTTTGGAGAGGTAGGCCGCGCTATCGCCTCCGGAGGCGTCGATGTGGGATGTGGCTGCTTCGTCAAAGGTGACGAGTTTATGCTCTTTCGTCCATTTCGCCTCGAAAGCGTCGATTTCGGCTGAGGTCGCACCGGAGCCTTCCATAATCTGGAGCGTTTCCGCCAAAGGTTCCAGATCCTCCTCGGTAGTCCCGAGGATGAATTCGTGATCCCGTGCATCCACAGCGGAAGATAAAAGTTTCCCGCTTTCGCTATCGGTGCGCGCGATGACCAGGTTCTCACACCCCATCAAATCCCATTGGTAGCGTGCGGCTACGAGTCTGTTGATGTGTTCGCCGACGGGGACTATGACCTTGCCGGCCAAATGTCCGCATTTCTTGCCTCCGTGCAATTGGTCCTCGAAATGGACGGCCGCTGCTCCGTTTTCGGCAAAGAGTTTTGCGAGTTTCAGCACTGCGCTTAGGCCTCCGTGGCCGGTGTCGCCATCCGCTACTATTGGCCGGAGGTAGTCGATATATGGGGTCTTCTGTCTCTGCTCGGCGGACATGGAGCGTCGGGCGTCGAAATGCTTGCGATCGTGGAGTTGTTGGGCTTTGAAGAGTCGCTGGACTTGATTGGGCACGGTGTTGTAGGGATAGTCACCGAAATCCGGACTGACTTCATTTGTGGTTGTGAGCACGCTCGAGCACGCCCAGCCGGAGACGTAGAGGATTTCTTGGTGGGGCGCTTGTTGGGTCATTTGGATGGGGTCGATGGCGCCCATGGTGTGGACTGGTTTGCCCTCCTTCAATCTCGTTTCTAAGAGATCGAAGAGCTTCCTCGCCATCAAGCTAGAGGGGTATGTCTGGTTCAGGGTGCCTCGTTTCGATACCACGTCTGCTGCTGAATACGGCCGTTTTATGCCGGTGTAGCGGGGTGTGGACCACCATTCTTCTACTTGCTTGACCTGATCGGCGTAGATCTGGTCTTCGGAGGAAGGTTTGTTGGCTTCGGGGAGGAGTTGGAAGGCATCTGTTGTTTGGGTGGATGGGAGGGGTGGGGAGATGGTGGTGGAGGTCGACATGGGTGCGGAGTGGGCCAGTATGGGTATGAACTGTGATCGAGTGGCTGATATGAGGTTATGTGGACATGGTCGCTGTCGCCTCAAAGCGCGGACGGCGGGGCGGAACATGGTGTCGTCGATGGGGTGGTGGTTGGTATTGGAGAATAGTGATATACTGTGATGGGAAGATATGCTATCGCTTTACATCATCCTTCTCTTCCTCTTCTCGCCTCTGCTTCCCTTCAATTACCAATCCGCTTAAGACCGTCCACTTCCTCGCGTGTCGACGAGCATGTGCTTGTCGCGTCGGACAGATACATGGTCGTGAGCGACATCGGCAGCAACTTTCCATTGCACGGATAGACGCGGTTTGACTCAGCTAGCCGAGGTGTCTGTTCGGGCGTCGGAAAGTCAATAATAATGGGGTGGGGTGTGAAAGTAAGAGCTTCTACCATCATGCTGCAGCTATGCATAGAGCTTCAAGAATATTTTCCTAAGACTGTGTATGCCGGTGTCGGGCGATTGAATAGTCAGGATATTTCTCATACTCCATCCAACACCTTGACTGCAATAGCTGTGTGGACTGTAGTGCTGTAGAAGAGGAGCGGGGTCGGTAGAGAACTAGCCATTGAGCAGCAGTAGTCCACAATGTCTCTGTCCACGAGAACAGCGACAAGGGCCTTGAGAGCCTCGAGAGTATGTCAGGGAAGTGGATAACACAGGATAGCCGCCATACTAACAGCCTCGCCAGCTCTCCAACCTCACGTTAAACTCCACCCGCGCCTACGCAACCAGCGAACCCGACCTCAAAACCACCCTCAAAGAGATCATCCCAGCCAAACGAGAACTACTGAAGAAAGTCAAGGCCGTCTCCTCCACCAAAATCGGCGATGTCAAGATCGAAAACACCCTCGGCGGCATGCGTGGCCTCAAAGCCATGGTCTGGGAGGGCTCCGTCCTAGACGCCAACGAAGGGATTCGGTTCCACGGCAAGACGATCAAGGATTGCCAGAATGAACTCCCCAAAGGCACCTCAGGGACTGAAATGCTCCCGGAAGGCATGTTCTGGCTCCTACTCACCGGCCAAGTCCCCAGCGTAAACCAAGTCCGCGCCTTTTCCAAAGAACTCGCCCAAAAAGCCGCCATCCCAGCCTTCGTCGAGAAAATGCTCGACGACTTCCCCACCGACCTCCACCCCATGACGCAGTTCGCCTGCGCCGTCTCCGCCCTCAACTACGAGAGCAAATTCGCCAAAATGTACGCCGAGGGCCTCAACAAAGCCGACTACTGGGAACCCACCTTCGACGACTCCATCTCCCTCCTCGCCAAACTCCCCACCGTAGCCGCCAAAATCTACCAGAACGCCTATCGTGGCGGCGGAGCACTCCCGGCTCAGATCGACGAGAGTCAGGATTGGTCCTACAATTACGCCGCCATGCTGGGCAAAGGCGGGAAGGAAAATGAAGGGTTCCAGGACCTCTTGCGTCTGTACCTCGCCCTCCACGGCGACCACGAAGGTGGAAATGTCTCGGCGCATGCTACCCATCTCGTCGGCTCCGCCCTCTCGGACCCCTTCCTCTCCTACTCCGCCGGCCTACAAGGCCTAGCCGGCCCGCTCCACGGCCTCGCCGCGCAAGAAGTCCTCCGCTGGATCCTGCAAATGCAAGAACATGTCGGCGAAAACTTCAGCGAAGAAGACGTGAAAAACTACCTCTGGACAACGCTGAAATCCGGCCGCGTCATCCCAGGCTACGGCCACGCCGTCCTGCGCAAACCCGACCCCCGGTTTGAAGCGCTCATGGATTTCGCCTCCGCCCGGCCAGATATAGCCGCCGATCCGGTCTTCCAGCTCGTGAAGAAGAATTCGGAGATTGCTCCCGGAGTGTTGACAGAGCATGGGAAGACGAAGAATCCGTTCCCTAATGTTGATAGTAGTAGTGGGGTGTTATTCCATCATTATGGGTTTAAGGAGACGTTGTATTATACGGCTACTTTTGGGGTTAGTAGGGGGCTGGGGCCGCTGGCTCAGCTTATTTGGGATCGGGCGTTGGGGTTGCCGATTGAGAGGCCGAAGAGTATGGATTTGAAGGGGTTGCTTGCTGCGGCTGAGGGTGGGGCTTAGGGGTGGGTTGAGATGGTGCGGGTGTAGTGACGACTTTGGGGTTGTATATAGCGCTGTGTTGGACAGAAAGCAGGGAATTTCACCACTTGTTCATACGAAGGTCTTAGGCGACTGCTCTACCGAGTTTCCGACTATCGTTCATTGTGCTCGGCTGCCGGACTTGTCGAACCCGACACCTTGGTGACAAACAGTCGATGGCCTATACGCTGGCTCGAAGCCTATCTCGAAGGGTGAGATCACCTGTCGTTGTTTAATCCGCCAACAAACCCGTTTCCCCGGGCCAATATGATCGCTATACACTATCGGTCGCCATTATGCTTGCTCTAGTCCTTCAGCTGAAGAAGACATCTTCCGCTACTGACCATATCACGACAAACATCCAGTCCCTGGCTCATGGCTTCCGCAGAAACACCACCAGTCGCCACTTGTCTTAGCTGTGGGCTCACTTCTCGCGGAGAGATAGGTTGCTACTGATCGCATTGCGAAAGCAACCATCCGCTGGAACATATGGTCCCCGCATTCCAGCGAGGACCTCTATGCCTGGTTTGCTCATGTGCTACTGCTTGGGAAGGAATTGGGATTGGGACGTTTTGCGCTGCGATTGCAACCGATTCCTTCGATCACACCGATCGATCGCTGTGAATCTCCCCAACCACCTCTATCGCTGGATCCATCCAACGGCCACTATATTCACTGCGGCACTTTCCTTCGCTTCAGAGCGACATATCACTGCTCACTCTCCCTCGACTTTGTCCACGTCCCAAAGCTAGGGACCCTGTCCGCATCCCCACGAGCCTGCCAATCAATCGCATCTTCAGGAATACCGATATGGCTGATGAAGCTCGTCCGGCTCCTCCTGGATTCTGTGCTCGGCCGCCCCACCGTCTCTCTCCCCTCTTCCGCTTGGTCCAAGCAAAGAGTGTCGTGGGTGATCTTCTGCTCCGTCTTGGGTGGCGGAGCTGTACCTGAAGTAGGCTGTATGCCGGCTTCTGGTGCCGTAGTGCCGTTGAGACTGTGATGAGCATCCAGGAAACGAGTGATAGCTCGCTTCGTCTTCCTTTTGGCGGATGCCAGGATTCGCTCGGTGAATGTGAGGGGTGGCCCATTCGCCGCTTCCTCTTCCATCTTGGCGAGGTACTTCTGAGTGCTGAGCTCAGGGCGTTCCCGCCTCGGATCGCAGTAGGTGCAGTTCACCATCCGTTGGTGGAAACTGTCGAGCGTGCCGTTCCGGCGGTCGAGGAAGATCTTTGGGTGATTGCACCACTTGCGTCTACAAGAGAAGGAGAAGTCAGTATGCGTGTATCGGTGTGGGAGATGCGGAGGGCCAGATGATTGCTTACTCTTCGTATTCCTTCTGCGGATCGTTGGGGTATGAATGGCAGGAGTCGCCACAGAGCATCCTTGGCATAGACAAGGAGCGAGGATGGTAGACCTTTCTGCCTTCCCGCTTCTGTGGGGAGACGTGGTCTGCCTCGCCCTGGTCGTTCGACATCGTTGCGTTGCAGTGGGTCGACATGGTTGGATGGAAGACTTCCAGATTGATATCTCCTAGAGTAGTGTGTGGGTGTGAGTGGAGGTTCAAAGTCCTCGGTCGTGTCTTTTATACGGCGTTTGCGCTTGTGTAACGTGCAGCTGGTGACTGCAGAGGAAGGAACAGGAGCTTGGGCCTGGTGCACGGACGTATGTTAGTGAATGATGGCCATAGCGTGAGCTGCATCATGGCGAATACCGTGATCAACGAACGCAGCTTTTGTCGAAGACCGCTCACATCCAATCAGTGACCTCGACGTTCTCGACGAAAGCATTCTGAGTGTCTTTCAGGATATGTCGTGTGTCGAAGCGAGTGTAGGAACAGTGGAGCAGAAGAGTGCCCAGCCATGTTGTAGAAACCTTTGTACAATATCTTGTCCTGTCATGCCTATACAAATTCGCAAACGAGCGTGGGTATCTATTTGTCCAGCAAGGAGTCCAGCCATGATCTATCCTTTCTAGCCATATATCATCGTGGCCTGGAGCAAACCAGACAAAACCAAACCAAAACGCCATTTCATGCGACGCAAACGAAGCGAGCAAACAGTCGACAACGAATCGTTGTCGCAATTGATCCCTCTCAGAAAGTGAACTGCATCATACCCGGGTTCAGCGCAATCGGCAGTAAGAAGTGACTTGCGCACACTGTCGCCATAGGCAGAATGGCAATGAAATCCTTAATCTGCCAGCTATACGGGATGAAGCTGCCGCAGGCCAGGATGATCATCATAATCATGCCGAGGAGGGAGAAGATGATGCTGAACTTGAAGCTCTTGAGCACTCGAGGGATCTCCTGGAAGAAGTTGGTCTCGGTCGCTTCCTTTGAGGTAGCACCCCAGGTCATGTTGACCTCAAACATGTGTGAGAGACTATGAGCATTTGTCAGTGACTGCAAAGAACGTTTGCTTGGAAGGCGGAAGGACTTACAGTGCCTGCGAGACGTGCAAGGACAATCCGCCAAGGAAAACAGCGAGCATGAATGTCCACTTCAGGTTCTCGAGCAGACTACCGAACCAGCTGCGTTCACCGATACGGTATCGCATGGTAGCCAGTGCCACGTTACCGAGACCGTTGAAGACGATGACGATGGAGAACCAGACTTTCCAGGAATCGATGTAGTACTTGTCTAGGTAGCCATTGTACCATCCAATAGCGAAGTAGTTGGCGATTGTAAGAATCCAAGCAGCGCCGATAGCGTAGTATGTACCGATGTAGGAGATGATGGTGATTTTCGAAGTCATGCGGATGTTGGAAAAGAGGAATTTGCGGAAGAGGGGCGTGAAAGGTCTGACGAATTTGTGTTAGCATACGCTCAATCCAGAGTTCACCAGCATGGTAGCTTACCCTTTCCATAGCCATGTCCTTATCGGTTGGAAGAGCAACTCGTTACAGCCGTAAGCATATTTCTCCCATCGAGCCAGCTCATCGTACACGGTGAGCGAGACACCCTCCTTGAAGCCTTCTCCGGCCCAAGCAGCTAGACGGATAATGTAGCCATTGGTTTGCAGCTTAAGCGACATTTCAAAGTCCTCTGAGACGTGAGCCTCGGACCAGAACTTCTCGTAGCCATCTTCATCAAAGTAGCCGATCTCTTGAATGGCGGACCAGCGGAGGATGGCGTTGTGGCCGACGAAGGGAGCGACGTCTCCGTTGGAGACGGTGTATTTGATGGCAGTGTAAATCAAGTTGGTGAAAAATGTGATACCCTAATCACATTACATTAGTAAGAGTTTGAGAGTTGCTTTGCTGCTGTCCGGTACTTACGTTCTCGAAGAAGTCACCAACGACTTGCATAACACCGGAGCTGAATTGCATGATTCCGACCTCAGGAGATTGGTCCATTTCACTCACAGCGTCAAGCAGACAGTCTGAAGGTACTCGGGTGTCGGAGTCGATGATAAGGATATAATCGCCAATTCGGATGTTGCCATCAGCCCAAGCACGGCCATGCTCTTCAAGCACCTCGCGCAAGCAACGCTCATACTCGAAAGCCTCGTCGTTCTGTGTCCACATTTCAGGTCGATCGAGCATTGCTAGCTTAGTCTCCACGTTGCAGCTTAGCATCAAGCCAAAGTTCATGTTCGAGGCCTTCTTGAACTTGCCACGTCGGAGGAATCCATCGGAATTATGCTTTGGTCGGGCGGTCCAACCAATGCTGTTGTCGGCATAGAAGTCGATGCGTGCTTGGCGGTCTTCCTCGTCGAGGAGCTGGAGACCGTCGTCGTTCACGAAGATGTTGGCGCTACCACCCTGGAGCTCGTAGGTTGAGATGGCTTGTTTGATCGATCGTACGGTCGGCATGATGACACCAGCAAGACCCTCCTTGTAGACTGGACACTGGATGGTAACGTGAGGCAGTTCCTGTTGCGTCAATCGTCGCGGAAGCATTGCAGAGTAGAAGCGGCTGTTTGTCTTCATCTGTTTGATTGGCCCCACGATTTGTGCCAAGCAACCAATAATGACTTGGGCAAAGAAAAGGGTGAAGAAGACCTGGACTGGCGTCAAAAGGATGAAGGCGAGGCGGATATAGTTCTTGTCGACCACAGTCTCGACTACGAGCTGTCTCCAGCCCGAGCCCAGCATGACAATGATCAGGCAGAGCGTGATAGACACCAGGACTGTGTTCTGGAGATGGGTTGGTCGCTTCTCTGGCAGAAGTTCACCGCTCTCCTCGTCAACTTCAAGAGCTGTGACACGCGGTGGCTTCTTTTCGTCCGACATCTCTTCTTCAACTTGAGCATCGCTGCCAGTCTGCCAGATCTGTGTCTGTGTTAGCATTGATCGACACTGATCTCGTCCGTCTTGCGTACCAGGTCCATAAGCTCTGCCTCGATGGCCGCTGCTCTTGGGATAAGATTGTTGGTATCTAGAAAAGGTCAGTACCTTCCAATGGCAACTTGATAATGTCTTGCCTACCATCATCCCACACGACAAGTAGGCCCTCATTCGCAATGAAAGCTGCCGACTGTGCTTTCCTTGCTGCACCAAGATACTCCATCGATGGCAGCACTTGCACACGAAGGCCACCCTTTAGTGGAACGTCGATAGCGTCAGGTGCCCAAGCAAGGTAAGTCTTGATGACTCTGCTGTTGACAGTCATGGCGCAAGGTAGATTGAGAGCGCGCACTCCAGAAGCAAGAGCGCTTTGGATGAGGTCGGGTGGGCAGGCCAGGTAGCTGGCTTTGGTCTTGCGAATGAGGATGCCCTCTGTCTCACCCGAGCTATCGCCAAACCACATTCGAGCACATCCTTGCTGGAACAGGTAGTTGACCATGACTTCATGCTTGATATCTTCCATCAATGACTGCGGTCTTGATTGAGAGCGCACTGATTGTGATAGCGAGGCTCGTGATGAGCCATAACCGTATGGTCCATATGGCTTTGGTAGCTTCTCGTCGAAAGCTGGCTCTGCTGCCACAGGAGTCGATGCTGGTGGTGGGCCATCCTTTCCTGCCTTCTTTGAGGCTTTGAAGTAGCTTCCGATGCCCATGGCGGGCAGTACAGCTCACAGCAAGCTCAGTGTAATGATATGAACTTGATTCCGGAATTTTGTAGAAGTCCTTGTGTAAACAGGTTAGTAGCGAGTGTATGATGCCACAAGGGCTGACAGCGAAAGTGAGGTGCAACGAAGGTGGTACAGAATCAGCGGAACCAGAACATTGGGAAGGAAACGGAAGGATATGCCACAATGCACTTGCTTCGAGTCCAAGTCCAGGCGCCAGGGACGATCCGAGTGACCAAGATACCGCTAATAGCCACAACGTCCGTGCCATGATATTGATGGGGTGGAATTCTGGTGGCGAGCGGCTCTAAAGTGCCACGAGCTTGTGCAACGGGCATGCTTGCCATGTGGCAGTATGCGAGTGCCCGAACCGGCTCCCTCAGCACGACGATCTATCAGTTGGCCCGTGGGTCGAGACTGAGACGGCACAGCACTGTACGACCCTGCTTATATCGGATCCAAAACAGGAAATATTGGTCGTTGGGACTCGCCTGTTGCAGAACTGACAGCGGGCGAATGCCAAACGAGCCCAAGATAGTGCCGTATCGGGCTTCATGCAAGAGCGCCAAGAAAGGTTGCGAGGCTGCATTGGCCAACGACGTAGAGTCCACTCCATCTGGGATCCACACCTAGTAGACAGTTGTAGTCACAGTATCGATTGCTTCGTGGAAGCAACCCAAAGGCTGTTTCAGGCTTGACAAGCCACAAAGAACATAACGGCGCAGTGCCCTCCTGTACGTTCACTTTATGTAGCATATATGGTGGCTGTTATGCGTTGCAGGAAGCGAAGTTGTGATCTTGCAGCCGCTGATAAGAGGCATTGAACCCAATATCGGATCCGTGGCAATATCGCATCCCCGCCGACAGTGTGCAATGAATACGAAGCTCCGCAGACGTCCCGCTGGCCCACAAGTTCTTCATGGTTGAGACATTGTCCACGTCCACTCGATGTTATGCAGCAGAAGTGCAGCGACCGCGGCCCAAACAATCCAGTAACCTTTGGAGATGCTCGCGCCTACATAAATAGATCCCGCAGAAATTTGTGGTCCCTGGCCAGCCTTGCGATGTTCCACGACACGGCTCAAAACTCGTGTATGGTCGCGCAACCGGTCTTTGACGCCGTAGACGCAATTGCAAAGGCGAAAGTAGATGCCAGATTTCGCAATTGCGGAGCTTTCGGGCGGAACGTTGACGAACTTGTCGGGCCAGCGCAGATAAGGTAGAGTGCCCACCCAACGCAACGTGCCGCTGCTACAGCAAGTAAACTCTTTGCCAGAACTTGGCTCACGACATACACTTTCAAACTCAACAGCCAGGAATTGGCGTGAAATGCAATTTGCATTTGCCGTCATGCAAATGGTCGAGCTCGATCCGGCACATAATCGGCCGTTCATTCCTATGGTCGGGGAGTGACAGTCTGCATAGGCTGCAGCATGTGGGACAGACCCAAAGATCTGATCATTGCTTTGTATGGCCAGCACGCGGGTCGACGTCGTGCAGTGCCTGCATGATCATCCTGCCGCCACTATCTTTGGCAACCTTCGCGGGCCAGTAGGGTCCAAAGGCAACATGCTGATGTCAAACCATATCAGTGTTTAGGAGTCGAGCCTGCAGGACGCGATGCTCTGCATGTTGACAGCCTTACCATGACTCCTGTTATCGCTGGTAATGTCTGGAGCATAGAGTGACGTTCTAAAAACGTCTTGGCTAACGGCGCCACACTGCGCTACCCTCAACCTGACTTCAGATCCTTCGACTTTCCGTCTCGTCCCGGCTACACCGTACATCCGTGCAAAGTCTTTTCGCCGCTACAGAGGCGCTAGCTACTATATTGACGCTACTCATGATTTATGCTTCGAACATCTGCATAAACCGTTGTAACAGGCTCGTCACTCTCGCAATATGCACCTAATATCGATAGTGATTAGCTGCGATACTGAAAGATTGTCTTGCTGAGCTTGTCGTATGATCGACACTGTCGAGGGTCAAAAGTATTGATAGCATCCCGTGCTGCAGACGTATCACCAGTGTGCGACTATCCATGTGGACACGGAAACCTTCGTGCCTGCAGGCTCAATGCACGAAGCGCTATTTCGATCTGTCCTTGTGGTTCCTGCAGATCTGTCAGGATGTCCATTTTTCAAGCTCGGCATCCCTGCACCCACAGCAGCCAGACTGGTCTTGTCGAGATGTTGAAGTGATAGATGACATGGCAGCTCCATAGCCCCTCGCAAGCGACCGGGCAGCGTTGAGTTATCGCTATATTGCATGATATTATGAGTTTCGGCTTCAACGCTGCAAGAATATGCAGGCCACTCATGCTTTCAAGCCACTTGCGCCACGATCTCAGTTGCCACGCCTGTGCCGCTGCCGAGCGGAAGACCCCTGTGCTTAGAGCCGCATGGTATCTGCTGTGCTGTACTTGATTCGGGATGCAAAGCCAGGAACAGCATCGGAGCGATTGCACCCCTCACCCAAAGATCACCAAAGCTAGGCGAACTTCGTGGATCCGATATCAACTCTCATAGGCGCTAGCTCCGAGCAAAATCGGTGACATGGAGCGTCGGACTCCAATCATGCCAGTTATTGCCTGGCCCGCCACAATAGAATGTTCGCTTGTGTTGAACAGTGGGAACACGACCCAAAGCAGCCGCGTTGGTCTCATGGCAAGATCCACCATCTCTTCTTTAGGCCACCACTAATTGCTGGGCAGTCTACCGGCGCGGCACCCCTGTCACAGATCATAGACTTCACACCAGCTGGAGCTGGTAATCAACGTAGAAGTCTCGTTAGGCTTGGCGAGACATTTCATCTCAGACAGCTCGTCCCGTCCATAAGGCACGCTACTCCACTTGTGAGCCAACCAGACTCAAGATAGATAAGTGATATAGTGACCACAGCCGTGGCTCGTCGGCGTTTCCTCCTGCCCTGCCCTCATCGTAGCTCATATCGCCTTGCGTTTCCTCCACCTCTCTTTCCAGCTCTACACACGACGTTGAACAAACAGAAAGGTCGCCGACACACGACTTCTTTGCGCCTTTAGCGCTCTCACTAGTGATGGACTACGGCCACCATGCTGCGACCACAACCACCACGGCGGCCACAACGCCCCGTGCTGGCACCCCAGACAGCGATCCTATAGAGATGGCTCCAGTCAGGAATCCTTTCTCATCCCCGTATGGCTCCATGCCCGCTTCAGCAATGGGCTCTTCGAGCGGTTTCCAGGTCGCTCCCGCACCTAGATACTTCCACTCCCGTCGAATACAGAAGGGCCAACAGGAGAGACCTTGGCTGGATCGAAAGGACCCCAAGGAGAAGTGGGTGACCATCATTCCACTTATCGGCATCTTCATTGGTCTTGCACTCACCGGTTTCTTGGTTTACGATGGACTTTCGAGCGTGCAGAACCACGTCTACTGCTCGGTCTTGGATGACAACTTCTCTCAAGGTATCAACTCCAAGGTGTGGACTAAGGAAGTCGAGGTCGGTGGTTATGGGTAAGAATGCATTTCCCATCAGAGACGATCAATCGACATACTGACCTGTCATAGCAACGGCCAATTCGAATGGACAACCAACACCGACGAGAACGCGTTCGTGCAAGACGGCATGCTGGTTATCAAGCCCACATTGCAAGATCAGAAGCTCATGGAAACAAACAATGTCATCAACTTGCTCGCAGACGGCTCATGCTCGACCAAGAACTGGCTCGACTGTGTTGCCGTGACCAATATCACGAACGGCACCGTTGTCAACCCAGTCAAGTCCGCCCGTCTCAGCACCAAGCTTGGCGCAAGCATCAGATACGGCCGTGTTGAAGTCGAAGCCCAGCTTCCAGCTGGCGACTGGCTTTGGCCCGCCATCTGGATGTTGCCTAACAATGACACCTACGGACCGTGGCCCACGTCAGGCGAGATCGATATCATGGAGTCTCGCGGCAACAACTACACCTACCCACAAGGTGGTGACAACATCGTCTCCTCCACTCTTCACTGGGGTCCCGACTCCAGCAACGATGGCTGGTACCAGAACAACGTCAAGCGCGAAGCTCTGCACACGACCTTCGCCAAGGGCTTCCACACCTATGGTCTCGAATGGTCGGAGAAGTATCTCTTCACTTACATCGACACCCGCCTTTTACAAGTCGCCTACGTCAACTTTAACAAGCCGTTCTGGCAGAAGGGTAACTTCCCTCCCTCTGACGCCAATGGCACCCGTCTCGTCGATCCGTGGAGCCAGACTGGTGAAGACTCCACACCGTTCGACCAGGACTTCTATCTCATCCTCAACGTCGCTGTAGGCGGCACTAACGGGTGGTTCGAGGATGGTGTTGAGGGCAAGCCGTGGGTCGATGCCTCACCTACTGCCAAGCGCGATTTCTGGAACGCCAGGAATCAGTGGTACCCGACCTGGCAGAAGCAAGGCGCTGGCGAGATGCAAGTCAAGAGTGTCAAGATGTGGCAGCAGAAGGGCTACAATGGCTGCTAGGTGGCTGTAGATATGCTTTGAATTATGTACATTTGCGGAGGCATGGCGTTCAGGTTGAGGTTCGATACCACTGGATTGGTTGAGGTCAATATGCAGTACAATGTCAAGAGAGTATAGAGGACAGATAGAGCTAATGCGCATGATCGATATCATATTTCAAACCTACTTCCAATGCTTGAGAGCTTCAACCACTTTTCCAATCGCCACACTCGATCTTGTCATAATCCGTGTGCTTAGTATGTGGCCCAGCTCGGCCATACAGTACGTAAAGCACATCCTCGCCGCCTGATCACAAGATCAACCACTCGTCGTCCTCGTCCATGACATCCTCACTCCCACGATTGGTACCCCCGAGCAGGTCGATCATCCCGGACGATTCGATTACATCCGCAATAGAAACGGTCGATGTAGCAAGAGCAAGTTCCTCTTTCTCTGCGCCCGACCGCGCAGCTCCGTCCAGTAAAGCGGACTCGTGCTCGCTTGTATGAAGAACCTCCTTGGACTCATCAAACACAACCGCTCGATTTCCATCCTCAGCTGGGCATTTAGAACTCTGACTCGCAGCCACCCTCTCTCGAACCTGATCCCTGATCCTCAAATGCTCATACAAAGCATGCACAGACTCGACCTGTGACTTCTTCCACTCTGCAGTCGACTCACGCAATTTCGACTCTGCTTCTACTCTCTGCACGACCGGCTGCGGACCAAAAGGATCATCCAAACAGTCAGGTCGCATTGTGCTCTCGTCCGAGAGCTCTGAGGTGATCGAGCTGTTTGAAGAGCTCGACAGAGAGATCTGCTCTGGTGGAGTGGCAAACATCTGAGGTAGTCTTCGAAAATGTCTGTCACGGTGAACGGCAGCGTGACCTGCTATTGCAGAAGCATGTCTCGGATCCGTCTCTACTTCCACCCAGCTCCCACCCATCCCGGCATCCCCACGAGCAATCGAGGTGACTGTCTTTAGCTGCGTAAAGCCGGGTTGGTAATGAGGCTTATATGCGTCTTGCAGCATTTGCAAACTAAGCCGGTCGCTAAATCGAGTCCAATACTCCTCGTCGTGCACAATGCCGCCAGGTCTCGACGTGGTCACTCTCTTCTGCCGCAAAGATCTCTGCAGCTCCTGCACCTCCGCCGACAGCAAACCAAAGGTGATGTCCGACTCCCCCAGTAGTTCACACTGTGCTTTTCCACGCCGTGAAGTAGATCGTGCACAAGCTTCTCCTTTGCCATAGCCAGATCCCTCGTTGCCAGCTCCTGTAGACGATCCTGAGGTATCATCCGTACTTGTGGCCTTTTCCGTGCGATTGTGATTGGTGCTGGTTTCTTTGCTTGCGTGCCTCCATTACCTATCTCGTAGCGCCAGGTACGTTCGCGACCTTCAGCATATAGGCTGATACTGGCTGAGAAGAAGACCATGCTAGCTAAGAACTTCGGACGATCTGAGATATCGTAGGGGGCAACGTGCCTCCTCGTGGTGTGCTCAATTACTTTCGTTCTGTTTTAGCTAAAGGGTAGAGTAGAAGAACGATCTTCTTATCTCGGCTCAAAAAACGATCGTGCCGTGGTGGTGACAAAGTGCCGGTGTGTCTGGAGCATCCAGCAGGCTACAAAGCTTCCCGCCTGTGAGGTGAATAGGCGCACGTGAATCCTCGATAGATCGACTGCTGCCTTAGCATGGCGTGAATGATCTTGCTCGTCCATGATATTTGTGAATAGATCTGGAGTTATTGTTCCCAACCAAGTCCCTGCGTACACATGTCCAACCTTCATGGACGATTCACACAAGCATCGGACAGTCGAAACTCCCATACCCCTTCACAACACTCATCTCATTCACCTCTCTCGGCTTCGACTTGAACGTCCACCCCACCATCTCATTATGCACGATGTTTGTTTCGACACTGATGCCTTCTTTGGCCTTCCCTTTGCCTCGACCAGCACCATGGCATCGCCACATAGCGAACCCCAGCACACCTAGCTCAGATACCACCGGGCCTTCGTATACATCCTCGCTAGTAATTAAGACTCCCGTCGTTCTGGCTGGTGGTGTGATGAGGCGCATAAGGATGAACTTACGCCACTCGTCATCCGGTATCGAAGCCAGGAATTCAGGGATATCTTCGCCAAAGACATTATTCCCACCGCCTTCTAAGTTGGGCTTGAGAACAAAGTCCTTTGCTCTCGCAGGATCTACAGCGATCGCTCGTGCTCGCATGCCTTCGACGGAGTCGTCCAGGGCGTACATGGGCATGGAAGTACTTCTCAAAGCTCCCGCATGATCTCGCGCCTGCTCAGACAGCAGAAAGCGCTCCGCTACACCCGCCTCAGTGAGTGCCCGCTGAACACTCTTGAAGCCTATCAAGTGGCCAAGAACATCCGGACATTTGATTGCTCTGCTCGTTTCGAGCGTAAAGCGAGTCTCTACACCAGCGTCGTCCATGTACTCACGTAGGTCGTATCCGGCGCGGTAGTATACGACGCTGACTTCGAATGCCTTAGCAGTACTACTAGGTCTGTACCGTAGCTCGCGGTGTGGCCCCAAGCGAGTACGTAAGAGCACCTCCTGCCATTCGCAACGGTAGCATGGGATCTTGTGATCTTCCCACAATCCGTAATCAATCGGTCTCTCATCTGCGATATTGAAGTTGAAAGGTTGCACTACCACGAGCACGCACGTAGAATGCTGGATTGGTTCGTCGCGGGCTCCAGTGGCAGCTGTTGGCCCTACACGAAGCTGCTCAAGGTAACTTTGATGTACCATTGCCAAGCAGGAGACAATCGATGAGATGTTACTGTTCGCTGGCAGGGTATTGCTTGGTCCAGTATCTTGAGCCTAAGAGCGATTGTAAGCATTTCTCTCATTTCTTCAGGGAGTTTTGTATAGGTATCGGCTGGCGGAACATGTAGACAAGAGTCGAAGCTACAGGGTGAAAGGACCACATACCTCTTCGGCTGATTTCCTTTCCTGGAAATAACGATGCATACGCGCAGCGTGCTGACTATGGCAGATTCCGGCGCACGAGAACGTGTTCATCTCCACTTGTTTCAAGCTCACCTTAGCCTCACCGTCGACACCCTCGCCCCTGAGAGCCTCCTCTTGAAGCATATAATCGCTTCTGAAGATACCACAAGTCATTTCCTGTACCGGACCGGCCTCCAGGCATTTCAAGTAGACACCCCATAGCTTCACCATCACACCTTCGGGTTCGCTTTCGATCTGAGGTGCCAGTACGGAATAAAGCCAGTTCGTGTCGGAGAGTGCATGGATGTAGAGCTCATTCATACTCTGCTGAAGCGCCATGGCATGGTCATACATGTCTCGAGGGAAAGGTGTTGGCTTGCAGCTTATGTTCACGCCTGTACTTGGTACACGAGTCGGCTCTTCGAAGCGGACGATTTTGAGCAGATTGCCGTGCGTTATCTGGTAGTCTTTGATGTCGCTTACAACTTGCGCTATAGCTGGATCTCGAATCCCCTCATCGTCGTCGTCCGAGTGAGATCCCATCATACCTGGAGGCAGCCCTGGTGGCGGAGCATATTGCTGGGTCGTGGCCATGATGGCAGCTCCTTAATCTTTAGCGCGAGGAAGACAGGCGGTATGGAGTAGCGTGCGAGAGAATGTGACACAAAGATAACCATACTCATGCTTGCTACATCACATGGTGAGCCTGTCATGCAATATTCACTACATGCACTACCTACTCGACCGGAAATCATCGTCATTGATGCTCCCGCTCACCAAGTCCGTCTCGATGACTTCGACAGTTCTCGCTGGGCCGTAAGCGTAGTAATTTTCGACGTCAAGCCGAAGAAGTATTGGCTGATTATCACATGGCCAAGTTAATGTTATTGTCGTTGTCATGCCATAGTACGAGCAAGGCAACGCAAGAGTCATGAGCGACATCGGCGCGGAAATTGGTCAGCCCTAACCATTGGCGTGGCTGTATGTATCCGAGGCACTATTCGGCTTAAGCTCTCAGCAGTGGTGAGGAGCAAAAAGATGGCCGTCTGTACCAAGCTATCACCGAGCATTGTCCTGTAGATCACAGCAAAAAGCTCCAGAGCTCGACAGAACTCACAGTGCCCGTGACTTCATACAGACGATTGTTCACCTCGAAGACCAGGACAATGTCCACCCTCGCCGTCCGCTCCCTCGCTCGCTCCACCCGCACAGCAGCTCTCCGTCAACGAGGAGCTCCACTATCCACCTTGTCCCGATCAGCAGCTCGTCAAACCTCCTTCCAATCACGAACTATCCTAGCAGCGACAAACCAGGCCTCAAGAGCCTTCTCCACAACCATGATTCCCAAATCCGATGCCATGGCCGCCCCGGCAGCATCACAAGAGTTCGACAAGGAAATCGTGGACATGGCAAGCTACGCCACGAATTATAAAGTCAACAGTGATCTAGCTGTATGCGCAGAAACTCTTTCACAATTTGCGTATACTTCGGGCACTAACACATGACCAGATCGACACTGCCCGCTTCGTCTTCCTCGACACCCTTGGCTGCGGCCTCAAAGCCCTCGAATTCCCCCAATGCACCAAACTGCTCGGCCCCGTCGTGCCCGGTACCATCGTTCCGAACGGAACACGTGTGCCAGGAACGCCCTACATCCTCGACCCCGTCCTAGGAGCCTTCAACATCGGTTCCCAGATCCGCTGGCTCGATTTCAACGACTGCTGGCTAGCAGCCGAATGGGGTCACCCATCTGACAACCTAGGTGCAATCCTGTCCGTGGCGGACTGGGTGAACAGGACGAACAAATCCGGCTCAGCGGAGAAATTGGCTGGAGGCAAGATCTTCACTGTGAAGGATGTGTTGGAGTACATGGTTAAGGCGCACGAGATCCAGGGCGTGATGGCGTTGGAGAATAGCTTCAATAAGGTCGGACTCGATCACGTCGTTCTGGTCAAGTTGGCGAGCACCTCCGTCGTGGCGAACATGCTTGGGCTCTCGGAGGCTCAGACCCGTGATGCCATTTCCCAGGCTTGGGTGGATGGCCAGAGCATGCGCACATACCGCCACAGCCCAAACACCATGTCGCGTAAATCCTGGGCTGCGGGAGACGCCTGCCAGAAAGCCGTGGACCTGTGCTTGAAAGTGATGAAGGGCGAGGGAGGGATGCCGACCGTGCTCACAGCGCCCACCTGGGGCTTCTACGACGTCAACTTCAAGGGCGCCAAGTTCGCTTTCCAGCGCGAGTATGGCTCCTACGTGATGGAGAACGTGCTGTTCAAGGTCTCTTACCCGGCTGAATTCCACTCCCAAACTGCGATCGAGGCTGCGCAGCGCTTGAACAAGAAGTTGAAGGAGATGGGCAAGACGGCAGAGGACATCGAGGAAGTCACCAACCGGACCCACGAAGCTTGTATCCGCATCATTGACAAACAATTCAAGCCCATGGACAACTACGCCGACCGCGACCATTGCGTGCAATACATGGTGGCCGTCATGTTTGTCTTCAACCGCCTCGTAGCAAGCGATTACCCCGACTCAAGCGAAGCCGCTCAATCCCCTCTGGTCGAGAGTCTGCGCCAGAAAATCAAGTGCGTCGAAGACCCTGCGTTCACCAAGGACTACCATGATCCCTCCAAGCGCACGATCTCCAACGCTCTGACCGTGCGACTGAAGGACGGCACAACGCTGGAGGAGGTGGTTGTGGAGGCGCCGTTGGGACACAGACTCAGGCGTGAGGAGGCGAAGCCGGAGATCCTGAGCAAGTACCTTAATCATTTGAAGCCGCATTTCTCCGAGGGACATGTGAAGAAGTTGGTGGATTTGGGGAATAGTCCCGAGGAGCTGTATAAGACTGAGGTGGATACTTATATGGATATGTATGTTACTGATAAGGTTGGGCCACAGTAGATATGGTAGACGGAAGGGGATGTATAGATCTTCGAACCTTTGGTCACGACCTCATACGTAATTCGTCTGATTCACTGCTGATGAATGCTGCCTAAAGGTAAACGAGGATGCACATGTCCATTGTAGACTTCTGACGCTGGGGAGGAGATATAACATGTGATTGCCAGGAGACTGTTGCTTCTGCCATTAGTCCCTTACATATTGCCATAGTTGCTAGTATCATCAATGAGCATCTGAGGGTGTGTTGGCATTCATCAGCCTTGTGGAAGCATATAATGATGAGTATGATTTAATGTCGTGGCGAACGATAGTTTTGATCTCGTTCACTAAATCGTGCTGCGTAAGACCCTCAGCCACTCTCCAGAGGCAACGCCGCCCCCGTCACCAGCCGAGCCGTGCACACCCAAAAGCGTCAGCAACTCAACTTGCGACAAGCAACCACCCAACTCATCCTCCTACATCCGCAATCTCCATACCACTCATCTGAACCTTACACAATTCCCCGCACTACCACCACCACTGACTGCACGATCACACGCTTGCTACACTGCTCACGATCTCATTGACACGACTCACGACTGTTGACCCAGAGACACATACCCAACCACCGATACCATGTCTGACAGACTTTACGACCCGCACCCGAGCGATCAGGGGTACAGCCAGGGCGGCAATAACCAGACTGCGAGGGTTCAGGATGTAAGTATGCCAGCTTCTACGTGGGTTTGGAGCGGATGAGGTGGTGGCGTGATGGGGGTGGACAGAGCAGGCTGCAGCTTTGGCTGTTGGGAGCAGGAGCTTGCGCTGAGTGGTCGACTACATGTCCACCACCGCGAGGGTATTCGCAGCAGTACATGAGTCATTTCATGCGCTCCGACGGCACTCGCGCTACTCACACCCTCTGCAACGCAGCAGCTCCAGCCTTCATACAAATCGCATGAGCAACTACTAACCACATGCCTTCATACAGGAAATCAACGAAGCAGTCAGCCAAATGCAAAAGAACATCCAACTCACATCCCAACGTGGCGAGCGCCTGGACAACCTCCAAGACAAGACCGATGCCCTAGCCGGCCAAGCGAGCAATTTCCGCCGTGGTGCCAACCGTGTCAGGAAGCAGATGTGGTGGAAGGATATGAAGATGCGGATGTGCATCATTATCGGCATCATCGTGCTGATGATTGTGATTATCGTGCCTAGTGGTGAGTATTGCAATATCGTAAGGTCAAGAGGAGAGAAGCGAAGCTGACTGTGCATCTGTGATAGTCATCTACGGCAAGCACCACTAAACGATCAACCACGCTAAATACCGATCCAGAGAACCGCGAGAAGGAGCCACGACGATAGGTGAGACTTGGCGCGAGAGGAGGAAGAAGAACATAGGACTATTTTGAAAGCGCGAAGATGGCCCGCGACGATCACGCAATACCTCTGAATACATACCCTCCCTCTACTATTACCACCACACCGAGCGATACGCCCCTGCTTGATTGACGAAATCAGATGGCGTTCACAAGGAGCTTTTGAGTCTGCGTTTACTTCACAATAGCCTGAAGGTGGGTAGTCTTTTGTACTTATACCATTTGGGAACACTTTTGCACGTCTACGCCGGAATTTTATGTGAGCTCCCACCTTGAATCTCTCTGTGCTGCGAGGCTTGCTGTGGAATGGCAGCAGTAAGTCGTAGGCAAAGAGGATGACTGTCGGCGTAAAGTGAAGATCTATTGGGGGATTACAAATCGTGGCGAACGACAAGAGCAAGACTGGGGCAGACCGAAGCAATCGAGCTCCTAGCATCACAGCGTCCATTCTCCTTTCACATATGGCTACCAGATGGATTCGTTGGCGGCCCGTCGTAAGGATCGAAAATAGCATACTCATATATCAAAAATGTGAGCGTAAAATAAGACTCCAATCTCCCACCCTCTAGATAGGCAAGAAAGTAAAGTCATTTAACACACGCCTTGTTGGTTTCAATCTTGGAATTTTCGGTAAGAGGGCCACGAAGTCCGCTATCGAATAGAACACGGATGGGGCGTGACAATTTACGTTCCTTGATAATTTCGAGGTATAGTATGCCGAGCAGGAGGATATGAGACAGGAGATTCTAGGCTCTCGGTTGGGTAGAAGACGGGGCAAGTGAACGGAGAAGATACAGATTTTGACAACGGGAGGAAGGAGATACATATTGGTATTGATAAAGGATGTGGTGGTGGAAAGGATATCCTCACCGAAGACCAGCCTCCGTGTCGTACCTAGTCCATTCTGATGACGTTGATTTCCTGTGATATACACCAACTCCGTACCCGCCCGAATCGTGATTGGCGCGCATAATGTCACCGAACATAACCCTAAGCCACCATCCACCTACACATCCGTTAGCACATCCATTCACATCACACCAAAGCCTGTACAAAGGAAAGACAACATACCAAGCACCACCCAAAAGCGCCACCAAAATAATCGCGGTCAAAATCCCGGCACCCGCACGATCACCAGTGGTAATCTGCTGGGTAGGAGCACCAGGCCTGGTATCACCACCGGTACCAGCCGATGGGTTACCTTGCGAAGTCCCGCCGGTCGAATTCGACACGGGTCCCGCCACCTGGTTGATCAACAAGCCCTGCACGACTTCCAAAGCATTCATCTGCTGGCCAACACCCCACGTATTGTCCCAGGTCCCCGTAGTCCACTTGGTGCCGCAAGTGACGCCGTCATTGCCACCAGTACAGCTTTTGGCTGCTGCGGCTGCGGAGTCGGTGAGCAGTGTGGACACGAGGTCGGAGACAAAGGGCGCCACCTTTGTGCTGGCGGCCATCCAGCGCGAGAGGTAGGCTTTGAAGGATTGCTGGTCGGTGTCGCAATTGCCAGAAGGTTCGCAGGCGACTTCATACATGACGTTGTTGAGGAAGAAAACGGACGAGGCGGTGACGAGGCCTTTGATACGTCCTTCCCATTTGGTTTGGGTGTCGCCGGTGGTCTGGTGATGTCACGGTTAGTGCTGTGCTGTGCTGTGCTGTAGACCTTCCCAAACGTGGTCAAACTTACCTGGTTCCACATGACAGATGCACCGAGCAGATACACGCCAGCATTGTAAGTCCACTGGATATGGTTCAACTGCGTGCAGTTGAGAGTGTCATCGGTACCGTCGAAGACCTGGTAAGTCGGGCTGACAAGCTCAACAGCAGTGACCCAGTCCCACATCCTATCAGCCCATTCGAAATATGTCTGGTTCTGGGTGTAATATCCTAGGCGAGCGGCCAAGTTGAAGAAGCAGCCGTTGGAAATGCTGTTCTTGTAGTTGTACCCGTTGTTGAAGGTGAAGATTTGCCACCTCAGGCCGCCACCACATGTGCTGTTATCCCATCGGAGCGCCTGGGAATTGAAGACGGCCTGCGCCAGTGCCAACCATTGTGGGTCGGAGGCTGGAGGGTTGGGGAACTTGACTTCTGCCGCGGACATGGCTGCCATGCCCCAGAAGCCTTGATCATCGTTTCCTTCGGCCTTGGTCTGATTGGGAGGCATGAAGTCGTTGTCTGGTCCGGTTTGGAAAAGCAGGGCTTGCGAAACAACATCCTAGTTCATGTTAGTCCTTATTCATTAAAGATGCCAACTTATGCGCGTCTCACGTTGTATGTCGAATCGCCGGTATAGTACCAGTAATCGATCAAACTACCAAACATAGCACCAGCTTCCCACCAATAGTATGGCGCAGGCAACAAGCCAGGCGTGCCACCCGTCAGGTTGCCAGTGTAGTAGCTCATCATACCATGCGCGATTGTAGATGCGGCCGTCTTGATGCTGTCCACATCGGTCGTAACCAAGTTGATTGCGCTCGTCGACTGCGCCGCCAACAATGCGCCTGCGAGCGCACTACTTCTGACCTTCATCTTTGCTGCTGTATGTATGTTGTCGTCTCAGGGCGGAAGTTGATGCCTTGTCAGCCGCGGAATGCGCCGAGGTTCTTTGCAGTGATGTCCTGCGGCGATGTCGCCTTTACGTGGCTGCCTCTTTCCTGCTGCACAGTTGCTGTTGTCGTGAATATTCGATTGGCAGGCGAACGCGCAATAATGGCCCGATCAGGGTGGAAGGCGCGGCACTTCAACTCTGCGGGTGTAAGCGCGGTCGTCCTAGCGAGCGTGATGGAGCACTACAGATGATATCGAGTGGCGGATGCCGTGGAAAGCGTGGCGGACGTGCGTGAGAGAGGTATGCCGTATGTTTGAATAATGAATGACATGCACAGGAGACAAGGTTAGAATGGTCGCTGAGGCGATCCGCGCTTGGCTTCTTCACTGACGACGCTTCTGAGGACCCTGAATAATAGTACGAGGTCGTCGTTTCCATCTTCGCGGAGGTGGCTCGTGCAACAACAAACCTTATTTATAGCACCGCCACTATGATTCTTTGGGCCTTCTATCCCGTCTTCTATACAGATCTGATGGTTATGTTGTGATGGTCATTGTAATCCTGCGCACGGCAGATCAGAGCGAAGTAAACCCTGCCTCTATACTGAATCACAAAGTCCGCCTGAGCAAGACACTGCAAGCCGCTTCATCAGATGACTCAACAAGGCTCTTGTATGGTAGGATATATCTCGAGCTGATGACACAGACTCCTTGCCACAGACAACAAGATACATCATCAAGGACATGGCCACTCTACAAGCACTTCCAATCGAGCTGCTAGAATATATCTGCCAGGCACTTGGCGGCCACGAACTACGTCAAGGCAAAGGCATACCAAGACTAACACTCTTCCGAAAGTGGTATACAGCAGCCAAACCAGTCTTCCTAACAGGACATGATCTCGAGACCATCCGGATCTACGGAAATACACTACCAGAACTGCACAATGGCAAAAGGAGCCCAACGGGAGACCGGTCTCTCATGCACGAGCACACTCGTAAACTGCATCTCCGTATCCCTGGCTACTGGTGGGACGAGGCCTCGTCTCGGGAATTCGAAGATCTCGTGACTAATGAAGTCGAAGATACCAGTTTATACGACTTCTCCGGGCGGGGAGAAGCCCAAGATGCTGCACCTGAGGGCACGATCTCACCCATAACGGGGGTCCTGCACAACGAACCTTGGAAAGGATGGCGAGCCCGGGTCATAACACCAGCCCTCAATGAACTGTACGCCGACCTTGAGAACTTCTCCACGCTCAAAACCTTCGTTTTCGAAGCATGGCCAGCCAAGGGCATCACACCACCGTATATCTACGCCAGCACTATCCGTACTCTTTGTCAGCATCTACCTCTGAGCCACGACTTGACGGACCTGACTCTCGATATCTTCGGATTCGGTATTGTTCGCACCGGAGGGAGCAACCACGGCTGCGAAAGCGGTACATGCCGATCACTTGGCTCTATCTGGCCACGCGTGAAGCATGTGCGGATCAGGCTCAAGCGGTACTGCGAAGTCCTCTTCTCCACAGCTCAGACCCTCAGCAAAACCGATATCCGCTGCCACAGCTTCATTCTCAAGTTGCACCATCCTGCACTCGAGGACCAGCCACAAACATCCCAGCACTGTGTTCCAGGGGGCTATATGACAAGCCACAAACTACCCGACATCATGGTCACATCAGCTCAGAAGTATCTCTCGTGGATCTCCGCTGACGCAGATCAAGCACATGCAGCTGGGGCGGAAATTGTACTCCCCACGCTCATGCGTGTATCTTATGCACGGTCCGCTAACATTGTGACTGCCGACTGTCTCACCATGCGGGTCCTCAGCCAACTAGAAGAATTCTTCGTGTATGAGGACGATGGTATGCCGAGCTGGTACGAGACGAGAAAGGATCTTGTAGATTGTGGTGAATTTCTACCATGCGGGAAGAAAGCGAGACGGACGTGATAACGATGGACAAATCTCACGGCCGCCTTTCTGCTGGCTGGCTGATTTGCGTATGTGTTTATTAGATATACGAGCGAACTATCGCATCAACCTCTCAACAGCCCACCCAACATTCAGACCCCTCAAATCACCATAATGCTGTCCCACTCCCAGAAACACAACGGGTATACCAGTAGCATGTACCATACTTACTAACGTCCCCACCATATCACCCACAGTATCGCACTTAGAAATAATAAACCCATCCATCCCAACACCATTATTTCGAAGTTTGCCCTACAGAGTTATGTCATATCAGCAATCCGCCACCAACACATATCTCACCAGCGGAAAAAGAATTGCACAACACAACACAGCGAAAGAAAAGAACTCACCTTTGTATCCACAAACTCCTTGGCGAAATTCCTCGCCTGCGCCACCGAGTCCGCACCCACGAGCGCCTCGCCCACCATGAAAATCTTATCCGGATTCGCCAACTGGCCGAATTTCGTCAGGCTGGACATCAATCTCGTGTCGTTATGTCTCCTGCCCGCCGTATCGATGAGCACGACATCGAATAACATCTGCCCTTGCCCTTGTCCACTCGCATTAGTGGCATAAGTCACTGCGTCCCTCGCCACGGTCGCCGCGTCCTTGCCATATCCTTTTTCGAATAGACTGATTTCGCCCACGTTCTCCCGCCTCGAGAGCTCGGAGAGGTTCCTCACATGCACGCGCAACTGTTCCACGGCACCAGAGCGGAAAGTATCGCCCGCTACAACTAAAACTCGGAATTGGTTTTGCAGGAGGAAATAGGCGATTTTACTCAGATTCGTACTCTTGCCTACACCGTTGACGCCGACGATGGAGATGACGTAAGGTCGAGCAGAGGGGCCGGAAGTCGTGGTCGTGACGTCCCGGAGGAGATCCAAGGAGGATGTGGGTGTGAGCATTCGCGTCAGGGCTTTGGACATACTCGTCCTTATTGTCGCGTCGATGGAAGTAAAGGATGCGGTTTTCTGGTCTAGGAGGTCTCGTTCGACGCTTTCGCAGAGGCGGGCGGCGGCGGAGGGTGCGACGTTTTTCTCTATCAGATGGTTTTGCATTTGGGCCAGGGGTTGGAGGAGGTCGTGTTTGGTCAGGGCTTTGCCGCCGACGACGTTGCGGAAGAGGCCGGTAAGGCGGGATGTTGCGGAGTTCAGGAGACCTCCGTTGCTTGGGGTTGAGTCTTCGGTTGTGGTGGGTTTGGGCTGTTTGGAGCTGGCGAGGATGGCGTCGATTTCGGTGTCGAGGTCTTTGAGCACGAACTGGCCTTTTCCGGTTCGGCTGCCCATGGTGTTTGCGTCGACTTCTTCGATGTCCAGTTCACGTGTTGCATCGTCAAAGGCTGGGGTCACTGGTGCACTGTAGTCTAGTGTTTCGTCGTCGTCGCCTTCGATCGCTGTACCATCGATATCCCATCTTCGTTTTGACTTGGCAGCCGTCTTCCCTTTCAACTTCTTCCCGGCTGTACTCTCGTCACCTGATGACACGGGCACTGAGCTGACCAGATTCTGTGCTTTCCTCGATCTTCTGCTCGCTTTGCCAGGCCCTCCTTTTGCTGTCAGGAGATGCGATGCTGCTAAGGACGGCGTGGCTGGTCGTGAAGTATCTGGCGTCGGTATCGGTGTTGCATCGGCGCTCGTATCACTCACTGTCGTCCGCGAGGGCACTGCAGGCTTCTTGAACATGGGCGCAGGCACAGGCGGAGCAGGAGAGTCATCTTCGTCATCTCCTGCGCTCGATGGTGGTGTGAGCTCAGTCGCGCCTTCCGAGTCGGCCGTGTCGCTTTGTCGCCGTCTTGAGCTCCCAGTATCGAACCTCGTCAGTAGCGCATCGAACGTTGCATCCCATCGTCGTGTCTCGAGCTTGGTCGTATGTGGTTTTTTCAGATCTTGCTCATACTCCTTCAAGAACAGACCCTTGACAGCAGCAAGTAGTGTCTCAACCCAGCTCAAATGTAGTAACGACTGGTAAACCGCCTATATGGACAACACATCAGCACCTCACCTCATCTTCCACTCAGTATATCTTCACCTACCACGAACACCACGCCCACATCCTTCGCACTCTCCCATCGTAATGTGTACCGATCTTTCTTGTATGACGGTATGTCACCCTGGGTGTATAGCTTGCTCTTGTCTTCTATGAACACATCTCGGACCAAGCTGTCGATTATATTTGGCGACAGGGAAGCGTAGTGCTTTCGCCAAAGCACGATGCCGGAGGTGGTCAGGATTTCAAAAGCGTCGAGCATTGTCGCTGTCTCCCACACAGTCTTCTCTCCCTACCAGGCTAGTGCAAGTATAGGTGATGTGGTGGTATATATAATTAATGCTGGCCGATGGTGGGGTTGTTCTTGAATGACTTCACAGGCACATGCCAAATCGCCCAATTCGTGCAACGTGGAGGAGTTTCGTGCGGACCCTGCTGCAGCCACCGGCCAGCTGTTGACCATCTCACTGCCAGAAGTACATCTTGACTACTGGATCACACTCCCTTGGAACAGAACATCAGTACTCACAATGCAGCGAGGCACGTACGGCATGCCGCCGGCTAACAGCCCACCTCTTCACCACCCCGTAAGTCCACCATCAACCTCATATTCATGATCAGGCATTGACATATATACCCTACAGGTACCACAACACATCTCCCAAGTCCCGAACCTGCGCTCACCACCTCCACCCGCATCTCAAAATGGGGGATACGGCCAACAATCTCCGCCGCAAGGTCAACAGGCCCAGAACCCATATATGGCACAATTCGGCGGCTTCATGACCGATCCCACCGCCCAGATGGGCTTGCAGATGGGTCAGAGTGCCATGAAAGTCGGACAAGACTATGTCGAGCAAAACGTACGTCTTCACACAACAACAGCAACAACAACAACAACCTCCACCACACAACAAAGCCCATGCTAATATGAGGAATGATTAAAACCAGTTCAACCGCTACGTCAACGTCTCCGCCCTGAAACACTACTTCAACGTCTCCAACTCCTACGTAACCCACAAACTCCTTCTCGTCCTCTTCCCCTGGCGCCACCGCCCCTGGTCCCGCCAACAAACCCACTCCTCCGACCCCTCGGCCCGGGGCACTGAATTCCTGCCGCCGCGCGAAGACGTCAATTCGCCAGACATGTACATCCCGCTGATGGCGTTTGTGACCTACGTCCTCCTCACGACCCTAATAGCGGGCTTGAATGGGAAGTTTGAGCCGCAATTACTTGGGATGACGTTTAGTAATGCGAGTGTGGTGATCGTGTTGGAGTTGCTGGTGCTATGGTTGGGGAGGTACTTTTTGAATATTTCGAGCGAGAGCCAGATTTATGATCTCGTGGCTTACAGTGGTTATAAGTTCGTGGGCGTGATTGTGACTATTGCTGTGGCGGCGAGCATAAATCGCGGCAAGGGCACGGGAGGATGGGTGGGCTGGGGTGTATTCGCGTACACGTTCATGGCTAATGCTTTCTTCTTGGTGAGTCTCCATACCAATGTCTCCGATCGCAGTTGTCGCTAATGATGATTTGATAGCTCCGGAGTCTGAAATACGTCCTCCTACCCTCGGACAACGCACCAGGAAACCCAGGCGTACAGATCATCGCCCGCGGCCAACGAAGTCGACGAACTCAATTCTTGTTCGTCTACAGCTATGTGGTGCAGTTTGCGTTTATGTGGTGGCTTACAGCATTGAACTTCACCACGGGCGTGCCGGGCAATGCGAAAAGTGGACGATAGACGCGAAGAAAAGCGATAGACACATGTACGCGTCTCGACTGTAGGCTTCCTGCTTGTTGACGATGCGTTCAAGCGTTAGATCTTTCTCGAAGCTATATCATGCTAGACAATGCGAAAATTGAAATGCATAGCACAGCACAAGAAAGCTGGGAGAACAACGAGTCAGCCCAGACACACGTGCATGAGTGCTGGTCGCCGTGCACATACCTTGCTGAACCACAGCAGCCTGTTTCCAGCACTCGAACTTGGTGCTGATGTACTAGCTGCCGCTGCCGCCGCTGTGGTGGATCTAGGAGGTGACGCTGCCGCCGAGCTGACTGTTGCCGCACTTGCGGCAGTAGATACCGAATTCATTGACGAGCTGCTTGCTGGGCCGGGAGAGTATGAGTTCGTTGTCGGAAAAGCAGACGGAGAGAGGTGTATAGTTGAAGTAGCTGTAGCAGGGCTCGAGACCACAGCTAGTGCGGTAGAGGATGCAGCCGATGGTGCGACAATGGCGACGCCGCTCTGACTGCTTGACGAGGCCGACACTGAGACCGAAGTTGCTTTAACGTCATTCGAGGATACGATGTTCAGACTGACGAGTGTCGGGCTAGGCAGCATACTGACCCATGATGCCTGGAAACTTGGCAGACTTGCTGAGGCGGCATACGATAGCGTTTTGAAGATATCGGCATTCGCATTCGGTGCTGCGTTACCGTACTACACCATACATCTCCCCATCAGCCTTTCCTCGCTCAAGCTCATGTACGCCTTCCAGCAAGAACAAACCAACACAAAGGTTTAGGAGACCTACAAAATTACAGCTCTGCAGGTTCCCGGCCAGGTTTCCAGCACAGAGCGGATCTTGATAGGCTGCGTAGTTCGAAGATGTGGCGTTACAGCATGAATTACAGACACCGATGAAATTTAGACAGCTTAGTTGGCAGAGACAGGCAATATATGGATCGCCTGTTGGTTGGTTCAGGCATTGCGTGTTACAGTCTGTGGCGACACTGCAGGCGGAGGAGCAGATGGAAGATTGGGTGCCAGTGATACCTAGTTGGGCAGCTGTGGTCGACATATGGGGTGTGAGGATGAGGAGGAATGCAAGGAAGTGTTGTGACATAGTGTGTTCTTGCTAGGCAGATTGGGTACTGGGTCGGCTGACCATTGCTGCGGTGTCTGCGTTCGTGGGCGACGGCGAGGTGAGTGGCGTTGAGGTGTAGTCTCGCAGCTTGATCAGCGTTCTTTGGCAAAAGGCACGTGGATGCGAACCTCGGGTGGCGTCTGCTTGTCACTTTCTCAATCTTGGTGAGACTGAGCAGTTAGATCCGGTTGACTACATTACGCAGAAGCTGCGCTGTCGAGAAATGATGGTCCTGAGCATTGCGGCTAGAAAGTCAGCACTGCAAGACGGGCTGTCCAGCATATGCGCGACCATTTGGCAGCGTGGCATGCTTGCTCATAGTCATAGCAAGGTCTATCTTAGATACGGACTCATGACAAGTCTGATGTCTGGTCTTCGCAGCTCGATAATTACATGATGTCTAGAACCACCCAACATGATTTGACATTATTTCCGATCACACGGTGCTGGAAGAAGGCCAAAATGATCATCTACAACACCACGCCTGCTGATCTTGCCGGGGACGCTGCTTCGAAATCGTTCTGAATATCAGCGCATTACCTCCCTAGCGCAATTAATGCCAATCGTCCAACGATGTCTGCATAGCCTTCGATACCTTGGCCTGAGTTCAATTACAACCTCCTGCTGCCCTCTTCATTTACGACTGCTTCAGCCTCGCAATCTCCATATCTCGCTCCTTCTGCACGATCTTAGCACCAAAGTTGTTCACAAACTTTGTAGGAAGCAGATGCAATAATATAGCAAATTGGAGAGCGTGTGGCCAATAAGCCCAGATATCGTATCTGCCGCAACCAACTGCATTCAGACTGCTTGCGGCCATGCCTCTCGAGCTCGCAATCGCGCCACCGGGCTTTCGATCCTGGGTAGAGTTCGTCGCCACCAGTCCGACCATGATGCATAACACTTCAATATCGTATCCCTGCAGCTTCAGCTCGGCCGCCATACTCCTAGACCATGCTTTATTGTACGATTTCGCGCCAGAGTAAATGGAGATGTATGGACCAGCAATCTCGCTCACGCCACTGCCAATATTCATGATCAGCGTAGGTTCGTTGCGGATCAGCTGTGGCAGAAAGACTCTCGTGATGGCTGTCGGGAAATGTGAGTTGACGCATAGGAACTTGCTGATGTCGCTTGCTGGCTTTTCCTGAAGGGGCGTGAAGAGCGGCGCAACACCACCGTCACCACCAACATTGTTGATCAGGACTTTGAGATTGATGTCTTGCAAAGATTTAGCAGCAGACTGAAGCTTGTCGTCCAGTCCATCCAGTTTAGCAGCATCGATGATAACGAGCCTGATTTCTCGCTGCGGCCACTCTTTCAGCAGAGCGTTCTTGACGCCCTCGAGTTTGACCTGGCTTCTCCCGTGCAGCACGACATTGAAACCACGACTAAGTAGCTCTTCAGCAAAGCCATGTCCGATGCCGTCAGATCCACCCGTCACCAATGCCCATGCTGGATTTTCCTGGGTGCCCTGATACCGGTCGAGCTGACTACGCCGCAGGAAATGCAGCCACATGAAGTCCCAGATACTGTAGGCTGTCCGAGCGGCCCACAGCGATCCCAGCACAGCGAGTGTGCTCAGTAATGGTCGATCCGAAGCATCACGCACCAACTGTTGTGAGATGGCGGGGAAGTTCAGCTTGGCAAGCTGGTCGCTGAAGATGCTCGACAACTTCGACATGTCAGTGAACGCTGCTGGGATGCTGCGCTGGCCGGACACTTCTTGCAAATGCACAGGTCATGGGGGTGTCTGCTGCATGAGATGTTGATTGTGTCGAGTGTGTGTTAGGAGACGAGGTAGCTTTCAAAGCTGAACGAAGGATGCGAAAGCGGCTGCGCAACTTCGCGTTTGCGAGAGCGAGCGCTCACTTGGAGGCTTGAACAAGGGCCCCATGGAAATCCTGTGGCGATACATGTAGCAAGACACCCTCGATGATTCCGTCTAGCACATGGTCATCATCGCTGGCCACTAGCTGTTCTATGTCAACGAGTATGGCATGGTTGTGCGAACGTAACCCATCATCAATGTCACTGCTTGTCAGCCTGCGTGCCTGTTTCTATATCGATCATACCCCTTGCCAGCCAAGTGCGTACAATGCTCATTGCGTTTCGCGGCAGAGCGTCCGATCAAGATCATGAAAGAGGAAGTGTCAGAAGCAGAAATGCAAAGGAAATGTTTTTGTGGGTGAGCCAGAGATTGTGTTGCCGCCAAGAGATTTGGAACACCACCTCTACCTCCACTAACACGTCGTCTGACCTTTGTGCACAGCGACAAGGGTTTCATCGACGGTCGCATTGGAAGTTGCCAAAGGCTGAGGCTACCAGTCTCTTATGTCCCACCAGACGAACTCACCTACAGGGATGGAGACGCTGCTGAAGCACTACTACCCTGCTACGCGCCTGCCTCATCCTTCCATCAGCCATTCATCGTACCCTCAACTATTATTATAATGCAGATATCTGCTACGTACCACTGAAAGTCTCCGGTAAGCAAACGACTACTGACTTGATACAGGAAGAAGGCCGAGCTCGCTGCCTGGTCTGCTCTGTAGCCTTCGTGCATAGAGTTGTAAGCCATCCCTGCACTAGTGCCCGACCTCGATCTCAGCCCTATATGGTTTCTCATGAACTCGCATTTCCACGACATACACGGACTTCCAATCGCAAACCCTTCGACACGCAACTTATAACGGTTGTAGGCCCTGCTACTTCGACACTTGACTTTCACTTTCATATCGACAAGTTCGAGCGGCCAAGATGGATCTCGTGGAGCTGGACTGTCTGGAGATTCTGGTGATAGGTACATACAGACGACACAACTGACTATCAGTCGGACGACCATACTGATATGGCTCCAGTCGACAATGAATTAGACCCAATCTCATCGAGCCCGAATGAGGCAGTTCAACAGAGTAAGCCACGATTGCACCCTGGCGTTCACCATCGCGTCACCATCGACGACACTAACCTGATCATCTTCAAGTCGGCGGCCTGAAAGAACTCGGCCTCCTTGGACCCTCTCTCGACCCTGCGACTCGGGGCGGCGCGATCAAGGAACTCCGCATGGACAACATATGCTGTTCCGCCCACGGTCTTTCACTTTTGATCACCGGTGTCAAGGATGGCGGACGCCACACCGTCCTGTTCGACACTGGACCGGAGGAACACATCTTCGAGCTCAACGCCAAGCGCCTCAAAGCACCACTAGGAGATATCGAGACGGTCCAGCTCAGCCATTGGCATCGCGATCACTCTGGCGGTATGCCTAAAGTGCTTTCCATGGCGAACGCCATGAAGGCACCCGGGTCCGCACCCATAACCGTAGATCTCCATCCTGATCGACCAGACTACCGCGGCATCATGGCCATGGCACCCGTATCATTAGAAGCAGATCCCACGTTCGCTGAGATCGAAGCAGCAGGTGGCAAGGTCGACAAGCACGATGAGGCGCACAACATAGCATCCAACTTCTTCCAAGTCTCCGGTGAAATTCCCCGCACAACGAAATATGAAGGGGGCTTGAAGAGGGGTGTAAGGTATATGGAAGCGGAGGGAAAGTGGAAGGAAGATACTCTGATCAAGGATGAGAGGTTCTTGATCTGTAAGCTCAAAGGTATGTTCAGCAGCTAGAACTCTTCACCTGGTCGCGGCACACGCTGATAGGAGTGGCGATAGGCAAAGGTATAGTAGTCTTCACGGGCTGCTCGCACGCCGGCGTGGTCAACGCCAGCCGCCATGCTCTTACTCTGGGCAAGGGCACTCCTCTCCATGCAGTGATGGGAGGCTACCATCTTGCGGACAGCGAGCCAGAGGCAATCTCAAGTACAGTAGCTGATCTGAAAGCTTTGGAGCCGACTGTGCTTATCACTGGCCATTGTACAGGCTGGCGAGCAAAATTTGCCATCGAGCAGGCTATGCCTGGGAAGCTGGTGCCCAGTTTTGTTGGTAGTCGTTTAACGCTTTAGGAAGGAAGGTGTGGAATGTGAGGGCTGCAGCGTTCATGTAGAGCAACAATTGGATGATACTATATGCATTCTTACATGGTATCTTGCTCCTCAACACTTTCCTCTCCTCTCGCCACGAACTTCATGAATGAGTCGGCTGGCACTCCTGTGGTTTGTTGCCATACGTGCTGAACAGCGTCGAGCACTTCGTCGCCAAGTACGATGTCTGCCGACAAAGGCGGCAAGCATATAATATTACTTGTCGTGGCTGCCTCGGCATCGAAAGGATACGAGATATACTGCTGGTACTGCAGCTTCCATGGTACATGCGGCTCCGGCTGCTCGTTGACGCTTCGTATCAAGTACTGGATAGCATTATCCTGTGACTCTTTGGAGCCCATCGAGGAGGTATATAGAACACCTAGAAAGACAGTGATTAGCTCAACGCTGAGCCAAGTCCTCAATTGATTAGGTAAGTGTTTGTATTTGAGTGATACATCAGGTTGTCAGAGATTGTATGTCGTCAATAGAGTTCAGACAATGTAGATAAGTATTCAAGTTGTGTTGTTCATCCGATCACTGTCAGGAATATGAAATAGAGGGAAGTCCGAGACTTACATTGACCGCTTGGACACTCTCCACTGTCGCTGGAGTGTGCGAGTACGTTGACAGCTTCGCCGCCAGCAGTGCCTGTGTCGACACGAACGACTGCGCCAGCAGGTACGGGACCGCCCTCAGAGGTTGGAGGGAACAATGAGTCCAGCGAGGAAGAAATAATGTAGATGGCCCGATTGACGATTTGTGTTTTTGACGGACTACTCGTTGTGCTCGGTGGGGCTGCGGATGGTAGATCGTCCGGGCAGCCAGTGAGCCAAGTCGTGGTGACAACTTCCCCATCACTGAGCTCGACTTCGTACTTGGCGTCTGCGCTTGCGGTGGCCGTTCTGATGCCTTTGCCGAGGACATAGACACCACCACCCACTGCACAGGCCCGACATGCCACTTGTGCGATCTCAGCAAGGCCACCCCATTTCGGCAAGACAGCACTGAAGCCAGGGCCGAACATGCCGATGCTCCGGAAGTGTCGTGCAATCCTGGGTACCGTGAACTCGACAGTCAGGTCTGCGCTGTTGCCTTCGACAAGTGCCAGTGCGAGCAGGGGGGTAATAGCGGCATCAGAGTTCAGCCCAAACTTAGAGCGCAATGCGTGGCCAAGGGCCATGTTTTTGATCTCCGCCCATCGCGCCTCTTCAGACTCCTCGTCGTAGCTCGCCACGAATCGCATGAATTTCATGAGAGACCGCTTGGCCCGGAGATCCAGACTGTCATCTCCGAAGACATCCTCGCGCCCACTTGGGACCCGTAAAATGCGCGGCTGGCCACCTTCTTCAGTAGCACCATTTACCACAAACCATGAACCAACTGCCTGAAAATCCAGCTGATTGTGTGTTCGCGAGGAGACCAGAGCAGGCAGCAGATTTGACCGGGCATATATCAATTGTGGTGCCAAGGCTAGCGAGTACGCACGCGAGAAGCCCAGCTTGCTTCCGTTGGCGTCCCCCTCCGCTGTTTTCGTGACTGATGCTTGGGCGAAGCATGATCTTGCTCCAGCAGGTGGATCGCCAGCATGCTTCTCCGCCCACTCTTCTGCCTCACTCAATGACAGCGCGGCTTCGTGTCCGCCATAGTACGTGTTGTGATCGAGATGTAGGATCTGTTTGCCGGATCTCGATAAAGAGCTTCATGGTGGACTTTTTGTCAGTCAGCCTGAGAGTATGTGAAGGTCTGTCTCGTGGCCAAGACTTACAGTGCTAGCAAGGACTGTAGCAGTCCAGTGCCGGCGATGATCACGTCCCACTCAGTCTTGTCGAGTGTATCCATGACAGCCGCTACATGGTGTACAAAAGAGCATGTCTCTGTAACAGAACAAACAACGATTGCAGGCTGCAGAATTGAGCTTTCGCAACATCGAAGCTCGGTCTAACAAGCAAGCCTTGGCACGCTAGCAAGACATCGAAACTTCGACTGGGCGACACACCTTCATTTTCCCTCCCATATCGCGCTTGTCGGGCGATGCGAAGTCACCCCATGCAGCAGTACGACCGGCATCAGTCTCTTCATTGCAGACTAACATGAGCGCGACAGAAATATGACCCACGTCCTGTATCTCCTGCTTTTGACTTCACGGACTGAGACTGCGGGTCGTTTGTGACGTTACATACATTCCTTTCATTCAGTATTAAAAAGAACAGCCAAATGCTCGATATCCGAAGTGGATTGACCTGCTGAACGAAGGGGGAAAGTTGCTATGATTCATCTGCTGGATCGCTTGCGCTGGCTTTTCCTGAGACGTAACCCATGGCAAATACGCCACACTCACTAATGACTGCAGCAGCCAACTCACAAGGCCCTTTTGCCGCCCAGACAGGTCAGCGTGGTCTTAACACAACAGCGAGTGCTCTCTATGCTCAAGTTTGTTCTGTGTATTCGCAGCTCTGCTGCATTTGCTTGCATAGTTCCTGATCACGACTCACATGACGCTTGTGGCAATCTCTCAACATCTCTTCTGCCTTCCGATCGCTTTCCCACCTGTCCGTTACTCGACATATAGCCGTAGTACACAGCACACAATAGTAGATTGTTTTGGACTCTCCCGCAGCAACTATGTCAGCATTACCAGTTTCAGGTCGCTATCGTCATCAGAAGGCCGCTGCAACAAATACTATCAGATGGTTGAAAGACACGCTGAATGTAAATGCTGACCATGGTGATCAGATTCGTGAAATGGAGGAACAGGAGCGGGAGAGCTTGAGAAAGAAGATCGCGTAGGCTGTTGCTGAACTAGGAGCAGATCGATTGCTGGCTGCGATGTTACGGCATTTCGAGAGTGCAGATCACGAGCACAGGGATGCAGAGGTGACATGACATGAACTTTCAGAGTCTTGCATTGTAACTCTAGTCAAACTGCAGTATACTGTCAGCATACACGCAATGATAACAGCGTTGTATTTCACATACCGGTGTCAAGAAGCTCTCCGCCACAAAGCGTGCTCTCGCGTTCAGCTAGTCAATGGTCAGTAAGTACCGCATCGGTCTGAGGTCGTTGAGCTTACGAAAAGCTTCATCTCCGAGATCTCCTTGTCCACCTCCTCCATAAACTGTATGATAAAGTCGACCAGCTTGTGCTTCAGCATCTCCTCAGTATGGAAATTCGTAATCAAGAACGAGATGTCATAACCCTGCCCACACCGTCAGCACATTCACAAGCCCTCCGTCTACTCATCCATCATTTAGAGTACTCACAGCAACAGCCTTCCTCCTCAACACAAAAAATGCCTCCGCTCTCTGACTCAGAAACCTCATGAACTTGTGCACCAATATCCCCTCAATCTCGTCCGCCTGCTTGATTCTGATACTGACCCTCACACTGTTCACGCTCGGTTCCACAAGCACCCTCTCATCCTGATTCCTGCTTACGACTAATGGGTTGAGGAGGAGTTCGGGGGAGGTCGCTGCTTCGATCTCTGGCACATTATGGCGTTCGCTGGCTTGGGAGGCGAAGTTTGAGAGGCTCAGGGCAGCGGTGAGGGTGCTGCGTACGCAGGAGAGGTAAGGGCGGAGGGATTGTGACATGGTCGCCGCGCGTTGATGTTGGAGATGTGGGATGTGAGTGTCGAATGAGTCGCTAAAATGGCTTCACCGCCGCATTAGGTCGACTATGCGAATGCTCCGCTCTCCAGGTTTCTTGTGTAGTTCCAGAGATGGTCGTATAAACGAACAAGACGTGGTAAGTTTGGGCGTACGTAAAGCGCAGGCTACCAAAAGTGGAAAGTGACGCTTCCGCATTGCTGCCAAGACCTTGATGGCGGGGCTTGTTTGAGGCAGGTACGAAACACTCCTGTAAGAAACTTTGATAGACAGTAGGGGAATCTCAAGGCGAAGCAATCGTGTATTACAGGGTCTTTGTGCCGTGCAGGACAGTGTTCGTGCCAAGGCTACCTCATGTAATAGGATCAGTACTGCCTCATATCGACCTTCGCCTTATGCCATGAAGCCAGCGAGACGAACCGTGGCCTTCCATGGACCATTACACCATGGATCGCAACCGTCATGATTTCATCCGCATGCCTTGATAGCAAGGGCCTTCTGAGCAAGTACTCCAAAATCCAACTTCCTGAAATCATCCGGCATATGCTCTCCACTAGCAATACAATGCACCCTCATATCAGGATGATACTTCAACCCACCCAGCAACTTTGGCGTGATGAGGAAATACTGCGAAGCGCTCTCCTCGGAACAGGCAATATCCACCATCCTCGAATGCACTAGGCGCTCGTTACGAGGGTCCATGCCTTGGTTGATTTCATCTACCACGCGGAAGGGCGCACGGGCGAGAGATTGCAGGGCCATGAGGTAGAAGATCGTGCTCACGGCCCGCTCGCCGCCGGATTGGCGGTGGGAGTCGAGAAGAGTCAACGGCTCGGATTCCCTGCTGGGTATATCAGTGGTCTGGTCTATATCAACGAGCATACATGAGCTGGCTCACCTGAATTTGACCTTGATCTGGATCGCCCAGAGCTCGAAATCTTCATCCTTATGTATGCCAACTTCACCAGCACACTGAATCTTGCTGAAGTTGTCGGCAAAGGCATCACTGATATGCGATATCAGCTGATCGAGTTGCGGCTCCCACTGCTCCTTTACCTCCTTGATCTCGTTATCCAACCCCTCCAACGCCTCTTCCACATCCGCCAACTCAGACCTCTTCTGCTCAATGACCTTCGCACGCTTCTCGTACTCAGCCAGCACATGCTGGTTACCTTGTCCGTCGGAAAGATTGAGCGTGGCGCCCACGGATTCGATTTCAGCAGATAATTGAACTTCATCCCAGTCTTTGACTTCATTGTCGTAGATCTGTGCGACGAGCTCATCGTCCATATCAACCAGTTGGCAAAGGTCGCGTAAGCGCTTACCATCGTTGAGCAAAGCCCTCATCTCCTCGTCCAAGCGTCGGACTTCCTGCTCACGCTGGTGAAGCATCTCCCTCTCCTGTCTCGTGCGCAGTTGCATCTGCTCCAGGTCCGACTTCGCTTCGATGACCAGGATCTGAGCCTCAACCAGCGGGACGATATGCTCGCGCAGAATATTGACGGCGAAAGCGTAGTCGATGGCAAGCTGGCCCTTCTCGAGCGTGTACTTGTCACCCTCTGACATGATCTCCCGGCACTGGGCCGCCGCGTTGTCAATGGAGCCCTTAGCCTCATCGATCTTGCGCTGAGCATTGGTCAATTTGGCTGGCAGTGCCGCGAAATGAGTTTGGGCAGTCTGCTTCTGTCTCTTCTCTTCCTTTATATCGTTCTCCTGACTCTGCAACTCCTCGTATCGCTTAACAAGATCATTGTACTCTGTTCTCAGCGCAGTCTTCTTCTCGTCACACTCGGCGTGTTCCCGCCTCGCTTCGTCGACACGAGCAGCAATCTCAGCATCCTCATTATGCGCAGACGGCGCATCCGTAAAGAACTTAGCTTGACGGAGAGCCGTTGTACGCACTGAAGTGCCTCTGTCGCCATATTCGCGGCGACGAGTGACTTGGTAGTGTTCCGAGGGTGTGATCCACGATGACACCGGGCTGTTCTGGCTCTTGAGCTGATCGAGGCGAGCGCCGTTCAGCTCACGGGAGGCATATGCCATGGCATGGATGTTGCGGTTGTCACACAACATAGCAAGCACAGGCTCTGGTCCTTCGATGAGATCAAGTATCCACGACTGCAGGCCAAGTGTCTGCAGCTGCTCGCCAGAACATGGTGCGCGGAACGCCGCCAGCGCTTGCTCCGACTGACGAATATTGATGTTGTCCATCCCGAGCTCGTCACGCAGTGCTCGGTTGAGTGTGAAGTAGTCGTCTCGTGAGGTGACGGTGAAGGCAACCATTTCGCCAGGCCCAAGAGCGTTCTCGACAACAGCTGCATAACGAGGATCGGTGACGGTGCATTCGACAATTGGTGGGCCGTAAACACGACCCTGAAAACGATTATCATGGCTTTGAATCCATTCCCATGCACGATGCGCATCCCTTGAGGCATTTTTCAGCTTGCTAGCCTGCTGTCCAGCTTGCGTCTGCAGGGTCTCTTGATCCTTCTCGGCATCAACCATGACCTGTTGACGATCCTTCATGCGCTGGGCTAAGCTGCCGATTTCCTGCTTGATCTCGGTTTGCCGTTCTTGAGCACCTCTCATGAGCCGTGTCTTCTCTCTGACCTGCTCATTTAGGCTGGCTAAATCGACTTGTGCTGGCGGTGTCTGCATTGCTCGCTCAATTTTACTCCTATCTTGCTGTAGTCTGGGCATGTTCGCTCTGGCGCTTTTCGATGTCTCCTTTGCTTTTTCAATACGAGTCTCGCATGAATCCAACTCCTCCTGCTTGCTAGTGAGCTCAGCCCTCTTGTCCGCTGCAGTCTTTTCCAGTCTCTCCACCATCTTGCCGCGCTTGAGCGCCACGGCCTCGACAGAGGCAAGATACTCAGTCTTGTCCTCCTCGGCCTGTAGGTTCGGCTGAACCTGCCGCTGCAGCCTCTTAAGCTCACGCTCTGCATCTTTCTTCCGCTCCTTGGCGTCGGTATGTCGTTGTTTGGCAGCTTTGTACTGCGGAAACGGTCTCAACCGCTCCAGCACTGCTGCACGATTCTGCAACTCAGATCTCTCACGCAAGCGTTCCACGATCTCCTGCTGCTGGGCTTGTCGTTGCTCCTTGCTTTTGAGTTCATCAATCAATGCTTGCTGCTCGACCTGTTGTGTTTTCTGCGCCTTGCGACTCGCCTTGAGCTGATCGTGCCACACATGCATCTGCGGAGGCGCAGCGGCTCGCTGAGTATGCGTCAGAAGATCGACGGGTGACAAGGCAGCGAACTCAACGACGCGATCTTGCGGCAAGAATTGGCAAAGATTGTCGATCTGAATTGAGAAGCTCTTCATCAAAGCGTCGAGTTCCTTCTTGGTCACCTTCTTCCCATCGATCGCGAACTCGGCCTTGTTTCCCTCGCGAATGATTCGAGTAGTGATGACCGGGTTCTCCGCATGTCTCTTCGGATCCGCAGCCAGTTCAATCTCGATGACTGCTTTCTTCTCGCCGTGCTTTACGAACTCACCAACGAGCTTGGCACGACCCAGATTCTCCGGCTTCCAGCCCAGCCCAAGACATATGGCGCAGACCAGAGTGCTCTTGCCAGTACCGTTTGGCCCGATGATCATGTTCAAGTTTGGCCCTAGGCTGAACTGTGCTTTGCTGTAGGTCACGAAATTGGTCATCTCGATGCGTACCAGTGAACCAGGCTGGTGTTGACGTGGTCGCCCAGTTTGACGCTGGCTTTGAGGTGAGCGGCGGAAGTTGTCAGGCAGCAATGGTCCATCCTCAGATACGGACTCGTCGTCGGCGTTGCTATCGTTGTGCTCGTTGTCGTCTGTGCGAGCACGTTTCGCACCACTGCCAGTGTACAGCTGGTCCTCGTCTTCTTCATCCTCTCCTTCGCGCCGTCTGCGCCGTGGCGTGACCGAGCCGGGGTCAGACATCTCTACGATTGCCAGAAGTGATTTGATGTCGATTGCTCGAGTCAAGCCTTGGATGGCGAAACGCGTAGTCCAGACGCGCCGCGGAAAAATGCCGCGCAAGAGGCCTAAAGACGTCTAAAGTCCCACTGTCACATGTCGACGTGGAGGATTCGTGCTTTCCAATGCTAGGTGTCGTCGAGACATCATGGCACCCGATCGGCCCTCGCAGTCGAAGGGCAAGAGACAAGCACCGCAGAAGGACAAGAAACGCAAAGATGCACCCGGCGGTGATCGACATGATGTAGCGAAGAAAGCACGATTCGACCACGGTAGGAAGGCACGCGATGCGCGGACACTCTCAACTCAGACCACAAAGTCCTTCAAGAATGGCGAGCTCGATGTCGCTCAGTTCGTGCAGGCACGTGAGTACGAGATCAGAGCTCTGGGAGACGGTATGGCAAGAAGTAAGAAAGCACTGAATCGTCGGGCCTTTCAGCAAGTGCCCAAGGACCTGCGAAGGAGGACTGCCAGTCATAATGTGAAGAGGATACCCAAGCGGTTGCGTGGAAGAGGCAAGCGGGAGGTATGTTATGGCAGAGGTGGGTATGCTCATGGTGTAGGAGGGACGCAGCTGACGATATATCAATCAGATGGCTGAGGATAATACGCCCACTGTGAATGCCAAGACCCGGAAGCCTACAAGGCGAATGCGTTTACGATTGGAGACGGCAAAGTCACTACGTGCCCTAGGCTCAAGACGGAAGGCCGAGAAGGAAAAGGCCACAGCGGAGAAAGTGGTCGTCCATGATCCGAGCCAAGAAGTAAATCATACCAACCCCAAGGGTGGCAAGCAGGCGAATAAGCCTGTTGTGCCCAAAGCAATTTCGAAACGGCGAAAGGCTAGGAAACCACTTCTGGCCACTTCTCCAGTACCCAAAGCCAAGTTTCGCAAACGCCAGATCTACAAATCATGGCTGCCAACTCATATGTTTCATGCCAAGCGCGCACAGATGACACGCCCCTCTAACCCATTATGGCGATTTGCTGTCCCGCTCACGCCGTCCGCCAAAAGCTACAGGCCAACGCATAGAGCGAGTCATGACCGTGGCGCTGTAGCCTGGGATGGTAGCTACATGTCTACTATTAGTTTGGATGGACGACAAGATAGCCTGCTGGGTGTGCTGAAAGCACTGAGCGTCAGCGATATCGATTTGATAGGCCCCAAACGTCATAAGTGGCGGCAAGGAACTCGCAGCCTCGAGTTGTTGTTACATGAGCGAGAAGCACCACACACCCCCATCGCGCCTGTCACGATCATATGGTGTGCTCTGTCGTCAAGGACAGATGATCAGCTCCAGCAACCGACTAGTCCACAGCGCAATATGCTCATTCGGGTCCATCCGTCTGCCTTCCGCCAGCTTTGGGAAGAGCTTCTCCGCTTGGCAAAAGTAGCCAAACCACAAGTGAAAGTGGCGGATCTACGATTTGAGATTGGCAGTATAGAAGTCGTTGGACCTGGTGCCACGGAAGCACTGCTAGGCGCATTGTGGCCTGTGACAGGGAAAGTAGCGGAAAGCGAATCGGGCAGATCTGTTGGCGGAACGTGGACGAAGCTCGCTGGACTGACCAATCCTGCAGGACTGCCTGCAAATGTGATGCTAGGCTTTGAGGTCCAGGACCCACGTCTACACCACCCACCAAGGACGATCAAACTGCCCAAGACAGACAGCGAACAACAGGAGTTACTGGAGACTATTGCGGCGTGGTCAGTCGATAATGCACAAGGTCCACCTAGCATCTTTGACGGCAAAGCTAGACGCTCTGCAAGTTCGTCTTTACCCAGCCAGAAAGCAGTGAACAGGCGTAAGGCACTCGCACCACCCGGTCAATACCCTGGAGCTGTTGCTAGCGATCCCAAGATCCCGATACTCCTCTTCGCCTCATCCTCAGCGAATAGAACATCTCGGTCTAAACCCAACACAACAAGTTGGACACTCCTCTGTCCCTGGAAATGCGTCCAACCTATCTGGTACAGCCTGACGTACTACCCACTCTCCACGGGCCAACAAGCACGTTTCGGTGGATTGAAGGAGAAACGGCAGCTAGCTTTCGAGGCAGGGCAGCCGTGGTTCCCTGCTGATTTCCCTGGTACGGAGGCTGGGTGGGAGTGGGAGATGCGGGAGCGTAGGGAGAGAGAGGATGCGTGGAGGAGGGTGCCGAAAGGGAAGAGGACGAGTTTCGAAAAAGTGCGTGTGTGCAATGGGAAAAAGGGTGAGGTGGGAGTGGGATGGGCTTGTGATTGGGAAAGATTGCTTGCTGCTTCCGCCAAGAAGGATCTAGATGGCAATGTCTCCGTGGCCGACATTGATCCTGTCGTTACGGCCGCAGATGGAGACGAGAGCGAAAAGCCGTCGCAGACTATGCCAGGACATCCAGCAACGACAATACCGCCACCGATGCCGAACGGACTCGCCCAGCTTTCCCCAGCCAGTGCACAGGCTCTACTCGCAAGTGGCATTATACCATCCCACATCACACTCTCCACTGCCCTGATCGCAGTCCGTCTGCATCTAGTGACTCGCGGCGTGCCCACAGCATGTGCCAGGCTCTACCGTCTCCCCTCCGCCACCACAAACCTCACACTTCGAAAGCAATGGCTAGCTCTCCTGCCCACGAACCAGAAACGCGGCCGCAAAGGACCTAAGCATGCTCTGCCGCGCTTGCCCCAGGATGCTTTGCCGTATGTTGTACAGCAGAGATTGGCTACTAGTTTACTCGAACCTACCAGGGCGGGCGAAGATGAGTATCCTACTTGTCCTGGCGAGGAGGATCTTGTGGGGTTTGTGACCACTGGCAACTTTGACCTAGGCCAAGGAAAGGGTACTGGGATTGGCAGTCTGTTAGTTCAGCGGATGATGGGCGAAGTGAGAGTCGACCAAGACGAGGGTCGGTTGTGTGTCGTCCGTAACTCTGGTCAGGGGCTCGGCAGGCTTGCGAGATGGGAGGTCGTATAGCGCGGCCTGGGTGCAAGCAATGAGCTTCAGGTAGCTTCTCAACATGCCGTTTCCTACATTACCCCGGCCGATTAAGGATGAGAAACTTACTGCTGCACCGTCACGTTGGTCCGGTCTTTACGCCTCGTCCGATTTCGTGTGTCATGGTTTGTGATCGGCCGGTAAACAATGGCAAATCTCGCAGCGTAACCGGACAGGCCGACGAAATGAACTACATTCATCATCGCTTGCTTGCACAACATTGCTGTGTTTTCACTGTCGAGCCTTCTACTGGTATACGTCCCCATAGCATGATGGATCGCACGCCACCTCAGAGAATCAACGAGGGGCTTGGAGGCTGCCCCGACATCACAGAAACACGGTGCCAAACCCCTTTTGGGGCGATGACAGGAGGTGTCTGAAAGGCCTTGTGTTGGCTCGTATGTACTCAATGGTTGGTTACAGTCTCCGAACGTGATAAACTTTTCATTGTGCAGTCTACAAAAGCCACACAGTCGCCGCCATGAACGCAGCAAAGCCGTACCCCGACATCTTGGAGCCAGCACCCGTGTACGGCGTCACCGACGACGATGGCGTTGGGGAGCTGCTGTTGGTGGAGGAAGTGCCGTTGGCAGCACCACCCATCATCTTGAAGTTGGCGCAGGTAAGCCTAGTTGTGTTCGAGGAGTGGATGACGATGCTCTTGTCGCCGAAGAAAGCTGTCGACGATGGGTCCGTGCTCAAGAAGGCGTCTGTATACTGGGCGACAAAATTGGGCATGGTAACGTTGCCGTGCTTGCCCGCAAGATCACCGACTTGGCACGTCGCTGGTGCACCGACATTACATGGGTAGTACTCGCCGCGATCCGTAGGATCCAGATGGCCCACAGTGGCGCTGCAGTTGCCATTGGCAGGGACTGGGAACTCGTGGATATGGTAAACGAATGGGCCATACAGGCTCTCAGATGGGAAGCCGGTGAAGTTGACTGAAACGGAGACGCCACTGCCGCCAGCTGTAGAAGAGATCATGACGGAACCCATGATGGTGGAGCCGGTGCCGTTGTCGACTAATGGATGTGTCAGCAAAATTCTGGGATGTAATATGGCCAGTCTGTGGCTTACAGTTTGTGCTCGGGAGCATGGCCATGTAGGTCGCTGCTGGTAGATTTGCAGCAGTGGTTGCCGGACCATTGACTGGCATGAAGCTATGCTCAGTCAGCACTGCATTCACTACCTCGTCTGGCACTGGCCTCTTACCTTGGGTTCGCGGGTCCATCATAGACAATTGCCCCCTCCTCAGTCTCGACGCCAGAGAAGCCAGGAGTCTGGGTTGGCAAGACAGGCAGAACACCGCTCAAGGTGGTGGATAATGTCATGGGAGGTGGTGGAGGGTAGCCTGCTCCTTGACCTTGGGCCATAGCTACGGCAGCGCCAAGCGCTGGGATGAGTGCAACTGCGTACATCTTGTTGTTCAGTGAATGGAATGGTAAGGAGAGCAACTCGCTCGAATGTCTGACGGGCTTCTCGCTCAGGCAGTTGATTTAATGTACTGGCCACCTCGACCACGCGGAGGTAGGTTGACATCATGACTTTGGTCGCATGGCCATTTGCAAGATCTGCTACACGACTCGCTTGTCGTTCCTGAGCTCAGCCTTGAGTCAAGCTCCTTTGACTGGTCGAAGTCAAGCAGCAAAGCAAAGTGCTTGTCAAAGAGTGACGCGGCTCGGTTCAAGCGGCTGACATTCGAGCCAACAGCGTGTCCAGGGTGTAGCAGACGCATGTATGAGGCTGAAGTCATAGCCAGTAAGCCTTGTCTACGCTCTGCGTACCTGCCGTAGTCGGCTCGTGCTAGACTTCACTTGGCGTAGCGTGCGGGGAAGTGTGGAGAGATCTTGGTGTCGGGATATTTTCGATTCGTGTACCTCATACACGTGTATTTCGTCTTGAGTATGGCCCTCCTGGTATGCCGTAGCTGCCGCTGATGAGCTATACATATGGTTTGAGACCAGCCTCCTAACCTGTCTTTGACCATCATCCTCTGCGACACCAGAACCATCAGGTGGGTCGATAGTATTGGTGACTGGCATTGCAACTTTCCAATGACACTTACGTCGAAGGAGCCATGAAAATACAGCTGATCGCATACATGAACAGCATTATATCATTTTTCCTCCTAGTGCCTTTGCCAGACGCGAACGTGCCTGCCCTCGGTCCTTGTACTCTTTCGGTTCAACTGGCACATATACAAGATCTGAGCTCTTTGCGGAGTAGCTCAGCTCAGACGATTACCTCGGGCCACGATTTTACCATATATACAGGGCATGGCCGACGAGCGTCTGTCGTAATTGTAATTCGATAGTTACCGCATCTTACAAAGAAGTACTCCAACAAACATGCCGGCCTTGATATACGTCTCGTACCCTTGTGTCGAAGGAGCCAAGTTCGACATGGACTACTACCTCAACACACATATGAAGATAGTCGAGAAGCACTGGACCTCATATGGCATGAAAGACTGGACAGTGGTCCAGTTCCAGAAGGATGATCCCTCAGGTATGACCTTTGCGAACCAGTCCTTCCTAATGCATCCGAGACCATCGTCCTGAGAATTTTATGTAGGCCAGAACGTTCAAGCAATCATGACATGGGAGTCAACCGAAGCATTCGACAAGGCCATCGCTGCGAACATTCCGGAGGTGATGGAGGATGTGAAGCACTACTCGCCAGAGGTCATGCCGGTCCGCTACTACGCACAGGTCATGGCGAAGGGTTGAGCAGTAGACCTGTTTCAGGAGCAGCGTGATAGCCTAGGGTGTCGTGGCGAGATCGGTAGGAACACTCGTGCAATCCAGGGCAGCTCGGACGTCGTCAGGGCACCAGGATGATACTGGTGTCCTAACTCGAGGTCAGGTTTAGGCAATCCCTCTTCCATCGCGAAGTCATACATCTTCAGCTTCGGTGGGCCGTACGTCGCACGAAGACTCGATCGAGAGTTTCCTTGGTGACGAGTCTCCTTTCCTCACGGTATGGATAACACTGCTCGTTTGAGCTTGGAGTAGAAAGCATTTCCGCGTCATTTCAGTCTAGAAGTACACACCAGCCATGCCCACTCTAGCTCAACTCCTTGTTGCCAGCTGACTCGCTACCCATGTTGCCAGTCTCGTCCCAGTCCGGTGCAGTCTCGACATCTCCCATTCTCCTTCCCTCTCTGACCATCATAGTCTACTGGATCGTCATAACCTAATCGCCCATGACATCGATGCCAGCACCACCAGCAGGGTACTCGTCGATCTTCTTTTCGAACCTAGCCTCGATAGCCGCCAAGACCGCCTCATCGCGCTCATTGCTGACGAAAGATACAGCAACACCCTTGGTACCGAAACGACCAGCACGACCGACGCGATGCAGGTAAGTGTCAGCAGCGGATGCCAAGCTCTCCTTGTCGGCTGAGCCAGGGTTGGCTGGGCTGTCGGGCATGTCGTAATTGACGGCGACGTTGATACGCTCAATATCGATACCACGGCCGAAGACATCAGTGCTGACGCAGATGCGGTGCTTGAAGTTCTTGAATTCTTGGTAGCGCTTGATGCTGTTGCCAGTATTAGCTTGAGTCCATGTTCGCTTGAGGCAGGACGGATACGTACCGCTCTTCCTGGCTTATACCGGAGTGCACAGCGGTAGCCGGGAAGTTGCACTCAATCAAGAGTTTCGACAACTCGTTGGCGCGAACAGTGCTCTTGACGAAGATGATGACTTGGTTGTACGTGAGCTCGTCAAGCAAGTCGTTCAGACGCCTATTCTTCTCTGCCTCACTAAGCTTGCAGTAGAACTGGCGGAGACCGTGGAGAGTGAGCTTCGTCTCGTCGTCGACATAGATCTCCAGAGGGTTGCGCATGAACTTCTTGCAGATTGGTCGAGTGCCCTGTGAGAGTGTGGCCGAAAACATCATGACCTGTTTGTTGGTCGGAGTGGCGCGGAAGATCTCTTGTACGTCGCGGCGCATGTCTTGAGCATAATGTTAGCATTGTGGGTGGTGTGAGTTGATAAGCTGAATCTTGAGGCTTACCGATCTGGTCCAGCATCTTATCACACTCGTCCAGGACGAAGAACTTGACTGTGCCCAGGCGGACCTTCTTCTCGCGGACCAAAGCGTTCAGCCTACCAGGAGTTGCGACGATGATGCTTGGGTGGGTCTCCTTGTTGGACAGAAGCTTCTCGTTCTCCTTGATGTCGGTACCGCCATAGAATACAGCTGTCTTGACCTCAGGCATGTACTTGGTGAAGCGGTTGTACTCGTTCTTGATCTGAAAGGCCAATTCGCGGGTGTGACACATGACCAGCACGCTGACTTCGCCAGGCACAACATCGATCTGCTGGAGAGTCGAGATAACGAAGACGGCTGTCTTACCGAGACCGGACTTGGCCTGGCAGAGGACGTCGGTGCCGACAATGGCCTGAGGAATGCAGACTTGTTGGACTGTGGTGTGAGGTATGTCAGAGTTTATTCGTCCAATCGCAAAACGTGAAGTAGTCGTGCAAGCGAGCGAAGCATCCATCCAAACATCAATTTAATTGTCGAGTCCCGTGAGAAGCCACACGATCCTCGGCACATGGTCGGCAAGCAGCGATCGCGAGTGCGAGCTTTTGTCGTAGCCTGCGCTTCACACGGCGGTCATCGAGGCTGGTTGAGCTCACTCAATGCCAATGCTGTGCCATCTTCGCCTCATCTGTACAACAGCCTTTCAGCCATCCACATAGGCTCCAGCTGCAGCTCGACTCGGAGAGTCTCATGTGGCTTCTTTGCTCCCACGTGTGCACCCATGAATCCGTAATTCATGCCCAATATGGGGTGCCGCGTCGTCCAGCTACGCCTTCCTTCCTCGTACAAATGATCAAGCCCACTCGGCCTCGATTTCATAGCTCTCTAATACTTCCTCGCTTGCTCGCTGATGGATGGACGCTCTCGCTCGCTTGACTCGTGGCTGAAGAATATCGCAGGATGAAGATAAGTGACTAACCCTCTGACGGATGTTCGAAACCGCAGTCCGTAATGGCTTTCATGATCTCGGGCTTAAGGAGCAAGTCGCGGAACGAAGTCGAGTGGATACCGACGTATGAGCCTTTACCCTGAGCGCCTGCGCCGGTCACAGTCAAGTCGCCCTTCTTGGAATCGCCGTTAGTGGCGGTCGCAGTTGCTGCGGCACCATCGGTGGGCTGGATCTCCTCGTCGGAGTAGTCGATGAGGTCCTCCTCGGCAGACATGTTGGCGGCGTGGAAAAGGTGTTAGTGAGCAGTCGCGTGAGGCTGGCGCCTTGTTGAAATCGATTTCTTCGCGTTTGAGCGCGAGAAGTGGGTTAAGTGATGAGTGAACAATCTGCAGTCGCTCACGCGGTGTGAGAGTCCAAGAGGAGGAAGTATTTGAGGTTGTGGAGGCTGTCCGTGGGTGTTTGTAAAGTGATTGTTACTGCAACGTCCGCGTTCCAAACTTTGGCCGCGAGCGGCGCAGCGGGAAGGAACGGCTGAGCGGTACGCTGAGTCATCTGAAGGCCCGAGCGCTCGTGCACAATCATTCACAAAACCTCGAAGTGAATGAAACACGATAGTGGATGAATATAGGACTGTGGAAGTATCTTGATGAGCTGAGCGAATCCTCTGCCGGAGATGCGTGGTAAGGACGAGTCACTGCATACTGATTCGCGATATGGCGAAAGACAAGGCGAAGACTGGTGTGCCTAACAAGCATCTAAATGCTCGCATACAATATCTGCAGCAAGCAGCAGCGTATCTTACAGCACAAAGGAACGGCAATAGTGCAGCAGAAGACCAGAACGTGCTTGGCCATTCGAGCATCAGGGAAGACAGCAAGGATGGTGCTTCTACCATGCCGTACCAGGCTGAACGTCGCCAGTCTGTGAACCAGGAAACACTCAGTAGCGACAATATGAGGACTCCTTGCGCGGAAAGACTAGACACCGGCGCAACTGGTGGCCTTCCTCTCTACCTATCGTCTCACCTGCGTCAGATCGCACTCAAGTCACAAATCAGACTGCCTTCAGCTACGAAACACTCCATCTGCCGACGCTGTAGTTCAATACTGATGCCTGGCGAGACCTGCACGAGACGTCTCGCAAATATTTCCAGAAACGGTCGCAAGCCACATGCAGATGTTTTAATACTCGAGTGCAACGCGTGCGGTGCGTCGCGAAATTTTCCCATTGGAGCCTTACGACAGAAACGAAGGAGCGAGCGGACGAATCCTGGGCAAGGCAATAGAGAATTTGTTGTAGGCCATATTGGACCTTGCGGTGCAAACTAGTGATCCTTCAGGATTCGGGATGAGGTTTTGCCTGCTGGCCTCGGAAACTTGCGAAGTCGATGGACGAATGACAGCGGAGAACAAAGGTGCTGCCTGTCGATTACTGCCATTTTCGAACACCAGCTGAGCCACATATTCGAGTACGCCACAACTTAACAGCACCACCACCTAGACTAGACATCTATACTGGATACAGATCTGTCGCTCGAATCAGTAGGATCTAATCTAATCTACATGCAGTCCATAATGGGCCCAGGAAAGCGTGTTAGGGCCTTTTCAGGCTCAGCTCTGTTGATGTTCCCCACCCACGTATACATTCGACCCATGTATTCCGACAAGATTGAATCTTAATACAGTCGTTGAAGTCCGGCCATAGCCAGCATAAAGAGCTCATCAGCCTACACGAAACCTCACTTACACGGCAGCTCCACTGCCGTAGTAATTCTGCCACTCACTCTGAACAAAAACCATGGATGAGAAGCATACACCCTCGAACCTCCTCCATTGCGGAATAGTGGGCGCAGGAATAGCAGGACTCGCGGCCGCCATTGCGCTGCGTCGAGCCGGTCACGAAGTCGATATCTACGAGAAAAGCTCATTCAAGCTTGAGATTGGCGCCGCAATCACAATCACGCCAAACGGGAACTTGGTCCTGGACCGTTGGGGCTTCGACGCAGAACGAGCTCAAGAGACTCTGAAGCTCCAATTCCGAGCGGTCGATCATAAAACGCTGCAGGAGCAGATACAGCTGCGCTTCGATGGGGTCGCCGAACGCTATGGTCATGCGTTCAACGCTTACCATCGAGTCGATATGCACGAGGAAATGCGACGGCTGGTTTTGGAAGCTGGAGCGGCCATCCATTTAGGTCAACCCGTCGCTGACATCGACTGTGAGGCTGGAATCATCAAGTTACAAAGCGGAGGGCAACTGCACAAGGACCTGCTCGTCGTAGCAGACGGCATCAACAGCCCCTTCGTCTCAAGCATCGCGGACATTCCAGACCCCTTCTACCGCACCAAAAGCTCCACCTACCGCACCCTCATCCCCGTCTCCAAACTCATGGCCGACCCACTGATCCGACCGTTATTTGAAAATCAGTCGTCCGGCTTCCTGGCGACTATGAGCTCTGCCACGGGAACCTTTTGCATGTTGTATCCCTGCCGCCACGATAAGCTCATGAATTTCGCCTACTTCCACGTAGCCAAGGAGCATGAGAAGGACAAGCAGAGCTGGCATTCGCCTGCCACGATCGAGGACGCGGTCAATGTACTTGAGGGCTTTCATCCGGCTTTTGAGGCGATTGCTAGGCATGCGGAGAGCATGAACTGTTATGTGGTTGGAAGTGAGAAGATTTTACCGCGATTGGTGAAGCGAAGGGCGGTGGTAATCGGGGATGCTGTAAGCTTCTCCTCTCTACTTCGCAATGACTATGATATTTCCTTCCTGCAGAACGCTGATCAGCGTTATATCTAGGCTCATGCCATGCTACCAACACACGCGCAAGGTGGTCGGTCCTCTCTCGCCGCAGATCGCATGAAACAAGTGACGTAGCGTGACATGCTAACAAGTTGACAGGTTGCATGGGCCTCGAAGACGCCGCCGCCCTCGAGATCCTTTTCTCGAAGTGGCAAGCTACCGATAGCATCTCCAAACGTCTAGAACTCTACAACCAGCTCCGAAGACCGCGAAGTGCTGTCGCACAATTGACGTCCAACGCCGGCATGCACGGGCAGACTCAAGCTCAGGTTGATGCGGCCGTGCGTGAATTTTGGAAGGGTCCGCCAATGCCCTACCCCGTCATGCATTGGAGTGCACCGGTACAGAAGTTCTTCTATGGGTATAATGCCTTTGCTGAGGCCGAGAAGGCGATGAAATTTAAGGATGCCGAGGGAGGGTTGCCGGATGGTGTGGTTCAGCATTTCGGTGACCCGACTGCGGCCTGAGAGCCATCGACCCAGGGCTCTAGAACTCGTTATGTGCTGAGTGGTGTACTAGCGGGACGTTATGGCGCCTTTACATATGGTCCTCGCTCCGTGGCGCTAGTAGTGGCAGTGGCATTCAGTGCTTGAGCAATACCGTGCAGAGCTTCACGACTTCTCTCCATAGCATAACAAGAACGGGAACTCTATGACCTCCCCCATCTCTGGCCTTACCATCCCTTCCTTCCCAAACTCCCCATCGAACTTCTCCACTTTCTTCTTCATCGTCCAAGTCGGCTTCACGCTGACGTTCTCGAATCCGACGTCCTCCATCAATCTCGTCATATCATTAGTGTTGACGCCATGCCTCTCGACGCCAGCCATCTTTGAAGCAGGATGGAACCTCTTGGCCTCTGGACCAAAGTCCTCGAAGTCTGTTAGCATTGCCTTCCCGCCGGAGGCCAAACAGCCGAGCATCGTCTTCAGAACGGCCTGGAGATCATCTATATGATGGAGGACAAGATGAGATGTTATCAAGTCGAAACGCTGCCGTGCTCCACCGCCCGATTCTCCTTCCATCGATGGCGGTAAAGAGGGATCATCAGGATCCTCGAGCAGAACGGCTAAGGGGACGATGTTCTTAGGCGCCTCGGGCCTCGCTAATTTCGTCCTCAAGACTTCGATCATGCCCTCTGCGGCGTCTACGGCTACTACGTGCTGCACATGTGGTGCGATCAGGAAGGAGAGGATTCCTGTCCCGCAGCCTATTTCCAGGACTTGCTTTGGCTGCGCGTTGAGGGTCTTGAGTTTCGCAAGGATCGCTTGAGAGGCTGCTTGACTTGCTTCGTGGACGAATGGCCGGCTGTCCCAGTTCAGTGCTTCTTGGTTGAAACGGTCGTTGCCATTTGACGGCGCCCGGAGGTTGGAGACTGCGCTTGCCATTGTTGTGCGTTCGTGGGATGGAGGTGTACCTGTTATGATGGCAATGTACTATTACGACAGAACGACTAAGATTTTCCGTTGTCTAGGTTGATACGGTATGTTAGTAAGAGTGATGGTATCGTCGTGTGTAAGACGTCCAAAGCTTCTTCTTCAACCTCGGCAATAGGTGTCTTGATTCTTACTATTCCATCAGCAGTGACATCAAGTTGAATACGACCATCTCATGGATCGTATGATCACCCGTGTGCTCTGTCTGTCTCAAGAAGTCGAAGGTGAGACGCTGCTTTGGAGTGGTTGATGGTGAATGGTTATAGATCTTGGTAGCAATAGCCGCGTGCACAGACGCGTGATAGTTTACTTTGTGTTCGAGGAAGTGAATTTGAGATAATTTCACGTGAAGCACTGTTTGTCTATTGTCGTCGTGATTTGCTCTAAACTCTTATTGCTGATCTCGTGGTCTGTAACGCTCCTTTCCGCAGAGAAGCGAGAGACGAATTCCGCCATCGCTCTTAGCATCACTACGACTCCTCTTCTTCAATCTTTGCACACATACCAATAATGGATCGCTACCGGCAACGACACCCACTCGGCCCCCAGATCCATGCCGTTCCGGACAACGAGAAAGCTTTCGATGCGTCTGGGAAGAAGCTGCCTTGGGCCTACGAAAGTATCTCCACCTCCATTCCGCTCAACGACGGCAACGAGCGGACGAGTCGCGAAGCAGCAGAGAAGGGCCCTTTCGGCAAACGCACAGGCTCGAGGAGGAATACGAGTAGGAGTCGCAGTAAGACTGCTGAACCGCACAAGGCGGAGGATGTAGCTAGGAAGGAGCAGCTGGTGAGCGAGGAGAGGGTGTTTGGGAGTCTTAGGAGGGTGGTACGGGAGGATAGTGGAAGGGGCGAGGGAGGCGATGGCGAAACACAGCAGGCTGTTCCTGCAGCAGCTCTGGCAGCGGTGAAGAACGACGGCATGGGCGAAGCGACGGAGACGCTGATTCATGGGTTTGGAGAGGATCTACAATGGTCTGCCATAGATTTCTACGAGCGCGTCTCCGGCGGCATAGTCCTCGAAGACTACGACCGCACACCACCGAATCAATACCAGGCCTACGATCCAACACACTCCTACGCTCGTTCCACACTCACGAGAAGTGTCAGCAAAGCAGCGCTACGAAAGAAGAACAAATACGCCGGCGGCGAACACTGGATCAAGATCACATTTTCCTCGCGAGAAGCCGCCGAGTTGGCGGTGGCGAGAAGTCCGCATATCATCAAAGGCCATCTGGTTTACGCTGAGCCCTGGCAAGGCCGTGGGCCTGGGAAGGATGAGGCGGTCTTGGCTACGCAGGCTGGCGCCCAGGTTGTCGATGATGTGCTGCCGCCTACTTTCGCTACCACGAATGGGTTCATCGAGGGCGTGGAGGGGAGTCCGCAGAGCTCCAATACGATGACTTCTGCTACGGTCGAGAGGGAAGTGAATGGATTTGCTTCGCGGACAGGTGGTACAGGGCAGCAACCTTTCTGGTCGCAGGGGTCGACTGCTGTAGCGAGTTCGGGGAACGACCTCACGCGTTCGCAATCAAGGGGAGGAAGTCAGATGCTGCAGCGTACGGGGACTACGCGACTTCGTGGTGCGCAGCTGGCGACATTACTTCCGGCTGAGCAGGCGCTTATGCCCAAACAGCACAAGCAATCTTGGAGTGCGTGGCTGGGTGCAAGCGAGCTCATTGGAACTACTGTGCCAAGACGAGAGGATGGGAAGTTTGATTGGGAGCGGGCTAGTCTGTATTGGAGGCTTTTCTGGTGGCTGGATGGGTTGTTCGGGACGGATTTCTGTGGTGTCAAGGGCGACGAGTGAACGCAAAAGTCGGCAAATGACAAAGAGATGAGGGTCATGGCTTGTTCGTTGTGCTTAGCATGGTGTTGTGGTATCACTGAAGACTGGCGCGATTGCACCTCCAACGATGATTGTATCGCTCTTGCCTTTACTCTGCTCCTCCCTATTTCGATGGTCTCGCTAGCGCCCGCTGCTAGCATAGTAACGAGGGGACTTCACTTGTTACGATCGAGATCATCAACAGCTCACGATCTCGCAACAACCAAGCAGAGCGTGAATTCTGCTATCGATCAAATACCGTCACCAATGGCTAACGCCGGTACTCACGTGACTGGTCCCAACTGGCTACAAGGGGTGAAAAGCTTCAATTTTGGTCGGGAATGCCATCAGGAAGCACAGCCTTTGATCCACAAGTTGCATGTGGCTCGAACGTGGGATACAGCACGCTGCAGTGCGCTGTGATGGTCGGATACGATCTGATCAGTGGGCTTCCATTAGCCGATGGGTTTATCACGGGCTGGCGAGACAGTCGGACGTCTGCTCAGGAGCTTCTGATTCGCCGTAGGTCCGCAGGAATTATGAGGAGACCACGAAGTAGTCCGCGAGTGTTCACGGCGTCGCAACCGTCAGAATCTAGGGTAAGGTGAGAATGGGCTTGACAAGCAAGTATCGAGGGACACCAGTCTATGTGATCTGGACGTTGTGGCATACAAAGTCGAAGCCTTCGCGAGTGGCAAACCCGCCTTTGAGCCAATTCAGCGCTATTGCGAATTCGAAACTTCGAGCCATACGTGATTCTACTGGCTCTCAGTCATCCCAGGCGGCATACTACATCCTGCGTCTCTGCAGTAGCTCCTCCCGTACCAATCATGTTCCACCTCTTGCATGCGCGCCCCACCAGTGCAGCCCTTCTGCACTGCAAAGCTACGGCTCAGTTACCAGCCTTACGGCACAGCTCACAGCCTTGCGGCCTTATCCTAAGCTTGAACATGAAACTCTTCCCACGAACACCATCCTCAAATCTCACTGTTTGCCTCCGAGAACATTCTGAGCAACGCGAAAACCATGGACGAAGCAGGCAAAGTCGCCTTGGAGTATACGAAAGCGCTCTACCGCCATGCTCTTAAACACGTTCGGGATCACATCAGCAAGAACCCGGGGATCACGTCCTTCCAACTCATCATGATCCTACTTGCCTGCGTACCTGTTCTTGTCGCTGCGCCCGGGCTAGCAGCTATAGGCCTTGGTGCACTTGGACCTTCCGCTGGTTGGTTGCCCCATTAGCGGATTTATATTCAAATCGTATTTCGACATGCTGACATGAGAACAGGCGGAGCAGCTGCAGGATATCAAGCCGTCCACGGCACGACGGCAGCATTCAGTCTATTGCAGAGTGCGGCGATGGGAGGGTATGGAGCTGCAGTGGTCAATGGGGCCGTCACTGGCGTCACGGCAGTCTCTGGTGTGGTGGCTGGGTTCCTCACGAGGCGCTAGGAGCGTTGCAGTTGTATAGCATGCAGGTAGGTGGAGGGTAGGATGATACTGTTCATGGCGAGATCGTGGTTATGGTTCTTTGTTTTAGGCGAGCAGCTTGTAGCAAGAAGCACATTGTTAGTCTGCACTTTCAAGATCATTCGCTATAGAACGCAAAACCGCTGCAGCCTCTTTTCTATTGCCGGAATTCACGAGTTGAATTGCCGACTTGCTGGCGAATTCCACTCGCCTTGCAGCGGTGACAGACTGATGGAGGGTTTCCTGCTGTCCCATGCGTGGCTCTGTTGTCGGAGATCGTGAAATGAGATGCGCGTGGTGGGTCATGTAATCCTGTACCGTTGCATGAGACGTTGGCCAGGTCATGACTCTGTCGTGAATGATACCACACTTGATGGTGCTGGGTGAATCCTGCGAACTGTGCTGAACAGTAGAGGTCTGCTTTGCAAAGGCGGCCGAGTCGGCCTTGATTGTATGCGATGTGTTAACTTGGTTGCTGTCAAGATTGCCGTCACTTTTCACCAGTCGCTGCACTCTGGCATATACGTCCTCAACCGGCATCATGTAATCCACTGTCATGCTTTGACCGGTTGTACGTGAAGCAATTCCAAGTATAGCATAATATCGATCGCGAGGATCAGTAACATGCCTGTGCCGTAGTTCATAAGCAACATCTAGGAGGTCAGGTGCTGATCGTACTGGTTGTTGATCTTTGCTAAGCGGCCCAGACTCCAGTTGCAGTTGTAACAATTGGAGGAACAGATCCATGTCGATCTGCTCGAGGCCGGCTGCAGCCCATTGTGGCGATATGGCAGCAAGCTTGATGTTCCTCTGGATACTTCGCACAGCAGTAGGATCGTTCTTCCACGAGACTTGGTGCGTACCACAAAACATCTGTATGTCTTGTGCGACCGACGCTTCTTGCACCACCCACATGCGAGTGAAGTACGCCCGCTCGAAGATATCTGCAATGCCATCTCGCAGCATCTGGTGCGGTAGGAGCTCCCAGGGTGCCTTGGCCAGAGTATGTGGCATCAGAAGTATATGACGAAGAACATTCATGCCTACTGGACTGTCCAAAGTCTCTGGTCCCAACCAGAGAAGAACTCGATCTGCTGAACCATAGATGTCGAACATCTTCTCCACCTGACCAGCACGCTCAATTTCATCAATCTGATTGATACACACAGCGTCCACCCACAACGCCCTGGGTTGGTGTGAGTGGCGAAATTGGCGGAGTGCAGCATGTAAGTTCTCAGTCAGGGGTAGCGGTGTATCGCCAATATGCAGTCCTTCGTAGAACTTGCGCTCTGGCTTCGTCTCACCCCAGCAGTATGAAAGCGCCTCGAACGACTCGTCAAATTTGTTTCCTGATAGTCTGATGTGGTACAATTCTCCTCGTAGAGGATCCGACTGTGCTCCAGGAAACAGTCGTAGTAGGCGGATGTGGTCGTGTGGCAACGGGGCGTAGACATGGTCAACATCTTTGAACGTGGTGGACTACATCGAGAAGTCAGCGTGGGCTCGGGCATGAGACTGTAGGAGATGCGTCGGACTGATGGAGGTCTGTCAATGATACGATCAACTGTCTGCCGGATCCAACAGCCCAAAGTCACCGTCACACCACCTTGGCGTTTGATTGTTCGACTCCTCTCTACAAAGATGGTGGAGTACTCCACATTGGCCATTGTAAGGTTAGTGCTGGTGCTCTAGCATCGTTGAGGAGCCTCGAAAAGCCAAATTGGAGGTTGTGATTGTATCAGTGGAGAGAGCGATCTCAGACATGTCATTCAGACTATTGTACGCTGTAGGCTGGAAGATGGTGGTGTGATCAGGCAATTCGCCACACTCAGCCACGATAAACCAATGGGTATGAGAGGTACATAGAGGTCTTCATTTCAAAACCATCACGCACGAATTTGGGACTCATACAACGCGAAGTACGTGGATATCTGCTCTTATTTTTATGCTTCTGGGAGCGTCTCAGTAGAGACATCTCTGAACAGAGAGCGCGCACGAAGAGAAGCAACGAGAGGACGGGTTCCCAGGAGTGCTCCTAACAAAACCGGGAAGAGCTCTCTACTGGAGCCTCCGCTACGCCACACCGGGTTCCAATTCTACGAATCCTACGTGTCTCTGGTTATGGGTGGAGTTTCGAGTCTCGCTTGAGAATAATCCGATCCGACAGGCTGGCGTTCGACCAGTACTGAGGCTGCCCTTGTCGTTCATGCTGGATAATACGCTAGGTCAATGTCAGCGCAGGAAGTATGTCAATGGGCTCGCTTTGATCCACTTACTGATGCACCCGTCGCAATCGCTACTCCAGCTACAGCAGATGTGCTGGTGCTGTCCGTGGTGGATGTGCTGCTAGCACTAGACGTACTGGCAATGCTCGCCGAGGCGTCAAGTGGGCATTGCCAAACATCTATCGTTGCAAAGCCACCACACTGCTCGGTTCGATTGCCAATGCATGAGTACAGCGGATCGTTGCAAGCAAGTGTAAGTCCATCTGCCGCTACCTGTCCATTGCTGACCAAGGAAGAGGAAGGTCCGATGTGCCAGCCGCAGAAGCATTGTTTGCCGAACTCGACTCCCTGCCGATATATCAGCACTCGAAGAATCTCGAAGAAGCTGTGGGTACACTCACTGCGTATGGGTAGCCTCCGAGAATGCACTGATTGACACAAAGCTCCTGCGACATGACATTGCTAGCCACTTGTGCCTGCAAGTAATCCAGTGCCATATACCCACCATTGTCGCTGTAGCAGCCAATGAAATTGCATCTGTTGATCCTCGCTTGGACAGTCGGGAGAGCAGAAGCTGTTGTTGAAGGCGACATGTTCCTGGTCATGCTCGTGGCTGGGTCGTTGGCATCAGGCTCACAGCCGCCTTCACAGAAATACCTCGAGCTTGGAAAGGTCGTTGTCAGCCCTGCGCTGTTGATTGTGACCACTTGGGTCACAGCCGACGCAGTCGTTATCGGGCCATAGTATGTATGCGTTTTCGATGAAGTAGCGATCACCGTGGCCGGACCATTGTACGAGCAGATAGCACTCGGGCTGGGATCGGTAAAATTGGGACCGTTAAGCTGGTACAGTGAGAGCCTGAAGTAGCCTCCGCAGCGCTCAGACCCACCGTCCTCGCAGCTCTGATAGCATTCGTTCTGACAGTTTGCGAGTGCTGCACCGTTGTCAAGTGTGTTGCCGCAGTAACATTCTCCTCCTGCCTCGAGACCCATGTAGATGTAGTTGGCGCAGAAATTGGCACATCCCTCCACGCTTGGAGCATCGTAGTAGGTGGAGTTGCCGTTCAGTGTTCTTGTACCTGGCCCGGGGTCGGTATAGCAGCCCATATAGTTGTATGATGCGCCTTCGATGGCCACATTCGGCACCACGAGCGAGTCCATCGTATACACATAGCCAGTATGCGAAGGCACTGGTGCTACTGTTGTTGCGCCTGCTTGAGCGTACAGCCTAAGGGCTTCATCTCCTCCACACTGTTCTCCGACATCTCCAACGCAGGCATACTCCAGGTCGCTGCACGTAGGGCCAGACTCTGTCGTGACCATCGCGGATTGGTTGTTGACGACATTAGCACAGTAGCATTCCGACCCAGCTTCTACGCCCATGAACTGAAAGCCCGAGCAAAACTTGGCACAGATCTCTATCGTCACATTGATCTGGACCGAGAAGAGCGCTGCGTCTGGAAGAGCTCGTGGATTCGAGACATCATTGTAACAACCTAGCGGATAGTCAGCGCCCCATACGATGCGAGCTCATGCACCACGCACTAATGTAGCTGAAACCAAAACCAGGATTGCCAATAACTGTAGGCAATGCTGCAACTACGTGACTCATATGTGACACCAAGGAGAAGATGGCCAAGACTGTGTATCGATACGTCGTTGCCGACATCAGGTATTGTACAGTTTTCGTGGCCTTCATTTGTCGATTGCGAAGATCGCGCGCTTGACGCAGCTGTTTACCGCGTTCCGCATTCCTCAATTAGCCGGCCAACGTCATGTAGATCAGGTTGTGCCAAGACATAATCATAATTCATGTTTCTCAGAGTGCCGACGAGCTCAGCCAAAAGCATGCTCATCCTCGCTCAAGATGCGATCCTCAGGAACCTTCCCACCATAAAGACCACCATCCAGAATCCACCCCTCATTGTCATCAGCATCCATCTGCACACGTCGCCAAGTAGTCGTCTTCTCCCTGACCGCATCTTTGCCCTTGTCCTCTTTAGCCATCGGTCTGATCAGACCGGCAGCCAGCGGATTGTTACTGAAAGCTCCCTGACCATCGCCTTGCGAGACAGGCATCTGATAGTCTTCCGTCTGCTCGGCCTCATCTTCCTTCGAGAAATCTGGTTTCTCTACATCCGCCATTCGTCGGACGACTTTGCCTTTCACTACGTCGATCGAAGCGACCACTCTCCGCTTCTCGTAGTCTGGCCGGGCGTTCCATTCCATTTCTCGCTTCATCTTCTGTTGCCGTTTCAGTTGCTGTGCACGCTCAGCAGGCGAAGCCCACATGTTAGTGCCAGCTGTAGGTATATCGTAGTCGGCCGCTTCGTCATGTATCTGCGTACGCCGTGCATTGTTCGCCTGGTAGTTTAGTAGCTTATCTCGATGTGCCTTGGCCTTGTTCGTAGCTTCATCCTCCGACTCCACAGGTGTACCAGGACCGGACGATAGTGGCGACGAGCGAGCAGAGGTGGACGCTTGCGCAAGAAAGTCACGACCAGTAAATGCTCGTGCTTTTCCATGAGCAACATCTGCCTTCTTGTGCGAAGCGTTGTTCGCTTTCTGCTTCTCATCACCACGCTCATCTTTGAGGACACGCAGAACCTTTCCAACCTCGTCAGAGCTTAACAGGGGCGAACCACAATGGGTACATGGTCCAAGACCTTGCTTGACACAAATGATCTTGCCACAGTTCAGACAGTTCGGCGCGATGTCCAGGAGAGGATGACGTGTAGCCATACAGTTGCACTTCCGCCTGTCGTTCTCGGCATCGGTCATGGACAGGGATGGGTTGGTCTGGATTTCGAGGGTACGAATAGCGCTATCGAGGTCGGACAAAGCTGAAGAAGCACCATGCATTGCTGTACCTCCAGTAATATTGATCTTAGTCTTCGGCGCTGGGTATGCTGTCCGGGAGGCTTGTGATTTGCGTGGCGACAACGAGTCTGAAACAAGAGCTCCTGCTGCGGAGGGTGGCAGCTTTGAGGTGGTGGGCTTGGTAGTAGCAGATGCATCGTCGGTGATGAGTGGCATTTGTGTAGCATCTGGTGCCCGCTCTCGCAGTGCCATGTTGTCCGTCATCTGTTCTTTGTGCGTTTGCCGTGCTCGCTCTGCTCGAGGCATGTAATCCTCCTCATCGTGCTTGACATACGCTCCGCCAACCTGGCCTTGACGCTCGACCTGCCTTGCTGGTAAGGCGTGAATATTCGCCCTCTTCTTGCCTCCCCTGCCGCCTCTAGCCCCACCTCTCGGTATGCCGTCATGCTGAGATCCTGCTGGTGTTGGGTGTGCGCTTCGACTGCCCATCGGTTGCTGCTGTGCTTGAGAGGACGCTGGGGCATTCTGTCGTCGCATATTGAAACTCGAGATGAACTCCAGCGACTTCGGCTCATCGCCTAATAGATTCTTCAAGTGCTCTGCTGCAGCATCTTTGGGTAGTGATTCTGCATACTGCAACACCTGCTTCAGGCTGTCGTCGTCGAGCGGTAAGAGCTGTTGCAGACGGGGCAGTGCCCACTGATGTAGAGTAGCCGCCATCCTGTCGAAAAGCCCTTTTGGTATGAATGGTATGGATCTGATGCTCTCAGAGGTGGAGGTCGTCAAGCTGTCGGTATCGTGTGCGAGCAAGACTACACCATCATTACTCCTCATTCAAAGATGCGGAAAGCCTGCATTTCTCAGCCCTGTGGCTGTAACACTCAAGATAGAAGCGCAGTACTGTCCTTGCTCATTCACGCACATCACTTCCCGTCACCACTCCTACCATGCTTCCTTTCGCATGCTCCCGCATACTGGACCGCCCCGTTCCTCCAGCCAAAAAAGCGACTCGTGGGCATCGCAAACGCCAGAACGGACCGCACCCGAACGGCTCGTAACTAATTCCAACCTCAACTCTCAGTCTCTCCCTCTCTCCTTCGTTGATCTACAATGTTCATCGAAAAGCGTGGCGAACCCATCGACACAGAACAAGCAGTAAGCCGCGAGTTTCAAGCGAGAAGGTGAGCTACAATGAGAATGATGAAGCTTGCGACATCGTACATTTCCGAGCAAGAACTACTTTGGTCACAGCTATTATCTACCGATGCGCTTCCTTGCCTCTCATGCCGATTTCAACATGAGCAGGAGAGGGAGCTTTTGCTGTATCGTAACCGCGCCCAAGGAAAAGCAACGCATATCCCACCCTCATGCTCGAAGTCGTACTGATTCCGACACATTAACGCAGTAGTGACAGGTCGCTGAACAGCCACACAGACAATCGAGCCGCCCAGAAAAGTCATAAACGCCTTGCAAAGTTCGTAACACTTGTTGTTGAGAAGATCCGCCGAAACCCGTCTCCGTTCGATACTTTATTGCAGCCCGCAGTCACCAGCCTAGGAGGCCTGCTCCTTGACCGGCAGATGCAGGTCATCCGTCTGAACGCCGACATCCTTGACTTCGCCGTTGCGACGCCTAGCCTCGTCCTTCTCGGCACCAGTTGTGACACCGTCGATGAGGGCCTTGTTGGGATCGTCTGCTGATCGAGTCAGCCTTCCGTTCACATTGGCCCACGTCTCAGAGCTTGGACCATGCTCGAGTCCGTCGACGTGCGCCCTTCCTGTTTCATAGCTTGCTGTATAGCCTGCTGCATCGCTTGGTACTGCTGCTGCTGTTGCTGTTGACCACCAGGGCCAACCAGCTCATTTATCTGGACGCCTTGGCGCGCAGCATGAGCAGCAGCAGCATTGCCTTGCGGCGGCGTGCGACCACTTTGATATGGCACAGAGCCAGGTGGTGCAGGTGCAGCAGACAGACCAAGCGTATGAGGCGAGGAAGAGGCACGCGACGGATCATACGAGTATGAGCTCTGCGGCGAGATACGGGCAGGCTGCTGAGGATAGTATGGTTGTGGTTGTGCGGAATGGAACGAGATAGTAGAAGAAGCGGGCGACGCACCAGCTGGGTTAAGACCTGTTGGGTCAGGGTAGCCAAACGACCCACGTTGGCCCTGCTCGGCCGGGTTGGGTGGTGGCAGAGTCGGAGTATGTGGCTCATCGTTCGAGCGCTTGGCGCCGGATTGTTGACCTTGAAGCGGCTGCATGTTAGGCGGCTGACCTTGCTGAGGCTGGTACATCGGTGGCTGTTGGTAGCCTTGCGGTGGTGGCGGATACTGCCCACCCTGTTGTGGTTGGGCGTAGGGGTCGCGTTGGCCATGCTGCGGAAGTGGCTGACCATATGCGCCGTAAAGTTGTGTGTTGGGAGGTGGGTTCTGTCCACGCCAGACAGTATGCGCTGGTACAAAGGCCTGAGTCTGGGCACTGACTGGAGTGAAGACGCACTCCTGCGAGAAACGCTGACAGTTGGTGCAGCGGCCATCCTCGGACTGATCGAAGCCGGAGCATCTTATCTGCGATCACGTGTCAACATTATACGCGACCGACTCTTCGGACTCATGTCGCATACCTTGCGTCTGCGGCAATACCTGCATGCGATCGCGGTGCGTTGACGTGGTGCGGGTTGTGGTGGAGGATACGCGCCCATGGGTGGCTGTGGGTACGGCGGAGCGTACATGTGGGGAGGTGCCGGCAACGCGCGATACTGGTCGGGGTGCTGAGGCTGCAGCGTCTGCATGGTGGGAGGTGCCTGCTGGACGGCTTGCGAGACCGGAGGGAGCTGCTCACCGTTCGTGTCAGCAGCCATGTTTGCGGCCAGCGCAGGGTCGATGGCGGCTGCCATGTTGGTGGATGTATTGAAGGATGGATGTAAAAGTGGTGCGGAGAAAGTAGAAGAACAAGTTCGACGTGGAAGAGCAATTGCGTAACGGTAAATGTGGTCACAGCTTCTTGGCGCAGCTTCTCATGCAGGAAAAGTGCAACTCACCTGATTCTCACGTGGCGTGAATGACCCGTTTGGTGGTTGCGGTGACCATTGCTGCTGTGGTTGTGTGGTAGGAGGAGGTTGATTCGGATTCCACCCATTCTGGTTGGGATTGGGATACATGGTCGTAGGAATGTGCGATGTGATGATGCACAGCTTTGATGATGCGCGGATAAGCTGACGACAGCTACGCTGCAGCTAAGCGTTGCGAGTCCGGTGGCGAACAATATCGGCGCCAGCAATGGCACAGATATCCTTGATGGTCGAGTATGTTGGTCGCACAAGGTGCGGGCCGAGTCGCGAGTGAAGCCGTTTGATATGCGCGGCGGCAAACTGCACAAAAGTCGATTGCAGCGTGGTCCAGTCAATGTGTTGTGAACGTAACACAGAAACGCGCCAATCTCTGTGTGAAGTGATGCAGTCGTCGCAGCGCACGTCGCACAAAGTGTTCGGCTAACGGCTATCCTTATGTATGGTTGTTGCGTTGGTGCGGCAGAAGGCGCGGGAGAAGGTGTTTCGTCGAGGCGTCCCAGCAGAGAGGAAGCGAGGGCGACGGTGGGGTGACGGGAGACTTAAGTGCCAGCCAGCTGTCGTGTGAGATCGAAACAACCTTCCGTACTCGGAATGGGCTGGCTTCCTGGCAGAGGCCCGATGCCGATAGTGACAAGGCGTGACAAGCAGGAAACACGACGGCACGCAGCGTGGCTTTGGTGCCCTTCTTCCCTTCCTTCGCTCGCTGACAGGACTACGACTAGCGACGTGCTCGTGCGCTAGCAAGACGCAGATCGTTCCGTGGCGGGACGCGCCAGGAAATCAAGTGAAATGCGCGAAGGAACGGCAAACCCGCCTTGCTGCAGCTAAAGCACATGCACTCAGCCGACTGACCGCTACGCTAATAAGCGACAACTTACGTACCGCGATATTGCGCCGTGTTGTCACAGCGGCGCTGATGAGTGGCTCGACGAGATTTTCCCTCGCCGCCGGCGTGAGCGAGAGTCTGGTACGTGGCCCACACGGCGGCCACCAGCTAACGACCTATGCGTGAGCTGATTCGTCAGCTTTGATCAGAACATCCTGGCAAGTAAGAAGGATGTATGGGACAGCACAAAGCGAAATGATGATGCTGCACGCCAGCTGCACGGTAACGCTCAGCTAAGACCAAAAGCAATGGGGTGTGGTATGCCAGCCAGTAGCGAAGTCTCGATGCTTGCCAAATTGGCATTCTTCCATTGCTCAACTGCCCACGTCCGCGGTTGTGACGGAGGCCACGGGAAGGGCCCGTCATCATGCATCTAGCTGCCACGCGAGCTCCAGGATTAGGAGTCAGATGGCGCGGCTGATGTCGACGGGGACGGATCATAACGAGCATTCTGCGAATGAGAGCGTTGCTTGCGGCGCACACTGTCTGCAACTTACATGAGTGGTCGCCGGGCGCCGGCGATAAGGTGGCGGTGGTATCGAGTACCGGCTGATGACGAGCGTCTGTTCTGGAAATGATCTTGTCAGTCCTTGGAAATTCAACACCCCCAGCCAATCACAAAAAACAATCGCTAAAGCTGCCAAAGCCTATTTCCGCCGGATGGAGGCGGCCAACGATGTCGCAGGATCACGCTGGGTGATATCGCTGCTCACCTTGGGCCTGATGTGATTATCTCTTTGGACTCACGATCGGTCTGAACTAAGATGAGTTCGTGTGACAATTCAAACTGTGATTCTTATCGAAGCCTCGAAACCTTCAAGACTTGGACCAAAGGTTCAACACGAGTGCGGGCGACGCCGTAGTCGAGCCGATTCGGAGGAGGGGGAGGTCCGTCCCTAACCTTAAAGCAGGCTTGCCGTGCACGCCTGACCACCTTCACACTATCGACGACAGTGTTGGTGGCGTAGCACAGTTGCATTCGTACATGCAAGGTTATCGACAGGCCACACCGTCTATGAGCTTGCCAGCGAGAAAAGCTCGGATGCGAGATTGCTGAGGATACGTCGAGCCCGTGGCGTGCATAGAAGTCGTGCTTTTGCACTGTGGATACACCGCCTAACACACTTCAGGATGACGAATGATCGGCCAGAATGAGTGTAGTCCAGGGAGCAGCTTGATGAGAGATGTCTGGACCAGAAAGTAAGTGTCATACATGACGGTGCCATACACGACGCAGGAAGGTCTAGTCATATATGTCCTTTTAGAAGCTCAAGCTTTTCGAATACCATAGACATTGCTTCGTATCTTCACGGAGAAGCCCGATCTTGAGACGTGTGATCTGTCACATCGAAGACAACACCGACGCTCTTCGTGATCCTGGGCCTTCGCATTGCAGCACATACGACGTACCCGGCAGCAACCATGCGGCACGGTACGAAGCATATGCTGGAGAAAGCAGTTCGCACGTTGCAGGCATGCAGAACTCCGGCTACCCTGGACTTTACGACAACGATTGCAGTGCCGCTTCATGGCAGCGAGCAAGGGCGAAGACCTGCATAATGTACAGCCTGCTCGGCCCCATCAGCGCAGAAGCGATCCTGCCGCTGAGCTGACACTGTTCAATCGCTCAATTGCACTACAGTATGTTGGATGTGGTAGTAAGAACAGTTCATATTGATCGCTCCTCCTGGGCAACCTTACAAGCCGTCTTGTCAAATTGCGAGCGTCTTGTAGTGACAGTCCGCTCCAGACGACGCAGGCATGGCGAGGCCATGCTATTTGGTGGGCGCTTGATAGCAGACAGGGTTGTGGCGGTTATGCCGGCTCGGCTATGAGGACCGCTGCTTGGACCCTCGTACAATAGCAGCCCAATGACATGAAGTAATATCGCGCGACGCTCTATGCAAGCTCCTGTTGCTATCACTTGTCCGAACGTGTCAGATAGTATCCCGCCGCTCTTGGAGTCCGTCGTCCCAAACTCTTGTCGCTTCGATGCGGTTCAAGGTCGTGCAAGCAAGCGTCTTCGCGAAACGGAAGCATACGGCGGCACGCAAACGAGCCAGCAAGGATCACCTAGTCATCCAAAGCATCCAAAGCAGGGGCCTTGCAATCGACGATAACATCGGAAAATGGTAGGAGGAGGCCCAGGTCAGATGACCAGAAGCTCATGTCGCGGTCCGAGAGTCAATCTTAGCGGGCGCCGGTTAGTGGCTGACCCTGCAGTATTGAAAACACATCGGGTCTTGTCATGTTTTGATGAAATGTGGATTGTTGGTGGCACAGGGTAAGCGACGCTTTGTTCGGATGTGTTTGCATACGTTCGACGACGTAGCATTGCATATGTGCTAATATTGCTATTCTGGCACCTCCACAATGGGTGTCTGACGTGTCAAATGTATGGCTACATAGGTGTCGACGAGACGAAGAGCCTCGATGAGCTGTTAGCTTGATCCGAATCGCAGGCGCACTGGTGAACGTGTAAGAAAAAGGCACGGGAGGCACAGTAGTGCAGTCCGTCTCCGGCAGCGTTAGTGTACATAGACCGTAAGAACAGATTTCACAACCGTAGCCAGGGCCAGGGGAATCCTTCTGACTCTCCATGGCTGTCATTTCAAGAAGACTGGCTTCGAAACCACGATGTAGACTTTGGAGAGCTGCCTACATCGTTCGTGGCGAGGATGGTCTTGCTTCGTGATTCTGGAGTCAGTGCTGCACACTCTCTCTGTACTACGGTAGACCGCACGAGAGGTCCTACATCCTCCGAAAAGGTGCAGTCAACAGATACTTGTGAGATCTCACCATGGCGTGGATCGACAAATCTGTTATAGTACAATTGAAGCATAATGCTTGCCTAACTACTGGTTGCCACTGCAGAATATCTTGCTGTCTTTTCTTCGATCATCATGCATCTACATCGTCCTGCTCACTTTCGTCGGACGCCTGCTCGTCTTCCTCGCTTTCCTCCTCATCGGGCATAACAACCGAGTTGAGAAATGTAATCTGGAGAGGGAGCAGCACGTTAGCACCAGTCAACGTGCGAGATGCGATCGACGGCCTCTTCGATAGCTGCTACAGCGTTCGAAGAAAGCCTTCCGGTCCTTGATTGAGGCTTCCGCGCCTCTACAGTCTCGAGAAGTATTAACGCTGAGCAATGGGAGGTTATTCCGCAGCGAAAGCTATTGCTCCACTTTCCACTTTCAACTTTCATACTCCACAGAGGCGTATAGCAAATGGCCGGGGGAAGACTTTGCGAAGAGAGGTGCTTACCATTGGCTTGAGTGTAGCAAGCAGCTTCGCCACATGCTCCAAGCCCTGCTCACCAAGCAGATCCGCCTGCTTCATTTTTGTTCCCAGCGTGTAGTTTCGAAGCCGAAGCAGTTCGATTTCTGGATGATCAGCTTCGTAGCCCTGCACAACTGTTAGCAACTGGTGTCGACGCACATTCCTACCAGCTCGCTGTAACGCTGTGATTGATTGAAGGCGGAGAAGGTGCCACGAATCACGGTACACCTAGGCAGGCATGTTCCTCGCTCACAAGCTGTAGCCGTACGAATGGAAGCGCAGCTTCGTCGGCTACCAAGTGCACGTTTGACTTTCGGCCAGGGAGCTAGTCTACCATAGTATCGTGCCGTCCCATCTCATCACCAGCAAGATTTCGGTGAGTTGCAGCGGGCTTGTGGCACATCTGCATGCTTGTCACATCGGGCACAGAACTCATCATGTGCCAAATGTGACGATGCTGCAGTGTGGTCTGATCAAACCCGTCGATGGAGCTCGGACGGGCTCTGAGGCAGTCGAGATGATCCGTAGCATCGATTTGGAACGTGTGGGCCGCCGACCAACCCAAACAGAGAAGGTAGCTGGCGTGGCCCGCTGACGGGCAGTCTGTCAGGGGTCTTTGGCTGCCCCAGCCCGAGCATCTCTGCTCGCGACCAAGGCTCGCCGAGTAACGGAGTACAAACCTCAGTTCGCATTGGTGATTCGTGGTTAGGTTACCATCCTTTGATGCTACCAGACTCCAGTCCTGACGACGACCGACGGTAAACTATCAACAGATTCACTCCAGGTTTGCTCGTGTCTTACCAAGCCCACGTGAAGCGTGTCTCGGACCAGACCGCGACAAGTCTAAGACCACGGCACCCTTCGAACAGCGGAGATAGAAGGACAACGACACTCGAGCTTTTAACGAGCGCGACAAAAGACCGAAATCCGAAACGTGACTTACTTTGGGTTTGGTCTTGAGGGCGTTGTCGGAGTTCGACGCGAAGAAAGCTCTTACGACCTTCTTCTCGTCTTTCGACACGCCCTTCAGAAACGACTTGCGAAGCTCGTTGTCTGTCAAAACACTCTTGATGCGCTCAGGGTGACGATCGATACTGCGTCGCATGGCTGCAGTCGGAGCGGTGTCTGGATGCCAGAGGCCTCCACCTACGAAAAGAGACCTGGTCAGCATGAGCGCGAACTAGAACAGCACAGCTTCTTGCAAGCGGTATTGCAACACTGCTCGTCACATCTCTCCGCAAACGCAGATCTTCCATCGCTCCTGCGTCGCGGCCGCCCGGAAATGCAGTGGTATGAGCGCAACGAGAATCCACTCGTACCGCCCGCTGACACTCCAGCCCCAATCGTACACACCACTGCTACTTTCCGCGGTATCAAGGTCCATACCCGGCTTACGACCGATCCTGCCAGTTGGGCAGACGGCAAGAGTCTCCGAACTTCAGAGTACAGATGTCCTTCGATGACTCTTGTCCCTCGAATGCTGGCGGCATGCAAGTATCTCTTGCAGACTCGCACTTCCATGCCCTGATCGACCCGTCGCTTCCTATTGATCATCCTGATGTCCGCATAATAACGGCACCTACTCCATTGCTCGAGCAAGGCAGGATCCCAAGGTTTGCGTCCGAAAGTATTGCCTACAAGGGAAGCCCATTGCACCAACTTTCAAGATTCTACAGGAGAGAGGTGTTAAGGCGTCGATATAATCAAGTCCCGTTTGCTCCCAGACAGATCCAGATGGATATCATGTTGCGTAACGAGCCTGCAGACGGATACATGCTGACCATCGTCTCCTTAGAGCGGACATTCAGACCACACTCTCCAGATCGCGCCTGTGATGTCAACACAGCTTGACCACCCAGTGGATCCGTGCAAATGAAAGAGAAGGACCTGTGTCCACTGTATGTGTCAGGGCGATATGAGAAGCACAAGAGCATGTCGCAAATCGGTCTCGGTCGCCTGGCTGGTAATTCCGAAGTCATAGCTTTTGCGAAGGGTTGTAAAGAGGACAATATTCGCCCGACGCTGATATGGCGCATGGCATCCTTCGCAGAGCCAGACAAAGTGGACAGTATCTTGTGCCATTGTCGCATTCTCCGGAGTGCTGGCCTGTCGCGTATCCACTTTCACGCTACACTGCCGCGCTGCTCATCAATGGCTGCGGGACGGCTCACAGGATAGGGTCCCGTAGCAACGTTACGATTACCAGCTCTCCCGTAACCAGAAGAAGAGAAGATAACTCAGCCTCAGACCTTTCGTCCACCTTCTGATCGTGTAACGAGCTGTTGCTGCCCTTTTTGAATCGAGCCGAACAATCGCAGATTCGTCCCTCAAGGGACTGACCGTCTGAATCGATAGACGCGTACAATAACGAGTCGATCTGACACCATCCTGTCCCCGACCTCCGCACGATGCATCTCCCACCGATCCCTGTACCTCACTCGGGAAGCACAGAGCATGAGAGACATTCGCCGTAGCAAAAAGTAGCTTGGGAAGCAGGCAAGATGCGCTTGACTATATACTGTGGGATGGAAAGCTTGATGGACCTCGCAAGAGTTGCAGGCCAACAAGCTTGTAGAACGCTCATCACTGTACGGTTAGTATATGCACTGTTCGACAACGGCGCAGTCTGTTAGAATCGGGCATTGCCCACGGTCACTAGTGAGCACAGTCTGAAGCTTGCTCGAGTTGGCTTCGATGCGTGTAAAGGCCATCTTGTTGCCAAGATCGTGCGAGCATTGATGCCCATCAAAACAAGACATGTCATCTGGGAGCACATCGACTTACCAACAAAGCTCTCGTCGTTCGGAGCGACCTGGACATAGTAATGGGCATATGGGCCCTTCCGTCCAGTGCGTGACTGCGTTTTCATCACGCATCAGCACGTTGAACATCCGTTGGCCGCATGCGTACAACCGTCCATGGAGGGGGCGAGCTTGCACTTACCCAGGCTACTGAGAAGTATGGCTATGCGTACGTGCATTAGCGGACATGTGGCCTGTAGGCGGAGTGGGCCGGTTTCGCCGAACCGTACCTTGTATGGCGTCGGATCAGGCGAAAATCGTATGTCCCTGTAGATTCTGAAGACCTGCCCACTTGTCAATTGCGCTCTCACACCATCGTCTTCAATTGTTACATACGACATCTTTTACTGGCAGCTCGGGCACGGTATCATCGATTTCGGAGAGCCTGGACGTCAGTGCTTCCACAAACGAATGCCAATCTTTCTCAGCTTGCCGAAACTCCAAGTCGTTCACTGCAGACCCTGGTTAGCGCAGCCACATTTCTGCACGCCTATGCACACCATCTTCATCGAGTGCTCGATGCGCTGGCACAACATCGCATGAGCGGACGTGCGCGCCGCTCCACTATGCGCATGCAGTCTGCTGTGGCCACATGCGGGTGAGCAATATGACTGCTGCATATTGGTCGCGCCAAGTCGTCCGTAGCAGAAAACAAGTTGACATGGCAGTTCTCTTTCCGATGATAGTGATGATGCATCACTGCGGAAGCTGGTGATATGATGAATAGCAACGCAAGTGTCGGGATAATAGGAACGTCAGATCATACGTACTTTTTAGCCATGATCTGTTGTTGTTTGCTTTGAGGTCCTGTAGGAAAAGGAACGTGTTTGGATGTAACTTTTCGTCGACGTAATGCGTTTTGCCCGCGGGTCGAGCTTTTGGTTTCTTTATGATCAGCTGAGTACCAGGAGCAAGTCCAGTCTTCTCGCCCGCTTTCGAAACCGCAGAGACCTTGGTCCTGATCACAGGAGAAGACTTGGCGCCTTTGCGAGACACGGACTTTCGCTTCGAGCTTTGCTCCTTCTCGCTGTCGTAGTCATCGTCTTCCTCTGGATCACTAGACTCGGGTCGATTTTCGTCTTCATCAAAATCAGAAGCAGAAACAGGTTCCTCCACGGAGCTCTCGTCGTCGTCGTCTTGATCACCAATATCTCCAGTTATCTTCTTGTTGGGATTATCGTCTGCGAAATACTGACTTTCCATCGGAGTGGATTTGGCAGTCTTTGGCCGCTTGACTTCAGCGCTTGGTATAGCAGTCGCGGAGGCAGCCCGTTTGTGCGCTGGAGTAGACTTTGTGCTTTCGGACAGTCGCTCCGACTTTCGTGCCATGACTGGTTACCTCTCGTGTCGTAGAATGGATGTGCAACTCCGAATAGTATCCGATAAGCGAGTATGTTCCAGGGCTCAGCGCGTCTCCAGAATGTCTTCTCTAGCGATGCTTTTCTACTTCCTAAGCCCACTTTGACAAGAAAACTTCGATTAGTACGGTCCGAGCGGTTATACACAACGCTCGGAATTCGATGTTGTCGGAGCGGTGATATCATGTCCCAGCGATGTGGGAGACTACACGACGGCACGGAACGCTGGTCGAAACAAGCGACAAGCGCGGCGGCAGCGCTTAACAGCTTGGACCACTTTGACATGACAATTCTGTACTGAGATCCCGATCATCGTCGGTGACATTCAAGAGCACACATTGCCAGACAAGGCGTTGTAGTCGCAGATCAGGGACCAAATGGCACCGCAAAGCTTCGCAGACCGCAAGTCCAAAATCTTAGCCGGCCTCAATACACCGGAAGACCAGTACACAGACCTCTCGCCCAAAGGCTCAGTAGACGCAGGGATTCGCGACCTGATAGCCGAGATCAACGACTCACCGGACTACGTGACTACCAGCAGTTGTGCTGGACGTATTGCCGTCTACCTGGAAGGAAGCAAGGGGGCTAAGGGCGGTGGCAAATGGCTGTACACTTCCCATGAACCGATTGAGGTGCCTGAAGGTCCGGGTGAGGTACTGCAGATGTTCGGCGTGTTGGGGGGAGCTGTGCAGTGTGCTACTCCTTCAGATGCTGAGAAGGCGAGGTTCGTGCATTTCAAGTTTGAGCCCATGGTAGGTACAGTACTTCTTCCCTCAACTCCGTCCCTCCTCTCCTGCCCGCTGCCTGTATCTCTGACAATTCGACCAAGATTCTTCATATCCTCTCTTCGTCGCTTAAGCCAGCACAGAGAATAATGTCCGCGGCTATGTCGGCGGGCTTTCGTGAGAGTGGCATAAACAGCATTCTCCCCCATACTTCACCACAACAGACCTCACCAGCCACGCCTATGGTCGGAGTGCGAAGCTCTGGCTTGGCCTTTGATTGCATCATCGGTTTCTCTGACACCGTCATTGGGGGTGGTGATGACTCGGCTGGAGACACAATAGTGAAGCCAATGGTCACGGAAGACTACTTACGCACTTTAATCACCGTCGCAAACCAGAGATTCAAGACGAACGTCGAGCGGACGGGGAGATTCAAGAAAGCGTTGCTGGGTGTCTGAAGGTCACAAGGTCTTGCTGTGAGAGCACAACCTCATATTCATACAACTCCTGGGACTTTTCGTGGCTGTTGCAAATACACCAACCGTGGTTCCGCTAACACCAAGAACATTGAGATGGGAAGATACTATACCTCTGACTCGTGCTGCAACAATGAGTCATTCATTGGACTGCAGAAGTGCTGGCAACGTAATGTTGCCTACTTGAGCACGTGCAGAGATATTGGTGCCGAAAGCTGACTTGACAAGTTCATAAGTCGCTTGCCGCCATTCACTCACTACTGCACACGTGTCTGCTTCTGCCACGTGCATGTCCGATGCCGCCGCCGACAAGTTAGCCTCGCTCACGAAGCCGCGCGTCGAAAAGCTTGCCTACACAGACTTGGCTGATTGTGAAATCCAGCATACCCGTTATTTGGCAGGCACAGCAACTTTACATATCCACAAAACCTCTTCACCGCTCGGCACGATGTTTACTCTCGTCCCTGTTCTGGCTCTCGCCGTATTGGTCCAATCCGAAATAGGCCCTGGCCCATTGCACAGATCATTTGCACCAGATCGCTTCACCGGCCTTGGGAAGCTCTTTCTAGACAAGCAGCCCGAATACATTCCTCACATGAAGGGTTGTCTTATGTTCCCGATCCCTAATCACTGCCATGCCGATTATTGGAATCTCGACCGCAACCTCCAGCGATGTGGTACGCTCGTGGATACCCATGGCTCCTCGAGAGAGCCCAGGGATTGCCAGTCGTAGGACTCACAGGACATTACGGACTTGTCAAGAAGCAAAACTCGCCCCAGACCCTGTTCTCCCTTAGCGGCTCGCAATGCTACGACTTGTTCTTTGTGAATGATACCAAGGCAGCGAGATCCGACCACCTCTGTCGTAAAGCTTGGAGGGACTTTGAACAGGATCTAAGCTCGTGCTTCGGACTGGTCGACTCATTCAGGCTTGCGATGCACAACGCTTGCGAGATCTATAAAATCTACGCCGACAAGCATGAGCAGGAGCATAGTAAACCCGAAAGCCGCGATAAGGGTGACTGCTAGTCGACCGTCAAAACGCATCCGAGTCGCTCGAGTCTTACAAGTACCACGACTGTTGAAGGAATGCAGTCGGCCACATCAACACAACCGACGAAGGGAAAAGTTGCTTACCAGAGCGGTGCGAGCCTACAACAGCAGCTTCAGGAAATCAACACGGTCGTGCAGGACACTGGCCAGAAACTGGCAGGAGTCATACGCATCGCACATCAGCTCACGATCTCGAAAGCATGACCAACCCTATCCAGGAAGTGCTTCACGAACAAGGTCTTCTCCTGTCTGAGCTCACAGATATGCTTACGGGCTCCACTGCAGTTGGCGATCTCGCCGCTGGTCTGATAGAGACTGACGATGACAACCCGGATGGGATTCAGCATATCACAACAGAGGATGCCCACGAGGAATCGCCAGAGATGGCGAGTGCGCAATCGAAGCATCGAAGGAAACGAGTGTCCGATCTTGTGGTTCCAACCACATAGACCCTCTCACATGGAGCGGGTGTTGTCAGCTACTATCTCCGACTCCGGATTTAGCTGGAGGCTGCTTTTTCAATTATCCGTCTAGCACCAGTGAAAGCAGGGAACTGCTGCAGCTCATGCCGCCTCCAAGTCCAGGAGAAGACACAGTCGTAAATGAGCCAAGTCCTTCGTCCGACGACAAAGCCACGGCCGAGGCTCAGGAGGCTAGGAGCGAGATCACGGCGCTGCGTGCTTGTGAGGCAAGGAGCGATAGAGGAGGAAGAGGCACGAAAGGAAGAATGGGCGGACCTGGTGTTCGAGGATGGAGACGAGGGTCGGATGGTTGCGGTGGTTGATCCCAGCAATTTGTTGTCGCTCGCCAAACACAAGGTTTGCTACCAAGTATAGCTCCCTCGACTCTGCACCACCTCACAATGCCCTGGTCAGGATAGACAAGAAAGGGGCACGACGACAGGTCTAGCCCAAGAAATTCAAGAGATGCTGAGCAGATCTCAATCTATTCATAGTCCTGCTGTTAACCATCCAAACCCAAAGTCTCCATCAAAGTATCAATCTTCGCCAACAAGATCTGATAATTCAACGCATCCTGCGCAAACTCATCTCCCGCGACCTCCCCATCCAGAGTCCTAACAACGCCCTGCTGTGCAGCCTCCCACGCCGCGGCGTCCTGCCCAACCGCATCATTCTCCGGTGACGAGCCCGAGTATCCTTCATCGTCATGCACCGCCAACTTCTCTACTCTACTTTCCAGCCCCCCTCCATCGTCTGCACCCTCTGGTCCAGCAGTAGACTCGTCCATCATCTCATCCAACCCACTATCCTCGAATCGCAGCCGGAAGCGATCACTGAGGTAGTACCTAATATCGTCCACCAGCTCCACCGTATCCGTTTCCTGCCTACCCTTGATTCGGGCCGCGGACTCCCTAACCAGCGTCCTGAACTCGGGCTCATCGATATATCCTTCTAATCTATAAGCGATAAATCTCGCTCCAAACTCTTCTAGACGATGGACTCGTGTATCCCAGCCGGCTCGTATGACGTCGTAGATATTGATCACTTCTTCTTCCTCCTCCGCTCCAGTGACCCCGCGAGGGTTCTCTGACTCGACAACGCTAGCATTGCCGTTACCTAGCGTACTTATTAACAGTGCGGCCCTTTGCTTCAACTTCTCGATGAACAGCATATCAGCCGCGTGGAGAACGTCGAGGGCTAGATGTAAGCCGAAGTCTGCTTTCTCGGTGTATAAGAATGTGAGAATCACTTCCAGGACTTCCGGTGAGCAGTCCAAGGGTACGATGTGTAAGTGCTCGCTTTCCTGGCCTTCTCGGAAGGGTGAGGCGAACATAGTGGCGAAGAGCTCAGAGCGGAGGAGCATGGCGCGATGGCATGGGAAGAGGACGGAGCGTTTCGGTCTCCGTCTTCGTGAAGGCGAGCGGGAGGTCTGTTGTGCGAAGTTGCCGATAGGTATACCATTCAAAGGTCCTTCTGTTCGTCGTATCTGTGGTGATTCGTCGCTGCTCTCACTCTCCTCGACTTCCGCCTCGACTTCCTCATCCTCATCCGCTCTGAGCAGCACGTCCGCAAAGATGCCATTGTTTCTGTCCCATTTTACACCGTCCGCCTTCTCGCTATCCACAAACACCTTATACTTCAGCACATTCCTCTGGAACCACGTCGTGATTTGTTCACTGCTCTTCTCCAGCTCTTCTGTCCTCCGTTGCCGTGCCTGTCGTCTATCACCCGATTGTAGTATATTGTCAAACAGCTGCGGAACTTCCAACTGCTTGCTCAACTTATCAATGCCAGTCAGAATAGCCTGCTCTTCATCGCCTTCGCCCAGATCTGCGCCGACGTCGCCGAGATAAAGATATCGTATACACGTCTCGAAGCTCTGCGATGGTATCGTATTGGCCAATTTCCAAGTTGTCGTCTCAGGTGCGGCAGCCAGCTTGCTAGCGAAGTAGGGACTTCGTGCTGAGAGAATGAACTTATGCAGATTCAAGGTCGTGTCTCCCGTATGCACCGCGATATCTGCCGTCATCGGCGTCTCCCTCGTCAACAGACTCGTCATGTGGGCCGCCAGTGGTTGTAGCAGATCTGTCGACTTGGAGAAGTCGTATGACAGTAGTAGATTCCGTATCCGATCGTTCAGGGCATTGTACAGACATCGTTCACCCTGGAACGTATCCCGTTCGCATCGAGCGCCCTGCTCGAGCAGCATCTGGGCGACTTCGTAGTGGCCGCATAGTGAGGCCTGCCGGAGACTTTTTCAGCACATCAGTTCTACACCACTGAAATCCTTTTGCAGCAAACCCACCAGTATCAAAGGTGTGTAATCGAATTGATCGCGAGCATTGATGTTGATGCCTTTGCTTATCTGCTCTTGACACACTCGCAAGTCTCCTCTCCGACAAGCTTCGCAGAAGATACGGAACTCTGTGCTGGTGTCCAAGGGATTTTCTTCCTTAAGCTGACCAGATGAGACGGCCTTGTTCTCTTCGTACAGCGCTTTCTCCAGCTGGTGTTTGCCAAGGACTGTGTCGGCCATTGTGGATGCTTCTGGGTCGCAGAACGACGCGAATGTTCTTGGTCAATGAATACAGACCACGAGCACGACTAGAAAGTACGCACAAGCGCACATTGAAATGTACCAACTTCAAATCCCGAATAACAATTGATCCTTGAGAAGGGACATGAACTATATTAATGACGTATCGCCACTCGCTGAACCCTGGCTGTTTGGGCGCTCCCGCTATGAGCATATATCACCTCCGATTTTATCACCACCATTAATTCCAATTGCTCACCCTTACCAGGCTTCCGATCAAGCTTCATCAAGAGTAGATCGGTGGCCACCTCGGTCTCTCGTGTCCAGCAGCCATACCCGACTCTCTGGACATCAACACCATTAGATCTGCTCTCCAGCGCTGGCTTCCTACCCAGCGGCATTGACACCTGGCGTACCGCATTCCTCGCCGATCCTGGTAGTAGTACTTCCACTGGTGTCCGAATTGAAGCTCTGTCCCTCTTCAACTGCTTCCATGATGTTTCTACTCTGCTCCTCAAACTGTCTCAACGCCGCGTCATGCTCACCTGATGCACCAGATCGAAGCGTCACCAGATGCGCTGTAGTCCTCGCTAGCTCTACCTCTTCCATACCAGAGATGAAAAGCGCAGAGTGACTCGAGCACTTAGCAGAAGTCCTCGACAGCTTGCCCGTACGCCGCCCTGTGCAAAGCATCCTCCCGAACCTTTCGTAAATCGCGGGCCTGCGCATCGACCCTGGCCCAGGTGCTTGTACTATGCTGTTCCAAGTCCGCCTCAGTACTCGCCTCGATAGCTACGGCTCCAGCAACCGCCATCTTCATGGGTAGCAGATCCACCAGCTCCTCCAGCAGAAGACGCTGCTCGATGACTGTCTCCTGAAGCAGCAATACCTGCTCCTCGACGAGCGAGTAATGACGCTCCGCCATCTGCATGCCCGTTTCGATCTCATCCACGGCACTAACATCCAGATCAGTCGACCAGCCGAAAGCCTCGACAAGCTTAACGCAATCCAGAAATTCCTGCCTTAGATTGTCCGATGCCTGCGCGCACCATACACCCAGGTTCTCTTCAACAGCACGCTCGGGGCTTGCGGCCCTGAGACTCGAGCATGCAGGTTTTCTAGTAGCAAGCAGTCGGCTATTAGGATGAGGGATTCCTACATCCTCTTCGCCTTCACTGTGATCGCCAGTCCCAGCCTTCCCGCCAGCCTCTGCATATCTCCCTGCGAGTGGTCGATAGATCTCAATTGAACCCCGGCACTCCTTCGCCTTGTCCGTGAAAGCCCGGTAGGTCGCTTCGCACTCATCCTAGCGTTTTTCCGTGAACGATTCATGGCTGCAAAGATGGTGCTGATCGTGGAAGAGCGTCTGGGCCGCTGGCGGAAGCTCTTCTTCCAAGTCAAAGCGGCTGCTACTCGCATCTGCCGGTCCGCTGAGCAGGAGGAGGATGGCGAAGAGGTTTAGGAGGAAGAAACAGTGTCGGCTGGATGTGAAGTTCTTCGTTGTGGTTGGAGCTTCTGTGCCGGATAGGGATGTTTCGTGTGACAGTTGATTAGAGTTATACGGTCTTCGTGATTGTCTTTGTATTGCCGTAGTGCTGTGTCGATGGAGGAGTGGAACCGCTGGTTAAGGCAGGCTTTCCCCTGCTGATTTCCCCTGCTGAATTACCCTGCTGAATTACGACCGCCGAAGCTTTGGAAGATGAATGTGACAGCTGCAAAAGAGATCCCGTGGTCAGAAGCACGCACTAGCGCGGACTAGTATCAAGTTGGTCTGTGCATTTGCAAGTGCATGCTCGCGATGAGATTTGGAGAACCACTCGCTGGTAAGCTGGAATGTATGCATGTCATATAGTAGAAGGATCGTTCACTACGGGACATGGCATTCGAGTATTTGTAGAGGATACGGGTTCGACTGCTACTGACTTTTGCTCTATGACACCCAACACTCGACATCAAGGACTGTGTCCATATGTTATGCATCGGTCCTCGGCATTGCAAGCTGTAGCGTAGGCCTTGAGCAGGACAAGAACACTATGGGGTATAGTACCACCATAATCAGCTCCTTTGACATGGCCTCCTCAAAAACTGCCGACTTTGCTAGCAGTCTTGCAGAGCATTCTAGGCACTATCACCCCTTCTGTTTCCGAAATCAATTGCCTGCGCCACTAAGACAGTTTGTCTTCCTTTAAATTCCGACGAGCCATAAAGAAAACCACAAAAAGGGAAGTAGACCTCCACTGGTTGAAGTCCATTGGAAACCTCCTTGTCACCACGTACACTCAAAGGCATGGCCTGGTCACGCCTCCTGGACAAGGGGTCTCCTCCATGGCATGTCTACGTGCCTGCACCGTGGCCACTCGCACCGGCCAGAAAGTCAAGGACCAGGTCCTCCAGCTCACTATCGGTGTGGTCAGGCTTGCAGGCTCGGAGCAAATCCATCATCGTGCCGGATGGCTGTGGCAGGGAAGTGACTGTTGGTTGCATCGCTTCGAACTCCGCTAGTCGAGCTTCGACCTCTGCAAATTTGGTCGTCAAAGTGGAATAGTAAATAGTAGAAAGGTCGGCAGAAAGAGCCAAACCTGCCAGTTCCTCCAGAATCAGGCGTTGCTGGCTGACCGCTTCTCCAAGCAGAAAGATTTCCTCCTCGATGAAAGCGTATCGCTGATCTGTCGCTCGCACGACTTCATCCGCGCTTGCAACCACACTATCCACCTCCTTACTCAAATCGTCAAGTCTCTGCGCCAAAATCTCCTGCTCCTTATCGAACGGATTCCGGATCCCAGCAACGCTCGCTTCCCGATCTGCCCTTCTAAACAGCCCATTGTAAATCTCCTCCCCCCACACTTTCCTCGCACCATCAAAGACCTCGACGATTTCGAAACACTGCTTCAGCTCCTTGGCCATGGCAACCCATTTCCCTGCACGCTTCTCCTCTCCGCCCGCATCGCCCACCGCATCGTTGCCCAGCTTCTCACCATCACACCCAAGGTGCCTGATACGAAACAAACTCGTAACAGCCATGCCACCAGCACTCTCCTCCCCACCATCCTCCCTCTACTCACGCCCGAACTCCGTCTCCAACATCGCATAACTTCTGGCTAGAACCTCGCATGCCTTCGCCCTACGTCTCAGCCCGGCAAGAGCTTCCATGCATCTCGGTAAGTCCCAAAACGCCAAAGACGTGAAGTCATTTGCAGGATGGAAACAGTTGTGATCGTCAGGAGCGAGCAGGTCCGTAACGCCGGTCGGGAGGAAGATGTCCCATGGGTTTGTCATTCCGGCGAGACTAGAGAGGATATGGGAGAAGGCGACCACGAAAGCAAGAAGCAGGAGGCCAAGTAGAAACTTCATGTTGCACGCTCTGGATCCCGAGTCCTTGGTCGATGTCGTGTCGGCTGTGGTTGTGTTTCCAGCAAATTCACTTCTGATGTCCCCATGGCGTTCTCCTTGACCAACGTAGCGGCGTAGAAATGGCGAGTGGTCGATTGATGAGTGCGAGCACATGCTCCCGTGGTCGACAATCGATAGAATGAAGACTTCCAAGACTTCATTCCCGCCGCGTACTAGCGCCCGTGCAGAGCCCCACTAGCACGTGCAAAATCCGAGTGAATGGGTTCGACGATCTCGCATCCATCCGCCTCAATCGCCAATGCGGACAAGGCACTGGGAAAATTACGCAGCTAGAGAGAGGGTCTCACATATCGGATTCCTCCCACAGGAATTAAGACAACGCCAACATCGTCCGTCTTCCGGGTGAAATTGCTGGGAACCAAGAGGGCAGCTAGTATATTCATGATAGCCGTGACTTACCGAAAGAAAAAGGAAACGTCTTGGGCACCATGCATTGCTTGGCACCAACCATCCAACAATTGTAACGCATCCTGTGGCCTAGAAGCACGAATGACCCCAACCCACGATCCTACGTTCACAACGGCGCTCCGCAAGATCGTGCCCCGAATGAATCACTTCTGGTATCGACGCTCGACGTCTCGTCTGATGTGCTACGTTGGGTAGATGGCAAGATCGTAGCCGACCTCGAGTCGATAGCGGATCAGTCGGAAGAAGGCGGTAGAAGCAGAAAAGCAGCTGGAATAAGATCATCATCCGTAATCCATTGTCACCAAAAGTGTGGCGAGAACCCGCTTCGTCCTCATAGCACGTACGGAAGCGAGAGAGAACGAATGCTAGAGGTTGCGCAAGGATTCCAAGAAGGAAAAAGGAAAAGCAGATGTACCCAATCACCTCTCCAGACTCCAGAGCTGCAGCATCTGATCTGTCGAGAGCAAAAGGGCCATCCCACTCTTGAAACGTTTCGCTCCGAGAACAGACCAGACCAGACCAGCCCAGATCAGATCCATGCTGCTTCACCATGGTCTAACGTAGTCGCCCGCAAACACCGCTCGGGGAAAAAAAAAGGTTTTCCTTAACGCACACGGGAAAAAAGTGGCAAGATGTTGGCAAAGAAGCCTAGGTTGACGGAAAATGCTGATGTTCAACCCTGGCCCTCTGCTAGAGAAAGGGGAGGAGGATGGTAGAACTACCCTACCAATCATCATCATCCTTCTCATCATCTGCATCACAAAATCGTCAGCCAACCCAATAGGCAAGAAAAAGAGGAAAGAAAGAAAAAGAAAACGAAAAAGAAAAAAAGAAAGGGGCTAGAACTCACCACTATGACTAACCTTACTCTTCCTCGCCGCAAGCGCACTAGCCAACGCCCCCGCCAACCCCCCACTTGCCGCATCCTGCCCACCTCCCGCAGCCCCAGCACCAGCACCAGCAGCCGGCGTCGCAGGCTCACCCCCCGGCACAGCCACCGCACTCCGATCCCTCTTCTCCGCATCCGAGACTTTCTTCAACCGCGCTCCCTTTTGTATATCAGCCAACAAGCCATCTCGACCCGGCGCAGCAGGCGCAGCAGGCGCAGCGGAAGCTCCAGGCGGTGGTAAAGCAGGAGGAGGCGGTGGGCCAGCACCCGCGCCACGTGGTGGCATAGACGGAGGAGGCGGAGGTGGTGGTGGTGGGCCTCCAGCACCTACAGCACTGGCATTGGGTGGCGGGAGCGAAGGCGGTAAAGGCGGTCCACTGCCGCCCGGTGCAGGAGGCACGGGTCGCGAGAAATTCGGGGGAGGTAAAGGTGGTGCAGGCGGGGGACCGTCCCCGAAACCGCCCGAGTTGGGATTAGGACTCGCTCGCGGCCGGGGTGGAGGCGGTAGCCCCCCCACTGCAGCTGGGGGTAAAGCATGACTATCTCTGGGAGGAGGCGGTGGTGGAACCCCCGCAGCTCCCGCTCCAGCAGCTCCTCCGACATTCCTCGCAGGCGTGGGCGGCGGCGGCAACCCAGCAGAACCCACCCGCTTTCCCTCAAAAGGCGGCGGGACGGCAAACCGCGAAGCCGGCGCATAAGGCGCCGCAGCCTCCCCCTGATCTTCAATCAACGGCGTCTTCGGCGGTCGTGGAGGCGGCGGCGGACCTGGGATCCCAACAGCAGGAGCAGCATTGGCGGTACTCCCCGCCCTCCCCCTCGTGGGCAACTCAGGCGTCTGAGCGAATTTGCCCGCATCGGCCAAAGGCGGCGGGGCGCGGAACCGGGGTCGAGGGGGGGAAGGTTCGCGTGGTGGACTGGGACTTGGGCTTGGAGGGCGTTGGATAGCTGAAGAAGGAGTAGATGTCGTACCGCCGCCGGCACGACGCGAAGGCGGTGGAGCGGGCGGGGGCCCGCGTTTCGACGTCCCGGAACTAGAGCCGGTGTTCTGCGGGCTCAGATTCGCTGCCGCAGGAGGAGGGGGTGGAGGCGGAGGGGCCCTCGCGGCACGATCTTTCTTCTCCTGGTTCGCGGCCGCCGTGGCCTTGTTCTGTTCCAGATATGTGCGGATGAAATCCGCGTGCTCTTCTATCTGATCTTCCGTGATACCCATCTGTAACAGATCCTGCAAGACGGCCTGAACAGCCGGATCGCTCAGATCGATGCCGCTTGCGCTCGCGGGTCGGGAGGTATTGGGGGAGGCGTTATAGCTGTTGGAATTGCTATTATGGATTTCCACGCCCCGGGGCGGGATGATTGACTGTGATGGTCCGGTTTGCGCAGTGGCATTAGCACTACTATGCCGATGAAACAGACCCCCAAACCTCCCATGACTTTTTCCTGCCGCACCACCACCACCACCAACACCTCCTCCTGCCCCAAGACCAGCCCCCGCAAGCCCTCCCCCAACTAAACTCTGCACCCTCCCACCAGAACTATAAGCACTCTGCGGCGGCCCCAACGCAAAAGCCTTCCCTTTAGTCCCCTTGGCCGCATTCTTCTCCCGCTCCTCCACCTTCTTCCGCAACTGCCTCGCCTCCTTCTCATCCACAAACGAAAACCCGAACAGACACTCCTCTCCCTCGAAAGAATGGAAGAACGTGCGATCCTGGAACCATTGGAAGGAGTCGTAGATTTCTTGGTCCCAGATCACGCCGCGGTTGGCCGGGCTGACGTCGACGAGTTTGAGCCAGAAGGTGTTGCCGACCAGGTCGTTGGCGAGGACGAGGGCGCCTTGGAGATTGGTGGGTTGCCAGGTTGGATGCGGGGTTTGGGGGAGGGAGATGTAGAGTTTGGCGACGGCGACGGCGTGGATTTTGTTGGTGGCTTTGGGGACGGTGCGTTTGACCGTTTGCTTGTCGTCGTCGGAGAGGATGGAGGGCATGGTGGATGGTGTGTGTGAGTGAGCTGGGCATGTGCTCACTCGGGTGTGGATATGTGTGTTCGTTATTGCTGTGTGGTATTATTCGTGGCAATGCTAGTGAAAGGTAGCGGTGTGATTATTGTGAGAGTAAATGATAAACAGCAGCCTGAACAACAACCTACATACATGCTATGGAGGTTGACGTATGCGCTGCAGGCGAAGCCGGACCCTCATGTGGCGCCAAGCCCGTCGCGTTTCGGCTATGTAGCTCAGGCACACAAACCGAGCAAGAGGCACGAGACACAAGACGAATACAACGAGTGTATATAGACGTGTTTACAGTGAGAATGAGTAAGCCGAGTAAGGAACAGTGCCGGACATGCTGGTCAGATCTTATTCGTTGTGTGTGTGTGTGTGTGTCTGTGTCATCAAACGCCGTACTTCTATTCTTCAAGGTAGTTCCTCAGATATCATCAACATCCACCTCCCCCCCACTCTCACTCCCACTCTCATCCTCGCCAAAATCAAACCCAATCCCGCCCTCCTCCTCCCCACCATACGTATCCGTCTCATTAATCTTCGCACTTTCAGGCAACTCGCCATACGCCTTCAGACTCCTCGCCTCATCGGCCGAATACTTCAAAATCACATCCCCCTTTTCATCCTGGTAGTCGCGCAGGGACAAGAGGATGATGTCGCCCTGATTGATCCACACCTTCTTGCGCAGCTTGCCCCGGATGTGGCCGAGGCGTTTGGAGCCGTCGAAGCAGAGGGCTTCCAGGCGGCCGTTGCCGAGCATTTTGAGGACTTGGGCGTATTCTGTCAACCATTCATATCATGTCAGTGGGGTTTGTCGTGTAGTGGTGGTGGTTACTATGACGGGAGATGGGATGTTGCGTACCTTGCCCTTCCTCTTTAAACACCAACTCGCGCTTCTCATTGTCGTTCTCGTTCTTACCCCTTCTCCTGTTCTTACCTCCCTGTAGACCACCATCTCGTTAGCACAATACCCTCTCTCTCACACAAGAAACTATCCTCCACAGATTTCATCCTTCACCCACCTTTCCCTTGTTCTTAGGCATCTTCTCTTCTGCCTGCTAATGCCGTAGCAGTCGGTCGTGCTTGAGAGTTCGTGCGGCTCCGTTGCCTTGCGTTATCGTCTTTCGGGACTTGTCGGTGTAGAGAGGTAGGAAGGTGGGCGTGTGTTGTTATATATATACGCCTGTGAGTTTATGACACAGCGCTTCGTGGCGGCTTTTCGGCGGGGTGAAGCGCTGCCCGTTGTGTGTTTGTGTGATTGGCTGGCTGGACCCTGGATTGTCCTCACGTTTGGGGCTGCGACTATTCCCTAAAATATTCCAGTCACTTGTCACCTGTCAAGTTCCATATATCGAACGGTGCATGAGTAGGAACACATGCTCCGCCGCACCCCCACACTCCTCAGCAAACATGTAAATCCCCCCACTACCGCCCCTATCGCGGGCAATAGCAAACCACCAATCCAACCATTCCACCCCTCCCACCTCCTCCGCTATGTATACGAACCCCGTCCCGACCCAATAAACTGCACCACCCTCTTCCCCACCCGTGAATTCGCCACCGACCCCTCGCATCCCCTCCACATCCGCACGAAGAGGAAACTAGCCGCCTTCGACCCGGACAATTTCCACTGGCGGGTCCAATGTCCCGTCGACGTGTCCAAGCGCGCTTTCGTGCGCAGTTGGGCTGCGAAGCGAGTTGGGAAGGTGTTGAGAGGGAAGATTGGAGCGGCGTTGGGGAGGCGGCAGGGAGACGGGTTGGTATTGAGAGGGGGAGAGGGAGGTGGAGGACTTGAGGGCGCTCGGGATGCTGCTGCTGCTGCTGAGAGGGAGGGGTGGATAGGTGCTCTACTTGTTATTTTGACCAAGGATAAGATTTCCCTGACTGCTTCGGATGCAGAGGTGAGGCAGAGCGTCGAGTGGCTTCTGGAGCGGGTGAGGGAGAAACAGGGGCAGGAGGGAGGGCGACAGACGCAGAAGCAGAGGGCCGGTCATGCTGTGAAAGTGCCCTCGAGCAGCCGTGGCAGGAACATCATGGTCAGCAAGGCCGGCACCTCCGCAGCACCAACTCCTCCGCGAACCGCGAAAGAGATCGTGAAGACGGAAGTAGGACTCGCGCCCTCTCGACCCAGAGACCGGTAGAAAACAAATCGAATGCTACTTTTCCGACGCCAATGTCCTACAATGATCGGCATATGCTCTATCTAACGGGCGGCCAAGGGGATAGAGCCGTCTCATTGGAGGGACTACTGAAGTTCAAGCGGATGGAAATGTACAGGAGAGTTGTCGGGTTCGTGGTTGAGGCGCTGAGGGGGAGCGAGGAGGTGGAGGTTGTGAGGACGGTGCAATGGGGAGGATCTGAGGAGGCGGCGGCGGCGGCGGCGGAGGAGGGATGTTCTGCGGCGAGGGTTTGGGGTGTGAAGCGGAGGAAGGTGGTCCGCTGTTGTACCCAACCTCGTCGGCCGTAGCGAAAAGACACGACGTCTGAAACCCCCCCCGGAAACCCCGCTACATGATCGCTAGCTCCGCGCTGCAGGATCCATGACAACCACACCAAGGCCACGATATGACATATACAACGGCGCCAACTGCCCGCGAAATCATACCTGCTGGCAACACAATTCTCCTCACCCCCTCGGAACCCAGCCGCCTTCTCATCCACAGCAACGATATCCAGGTCATCTGTTTCAACCTAGGGCAGCCGGGCAAATCGAGGGAATGTAACCTTTCTACACAAACCTTTCAAGCCGGAGGAGTCCTTCGAAATTGCTTCTGCGCTTGCGAGTGAGGGTCGATTGGCGGTGCAGGCTTTGGGTGTGGCGTACAATGATGCGGCGATACTCGTTGCTGCTATGAGTGTGAGATGGACAGAGCACGGGCTTCGTCTGGGGTTTGAGAGTGATGGGCTCTGCTTGGATGTGGCCTCTGTGGGAGCAGAAAGATGGGCATGAGAGCAGGAAGGGGAATTGAGTCTCATTTGATGCGAGGAGATGATGGTCCTGGAAGGCTTTTACTACTATGCTTATATAATCCCTTCTGTATCCGATCTATATATTACCCCCATCTCTTATAAGACACATCGACAGCCATTGCGAAGGCCTCCTCCCAGAATCACTCTGCACTGACTGCCCATCCCAGGAGCAGAAACATCTACAACTGCTCCTGTATCCGCTGCAACAACGGCTGCGACTCCCCCTCCTCCCCATCCGGCTTGGGATAAGGCATATACATAAACTCGCCCTTCCTCACCCTCCCCACCCTCCACGTCCCGGCCTCCTTGGCCGAATCGAAAAACTCCTGATTCTCCTCGAAACTCCTCCCGCCCGTCTCGGGCGTGTAAAGGTAGGTCCACAACCCCGCGAAAGTATTCGTCAGCGCGAAGACGAGGAAGAGCCAGTAGTCTAGATTATTGAACAGGATGGGCGTGAGCAGTGTTACGGTGAAGTTGGCCAGGCCCCAGATGACGACGGAGACGGCGGTGCCTTGGGCGCGGGCAGTGGTGGGGTAGATTTCGGTGGGGATGAGCCAGATGGTGGCGAGCCAGCCGATCCCGAAGGCCCCCGTGGCGACGAACAAGCTGATGATACCGGGTATTGCCACCCCCTCACGAGTCAAGCCGAGACCGTCTGCATTCATCGAGAGTCCACCGAAGAGTGTGAGGAGGAAGAAACACATGGTCAGGACACCGGAGCCCCATAGCAGGACTGTTCGCCGGCCCACGGCATCCACGAGCAGCCAGGCGAAGGTCATGAGGAAGAAGTAGGAGATGTAGTTTCCTTGGGTCAGGTACTCGGATTTCCTGGTACTGTAGCCTAGGAGTTCGAAGATCTGGGGTCCGTAGACTGACACGGCGCCGTAGCCTGTCAGGGCCTGGTTGACTTGGCCCATGATCGTGATGATGGTAGGATGGAACTGAGGGTGGCCCGGTGTGAACATATCCGCGTACCCGACTTTCTGGTCGGATTCGGATTTGGCGCTTTCGGTCAGCTCGTCGAATTTCTTCTTGCCGTCTTCCTCGCCCATGATTTTCTTGAGGGATTTGTTGGCGTCGTCGGTGCGGTCGTGGAACATGTACCACCGTGGTGACTCCGGCAGCTGGCCGAAGATGGCGAGGAGGGAGACGGGGTAGATTTGCATGGAGATGATTGGGATTCGCCAGGCCCATTCGTTGTACTTGCCTAGGTGGACTGTCACTGCCAGGTTGATGGCGAAAGCCATGTTCAAGCCGAAGATGTTGCTTTGGAATTCCTGAGCCAAAGCTTTACCTCTAGCTCCATCGGATGCGAGTTCGGAGCTGTAAACGGGCACGACACTGTCCACGCCTCCGACCCCGAGACCCATCACCACACGACCCAGATACATTACTGCTAGAGCGCCTTTGCTGTACCCGAGTCCGGAGCAGAACATGATCAAGTTACCAAGAGAAGCAGTAACCAGACATCCGAAGAGGGCGGGTTTGCGGCCGTATTTGTCGGCTAGGTAGGAGAAGATGATGGCGCCGATGGCACAACCTAGGTAGTAGACTGAGACGATCACGCCGACTTGAGGATCTTCTTCGGCGATGCCCATGGTGGAGAGGTAGTTGGCATTTGTGTTGATCAAGCTCATCATACCTTGGTCGTAGCCATAGAGGGCGATGGCGGTGGAGGAGAAGACGACGACCTGGTTGTAGATATTTTGGTGAGTCTCATCCCCATTGCATGTCTTCTTCTTCGAGTCATTCTTACCTGCGCCTTCTTGTCCGTGAAATAGCTCTTGATCTTCTCCATTTTGGCTCAAGTTCTCACTGCCCCTGCGGCAGGCCTATCAAGGTGCTGTAGGTACGATCTGGAGATACGATCTTATCTCGTTCCAGTCCCGCCAGCTGTGCGCCACCAAGATCTAGCTAGATCTCGTCTCAACTTCTTCTGACCTTGCAAGATATATGCAAATGAGTCTATACAATGCGATATTCGCTGAACTGCAGCAACGACGACGAGGATCAAAAGAGCATGATGTCGGTCAACAGATTGTCAAGCAGGATAGATCATCTGCCACCATGCAGAGAAACTTTTACCTTCCTGAATGGCGCGTAGCTCGCGTCAAGCGAATGACGCGCGCGGGAGAAGCTCGTGCACTTGGAGAGTTTGATAGTGGTGCGTTTTTGCGATGACGTAAAAATAATGCCTGAGGCCAGCAAAGAAGTGAGTGAATGGTAGACGTCTAAGCGACCACGACTCCAGACGCCTTAGCGGTAATACACTGCAGAAGATTCCCATCGCCAATGGCTGCTCGGACTTCGACATCACCTATGCCTTGCCCTCCTGCAGCATATATCTGCAAGCTCGTGCATTGCATAAGCGGAGTGGGTGTCCGCAAGGCTGGCCACTCTTGCGCATGAAGACAACGCCGCAGCCACAGCCGAGCCGTTGAAGGACATGGACTGTTCACTAATCTCTATGTTGTCCGCTTCGTAGATGACATATAATCCAGCTCATCGAAGATGGACGTTCTGCTGACACTTCGCAACTACGATCGACAGGTCCCTCGCCAGACATTGGCGACGATGCTTTGTGCTACAAGTCTCTGACACGCACCTACCAGAAATTCGAGGATGATGGAATTGGTGACAGCTCAGGCGGTATGACATGTAAAACAATGAGATAGAGCCCGACAGGACAGCGCCGCATTCGTAAACACCCTGGTCTTTATCTTCAGAGGCTGGCCAAATTTGGACCCTTACCTCCCGCTATCCTCATGCTGGTCGTACTGGCCATAAAGATCGCTCTCACAGGCTCAGCGTCTCACCTTTATCCAGTCGATATTGGTAATGCCTTCGGCTGTGGGTCAGTCGGCGATGTGTGGACTGATGAGAAGCCCTCGATCTCGGACTCAAAGTCTTGCCTACCAGCACCCTACGCCTGGCTCGGTTCTCGTACAGCCGAGCGAAGTCGATAGATATCCTACGGGACTTGATCGTGGTTCGAACATCGCAGTGCGTGGCTGCCGTCGCGATCTATCGTGTTTACCAACGACCGATGCTGGACGACCTCAGTCGAGTTGATGTACCTCTCAGCAAATCCCTCGTATCCTAGTACAGCACTATCGACTACAAATGCGTTGTGTCGTAACACGAGACCTGGACCGAATATCGATCAGCAAATTCCCACCGTCGTGGTACCTGGGGACAACTCTGACATTCGTCACAACGGGCCTGTATGCGATTGTGCTGCCTACTTGGCCATCGATAACGACAGAATATCGACCCATAGTGACGCCGTCGTCCCCTATGAACAACACGTCCAGATTCCCGCAGGACTTGCAACTATGTCAGCACACAGTCGCGAGTGGCGATTACATAGGAATACGGTCGAATCACTCCGTACTGGCAGATGCCACGCCTGAGACCGAGGTAGTCGGCTGCAAGTAGTCGCGGCTGTAGAAACTTTAAGCTTGACTGACTTTCCACAAGACTGCGAAATGCTTCCGACTTGTGATAGCACCATCTACCGGCTCACCCAGGCCGTCGATGGCGTTGACGAGGCTATCGAGTCCGACACGAATATTGGATGTACGACCTACCGTTCCAGCTCTTCGTTCTTGGCCATCGAAGAATATCACCAATTTGAGTTGTTCTACATCGAACCCGCCAATTGCACGTTCGCGCCTGAGGAGGGAAGGAACACAGCGGTCTGCATCCCACAACAGGTGTAGAACAGGGGCCTCTCCCTCGTCTTGACATGCTACTGGTTAGTCACCACGCCTGCTCTAATAATGAATGGCTATGCGTGATCTGGCTAAGTACCTTGACCTAAGATAAGGATAAGCCCAACAAGGTCTTCACTGAGTTATCATCGGCGTTGCGAGCTGTGGCTCCTGTCCACCACATCCTACCCAACGCCCTGGCCCCTGAAGATACCGAGGACAGCTCGTTCAAGCCTTGAAACGGATTGATTTTCCTGGTGTCCAATCTAGCCAGTATCAAGATGCTGTGAGTGACCTCCGGAAGCCTTCGGAGACTGTACATCTCACCAGCATTGCCCTCCAAGATCCTCCGACCACATGCTTCGGGCGGGAGCGTTGATCTACTGATCTACATAGCATATCTGTAGCAATAGTGCAGCTGCATGAAAGGAGGCGTTTCGCGCTCGAGACTCCCTACACAAGATCAAAACTTTGGTCGGCAACGTCCAATCATAGACACCTTGATGCCAGGCACCGAGGCACATCTTGGACGATACAGTCGCCAAGACATGCGGATCTGGTCATAGCTGTGCTCTTACGAGTCTGTTCCGATAGCTCTCGGCTTCCCAGATGAGCTCAATCCGCATTCAGCCGTCGCCGAAGGACCCGACATCGATGTCCTCCGGCGTGGTCAGCTCTCGAAGGTCGATGCAGACATGCCACGCACTCGACAACGTCTCCGCAATTCATGGCTTGTCGTGTCAGGCAAACGATATTCCCAGGCCGGAGACAATGCTGCCTACGTCTTACTTGCAGCTATCGTATCTCTGAAATCGTTTTCCGAGCTCGACATGTGCATGCGGGCAAACGCCACTCGCCATAAAGCTGGAACAGGACGAGGATTCGATCACTTCTTGCCAATCAGCAGAGTTGCAGAGGCTGCTGTGACTGTCTCGCCTGTTTGCACTCACGGTACTATGTCTATATTTGCTAAAGCAAACACACTTTGCACTTCTGTCCACTGGTCGAACTCTTGTTCTCTCCAAAATTAAGCGTAAATCTCGACCCCATGGCACGTGGAGAAGAGATTGCGGGGTTGGGTCAAATGTTCGCCACATTTTTGCATGTCTCGAACACCTGAGCCGACCAGTGCGCTAACGAGGAGGGAATTATACCGAGGCCCACTCATTCGTTGGCAGAAACATCGGAGACCGGCGGATGATGCTTGGATGGACTTGACGAGGATCAAGCATTACCAATATCCAGGTTGCGATTGGGTGAGGAAGATCTTGAAGTGCAACATGATACAGTAGATAGATAAGGCGTAGGGTGAATACACGTATGTGTGCACTCTCTGTCGGCTAAGAACTGCAACATCTGCCGGCACAACAACGCTCACCAGTCTTTCGGACGCGGCGAAAGCAGAAACTCGACCAAGTAAACTTCGCACGCGCATGCGACGGGTGCATCTTGTTCAAAAATGAAACCCTGTGGCATCCGCACTAAGCACCAGCGCCCGGCCAGATTGCGTGTGACACTGCCCTGCAAGCTCCAGACCAGTGATAAGGATGCATACCTTGACTCGCACCTACCACGAATTGAGACCAGTGTGCGCCTTAAGATCGTCCGCAGAGCGCCGTCTAGTCGTCCCATCCCTGCTCGCCGTCCCAGAACGCGGAGTACTGATGCACAAGGACAAACTTTAGCGGGGGAGGCGTTGTGTACGTACCTTCTTGCTGCCACCGTTGTACCTTTGGTCAAACTTCGGGAGATTTGCCTCGGTGGTGAGAGACACGAAAGCGGTAGGTAGGTGGTATAATAACAGCTGCAAGATCTGCTCTCCTCCTTTCGTGTCCACCACTGCTACGGAGATCTTGCTCCTACTGCTACGTTTCGACCTTATTCGATCGAGGAGCAGACTACACAATCATCATGGCCGATGTTGAAAGCAGCCCAGGTACGTCTAGACTCCATATCGGCAATGTCAGTTGCTAACGACTGTCAGATGGCTCGACCGGAGGCCACGACGACGTCGAGAAGGCGGCGTTTCAGCATGTCGAGCAGGTCCACACCAACGAGCGTGTACCCGGCCATGGCAATTACTACGAAAAAGACGGTCTACGAACATACGGTGATGGCGAAGACCACGACCACGAGCCGCCGATGACCTTCAGGCGTGCGATGAGTCTGCTCGCCATGGCCTTGCGTAAGTCATGCCTATCATCCCTCTTCAACGACTCCTCCATACTAACAGAGTCCGCAGTCTGGACTGGCAGTCAAATCCCAGTCTACCTCTTCGGCGGCGTCCCACCTTACATCTACGGCGACATAGGCGGCACAGACCGATGGATCTGGTTCGTGCTCGCCAATCTCCTCTCCCTCGCAGCCATCTGCCCCTTCGTCGGCTCCATTTCAGATCTCATCGGCCGCCGCTACGTCGCCATCATCGGCGCCATCTTCCTCGTCATCGGCAACATCATCTGCTCCACGGCCAAAACCATGAATATCTTCATCGGCGGCATGGTCTTCGCTGGTATCGGCGCCGGCATCAACGAACTGACTGCTCTGGCTGTGACCGCTGAGCTGGCTCCGACGGCTAAGCGCGGCAAATACGTCGCCATTCTGATCTTCACCATCATCCCCTTCTGCCCGTCTGTGCTTTGGGGACAGCTTATCGCGTCCAGGTACAGCTGGCGCTACATCGGTGCTCTTTGCGGTGCCTACAATTTCGTCGGTCTCATGCTCACGGCCGTCTTCTACTTCCCACCGCCACGTGTGAACAGCCAAGGTTTGACCAGCAGCCAAATTCTACGCCAGATCGACTGGGTTGGTGGTGCTTTGAGCATCCCGGGCATGGTAAGTCTAATCCCACCATGATCGAGATAGTGATGTACACTCGCTAACATACTTCAACCAGCTCCTCTTCATGATGGGCATGCAATGGGGCGGCTACCAATACCCCTGGTCCAGCGCCCACGTCCTCGTCCCTCTTATCCTCGGCGCCGTGCTCATCATCGGCTTCTTCGTCTGGGAAAGCTACGGAGCAACCTATCCCATGTTTCCCAAGCGCATTCGCCAGGATCCACGAATCCTCGGTCTTACACTGTAAGTGGAATGCCAGCTTTCCTTGTCCTGTGCGGTACGCTGACATTGCTACACAGGGTCATCACCTTCATCAGCGGAGCCAACTTCTTCTCCATCTTGATGTTCTGGCCCACGCAGGCTTTCAATGTCTACGGCCATGATCCCGTTGGTGTTGGCCTTCGTGGATTGCCAGTCGGGTTCTCGATTCTAGCTGGTTGCTGTATCGTGCTCTGGGCACTCTCCGTGCTTCGAGGGCACAACAAGCTGCTTCTGATCGCCTCCAGTGTCATCATGACCGCTGGCTGTGGTGCGCTCGCGATCGGTCGTGTAGACAATCTCTACAAACTCTGGGGTATTCTCGTCCTCGCTGGTCTCGGCATCGGCGGTATCGTCGTTCCTGCCTCAATCATTAGTAAGTCCTGCAAACGAGTGAAAGATTCTTGGGCATTCGCTAACAATGCAACAGCCACGATCATCTGCCCAGACGATCTCATCGCCACCATGACGGCCCTCACCTTGGCCATCCGCGTCATCGGCGGCTCCATCGGCTACTGCGTCTACTACAACGTCTTCATCTCGAAGTAAGTGCACAAGCACCCGAAGCACCATCAGAACTACCGCTAACACCCCACCCCAGATTCGTCCCAGCAGCAACATACTACATCGGTGGCGCCATGGAGTTGAAACTCAACATCACCTCCGTTGCAGTCATAACCGAGGCCATCCAAATCACCGGCGCCTCGCTTCTCCCCGCATTGCAAGAACTCGAAGGTATCAAGGGCGTTCCAGGAGCGTACGAACTCGTGGTCTATGCCGGTCAGCTGGCGTACGCCGAGGCGTACAAGTACGTGTACTACGTCTCTATCGCGTTCGGAGCTGTGAGCATTGTGGCGGCGTGCTTCTTGGGTGATATTGGGAAGTATATGGATGACCATGTTGCTGTTGTCATGCACTGATTGAATCATATTGGCTTTGGGGCGTGGACACGTAAGCATCCCGCTAAGGTCAAACAACTCACCAGGGAGGAAGGTGTTGTCAGCTGTGTAGCTCAGAAACGAACATACATCAAGTACTTGCCTGTGCATTCCATCCTTGAGTCACGTTACGCGCCGCCTGCTCGGCCGAGGAACGCGATCTAGCCTCTGCTTGCTTCGTGACGGGCCTTTTTGCCCCGTTGATGCTCGCTGATCCTCTGCGAAGGCAAGGTAGGCTCTTCTTACCAAAAGGACCAGTATAGAGACTGTGTTACAAACCAATCAGTATCTCCAAAATCATGGTTCAGCAACCACGGACGAACACACTATCTTCAGATGGATGTAACGGAATTCAGAACAAGTAAGAGAAGTGGCATTACAGAGCATAAAGACAGCATGATATACATCACGCATTATAGCCACCTCGAGCCAGGCACGTACCGAGCCTGTCGATGATCCTTCTTGAGTAAGGAGCTTCCCTAGGATGAGCGCCGTTAACACCGCATACAAGTTTCGCAGGAAGGGTGCCCTCTGGACAAGCACCCTCGCCCCCATCTTCCTCTTCCTAAGTCCTCTTTTCTGCCATCCTTTTCACATACTAGGGCAATGTCTCAAGGCATCACCCACAAGTCTCGCGAATTTGGCATCAATACCACTGAGGATCGAGCCCACATTCCCACCTGACCCCGAGCCAGTGCCTACACCTTTGGCAAAAACATCCTCACCATCCAGCTCCTAACGCTGCTGATGCATGCCCTGCTGTGGCGGAATCGGGTACGCGCCTTGCTGCGCCGCTTGCTGTTGCTGCAGGTAAGCCTGATATTGTAATGCCTGCTGTTGATCTGCGGTCATATAGGGAGGTTGAGCGGCAGCTTGCTGGGTGCGCATGCCTTGGGGTGGCATGGCCTGTGGCATTGGTGGAGGAGCGGCGTGTTGTTCTTCTGGTGACTCGACCGCGGATTCACCATCTACGCCGTTGCTGTCGGCTGGTTCGGGAGCATTAAGACAGGCCTGGTGGGTGGGGTTTCAGTGAATGGTACGCGTGAGTGATATAGACTGTGGTGAATGCTTACCTGAATGAGGTTCTTGCCCTCTGGCTTGGTGACCAATGGCTGAAGCTTGGGCGTAGTGAAGGTGTAGACGAGACCGGTCTCGGACACGACGAGAAGCAGTACTTGTGTGCCAGTGAGGACGGACAGTTCATATGCCTGAAGTGAGGTGAACGTTAGTTGTGGTCTGTCGCGTCAAGGCAGACGCGTCGCAATCTCGCGCAGACGGATGCATTGGCGTACCTTCTTCATGATACCAGCTTTGCGCTTCGAGAAGGTGATGTGACGACGCGACTTGTCCTGGATGAACTTGATCTCAATCTTCCTCCTCTCACGACCAGGCTTGTCGTCGTCGTCATCATCGTCGTCGGCAGCGGCACTGGTGCGCGAGCGCTTGATGCCGCGAGGTTCGCCGGCACCATTCTCCAGGTCGTCGTGCTCGTCGTGAGAGTTGATTGGATCTTGCGTAACGATCTCGGCCGACATGGTTGGCTGTGTGCAAGTTTGTAAAGCTGTAAATGGCAAAGTGTCGCGATCTAACCTGTTGCGGTTGCCGCGGTGGTGGAGCAAAAGTAATTGCCTGTTACGACGAGCTTCCGAATTCGCGGCGGCGGCGGGATCGCTGAGACGATGCGCCCGCTGTGAGTTGTGCGGATTGGTGTTAGGCCGCTCTGATGTGGGTGGACAGATGAATGGGGAAGGCCGCCGGGGGGTCTGAGTTGGGTAAAGATTCGAGGTTCTGGGGAGCGAGAGGGGCTGACAAGGAATGCGACGAGAGGAACAGGCACGCAGCCAGTCACATCAGCGGCAGCAGCGACAGCGGGTCTTGGCGGCGGAAACAGTCCCGTTGGGCTATCGAATGAGCAAGAACGAGCGTGTTGGTGCGTCGTCCGGAAAGTGTGTATTGGGCTAAGCTCGCAAGAGTCAGCAACACCTTCGCAGTCTTGAAGGAGTAACAACTAGGCAGCGAATGGAAGTAGCGCGAGCGGTCTGCGGCAGAGAGCTGTGTCTTGTACTTTGCAGAGCATCGACCCCTCTCAGGCTCAGCCGCTGGGAACTAGTGACACTAGAGTAATGGCAGAGCAGCACGTTATTGGCTCGATGCTCGTCGGCGTGCTCTCTGGCCGGCGGATCGCGCGATCTCTGAGAACGACGGCGGTGGTACAGGTGTGCGGTGCGGCAAGAGGTGGCGGTGAGGACAGATATGTGTGGGAATGATTTGTAGACTTACCGAATTGAGATAGCTGTTGTGCCTTCCTTGTTGAGCATATATGTCCTATTGCTGCATTCGAGCATAGAGTGTCGCTAAGCCGTGTCTGGGACGTAGAAGCCTGATTTTCAAACTGAATAACATAAGCACACGTCACGTGCAACCTGTATCTTACAAGGAGGCAAAGCACGGCTGTACACCGGACCACTGTGTCCGATCAACCTCAGTTCGTGCTTTCCGCGCACCCTAATTCGATTTAAGTCGCCATATGCTCTATCTCACACAAACGTGGGCATCAGACACCTCCAACAACCAACAAGACCCTTCGGTGCAATAACATCCTAATAGAGGCAGTAGACACGGCATACAGTGTAGAGCTTCTAAACGGGCGACTCAGCCAATTTCAGAGGCAGGCCTTGCACCAAGCGTAAGTTTGATCGAGGTAGCCGAGGAGATGAGACACATATGTGGTATCTCGCATCAAGTGCCATGTGGGCGCCAACAACTCGCCATAGATCGTCTTGCTTTGTTTCCATTACTACTGTCGTGGGACAGATCGAGCACAGACTAGCCTTGGTTCTTGGAGGGCGTCGCTGCGTATAATGCATGAAATGGAGACGACGGGAGAGCTAGCTTCGTCCATATTCGAAGTATAGGTAAAAAGTGTGCACGAAATGTCTCTGAGAATAGTCGTGACCTGGACGGTAAGTCTTCGGCTGACTCCATAGCGTGTACAAGTGCACCTGCTAGCCTTGAGTGTCCCTACACCCTGTAAGATGCTTACTATCTGACACCCAACTAGACGTGCGTCTGTGGTCCTTGTGAAAATGACACGATCTGTCGGTGCGTAGTGTTGAGACGTGTACGATGATAACTGAAGTTGCACGCCTTTCCAGTATCTACAAATCTGTCTAATACTACACCACCACGTCTCCCACTTACAACAGAGAAAGATCGCCGAACTTCTCCTTGTAGCCAGGGATTTGCCAGCGGCCCTTGGAGACAAGTTGCGAGACACGCTCGTCAATGTCGGGACGTGCAGCCACAACCTCGTCCTATCCATCACATTAGCATCCATCCCATAAACACGTGACAAGCACATCTCGTCCACAGATACTGAGCAAATACATACCACAGTCAGATCCTCAAAGGGCCTAGCAGTCTCAATATTCTTCAGCGTCTTCTCTAGGTCCTGCAACTCCGCATCCACCTTCCCCTTAGTCGCCTCGGCACTCTTCACGGCCTGCGCCTCGAAGGCATCAATCGCCTTTAACTGCCTGCTCACATCATACTTCTTCGGCTGGAAAGCAGACAACTGCTTCTCGATATCGTCGATGACGCCCGTGTTGCGGAGCTGGGAGCGGTAGGCGGCGAAGTCGACTTTTTGCGGTTGCTCGGAGAGGATTTGGACTTTACGGCGCGCGTCGTCGTTACGCTTTTTGAAGGCGGCAAGGGCTTGGGCGGTGCTGCCTTTGATGCCGAGTTTGGTGGGGAGGTTTGCCCAGTCGATTTTGAGGGAGGCGGAGCGCTGGAGGAGAGGTTTGGTTAGGAGACTGATCTGTGACTGTGCAGGGCGCGGAGAAGTGCTGTAGGCGCCAATGGCCGGCCTGAAGCTTGCTAGTATGTCCGTAGAGGGTATGTACTCACTGTGGCCGCCATTGTGAAGGTGTGAGAAGTTGTAAGTGGGCTGGTGACAGGCGCTACTATCCCAGTGAGTTGATCGTGAAGCGTCCTTCCATTCCGGATGGTCCCGCTTAGCGGCCCATGCACTGTGTGACCCTGTACTTTTATGCCACAAGCTCATCTCTCGCCACCTTGTTTTGCAACACACATCGAAGAATGCCCCATTTAGTATGAAAGGTTCGTCGTGAAGAGTTAATGCTATTTGACCATATTGTCACCATCGCCTAGACTGTGACATGGCGGACATACTAGCAGCGAGACCAAACCCCACTCCTCAATCCACAGATTTCGGACCATGCTCCTTTCTCGCACTGCCTGCTGAACTTCGAGTCCGTATCTACGAGCGCCTCTTCGGAAATGAGATATACAACCTTGCCATACAATATCCACGTGTGTGCCTAACATAAAATCTGCAACGCCATAATGCAAGCCGAGCAATCCTCCAGACCAGCAAGTTGATTAGCGAAGAGGCGACTCCCATCTCCTACACCGCCTGCCACGTCTTCTTAGGTATCGAACGCGAGCTTGAAGGCGATGCTGATCCTCGATGCCGACAAAGCGGCGTTTCCGAGGGCCTCATCCGGCAAGACATCGGCCACATTTCCTCCTGTGATCTCCTGACACGCTTCCACAACATCGAGCAGCTCACCATCACGCTCCCAAGCTTCTCGAAATCTACTTACTCAGATCCCCCGGACTCCGTGAAGATGGAGGGACTTGTGAACCCGCTTCAGGTGGATATCTTACCGGCCCTTCCTCATTCTGGGAAGCTCAGTATACAACGGTTCGAGCTCCTGCTTCTGTTTGATCATTTTGACAGGCCGCTACCTGCTCGGGATCATCTTGATCCGCTTATGTACGCTTTCTGCGGACTGCGTTGTAGGCGGATTAAGTCGTTGCTTGTTCTGTATGGTAAAAGAAGTCCTGTTGATGCTATTGAGAGCTCTATGAGCTTAGGAGCTTATCAGAAGCTATGTGAGACGCATGGCATTGTGCCAATCATTTAAAGAAGCTTCGTAGCGACTGCATGTGTGTGAAGTACCAGTTGGGAGACGGCTTCGCAGCTCGAGACTCGGCAAGACATTCTGTCAAAGACGCTTGGGGGCATGTCGAGTCGCTCATGAGGCGGAGGATCATGACGGCCTGCAGTGATGATGGTCACAAAAGGTAGAGGGGTCGCAGCAGGTTTTAGCAGTCTTTAGCTATACAGTGAACTATAAAGACCACTTCACAAGTGCGGCAGGCAGTAGGTCAATGCGCGAAGCATGCTTTATAACAAGCAAGCAATCTACACACCAACAACTACACTCGCCCTGACGTTTTGAGTTTGTGTAGTGCAGCACCACACTATATGCTCAAAGCCATGATACTGTTGACAATATCATTATCGTTCTCCTTGAGCGCCTTGACCGCCTTCTTCCTGCTCACACTAGCCTGCGCCATGACGAGCTCGATGTCCTTGCCCTCCAGACCCGTCTCATCGACCTCCTCGCCATCATCTTCCTCCTCCTCGGCTGGCTTCTTGTCCTCGACAGCCTTGCCCTTGTCGCCGGAGCTGCCATTCTGAGTCTGGGATTCGGAAGCAGATTGGGCGGCGAGTTGCTGGGCGGCGGAGGCTTGGGCCTGGGAGTTGAGGTCCTCGATCTTGGCTTCGCCGAAGATGCTGTTAAGGATGAGTCAATACTGTAACATATATGGCTGTTATATATTCCAAACGTACATCCAGGTGTTGCTGTTCGGGCTCTTGTAAACATCCGGTTGGCTGATAACGAAGAGGATGTTCTTGGGCCTCCTCAAAGTCACCCTCGTGATGCCCTCGACGTGCTTCAGGCCGAGCTTGGCGATGGCCTTGCGTGCCTTCTTCTCGTTGCGGTTGTGGACTGCCACGGTTGCGCCGGCGGGGATGTTGGCCTCACCGGTCTCGCCTGCGTCGTCGGAGTCGCTATCATCGTCGTCCTCGACCTCGGGGGCGGTGACCTTCTCAGGCTCATCGGGGAGCTCTTCGACGCGAGGGTTGGCCATGTTGGGTGGTTCTATGGGTGGAGGAGGAGCTGCGGAGGATGTTAGTTGTGCGGCTCGTGAAAGCCCATTGCGCTCTTGGCCAGTGCAGCAATGAATTGCAGCTTATGAATGGAGGACATACATTTAGTCGGCGTCAACACGAAGACCTTGTGGTGGGCAGTAATTCCACATCCTCAATGTCTTCGATCGAAGTTCGAATTCCAGGTTCGCACACAATTCGACGAGTGCACGTGCCACTCACGTGGCGCGCCTAAACCACTCTCCTTCGTCCTTCGCAACCTCACTCTCTTTCTCCCCAAACATCCCTCCTAGAGATGGCTTTGCAGGTATGGCCAAGCTGCCATTATCAGGCAATTTGTTACTGTGGTAGACCATGTAGGCAGCCGTCCTCATATCTCAATCCACTTCGCGGGCGATCTACTCGAAGCCTTGCCACATCGCTGGCTCCCTGAAGCCGACCACCATTTCGATCGAGCCTACCGAGGTCTAACGGCGATGTTTCACCTACATTGCTACTTGCAAAGTCTATCCTTGAAACACATGAAGACATCGCTGCAATATGTCCGCTGGCTCGAGTCTCACTTTGCCACGAGTCTAGTTCATACGGACCAACGATCTCCGTGTCTACTAGTCCCTGGCTTTGATTCAGCTTCGCCTGTACTGGCCCTGCCCGCCTCGAAATGGTCTCATGATACAGACGATCTAATATAGGAGCTTCACGGCCCTGGTATTGACTTTTGAGTGGACCATATACTGAAAGTATGACATCTGGAAGTCGTGTATCGTTGCCACGAGAAGACGGAAGACGACCATCCTTACTAGTGAGGGTCATCAGGCCTCGAAACGTGATATCCTCTTCTGGCACGGCGTCCTGATCTGCTTTCCCTGCGGTGTCCATAGCTGTTTCATTCAGCAGCGCCACCAGGAGTATATGTTCAACAACGTAGCTGGACTAAGTATCCTCGTCTTGTTGCAGACAAGCACTCTCTTGTCTTCAATTCTACTATACCATTCGTTCCTCCAAGCCTCAACATGCGCTGGTCCACATACTTGACGGCGTCTTGCCTGCTGGCCTTCGCGGCGGCCGCTCCTTCTGCTCTAAAGAAGCGTAGCAAACTTCAATTCTTCGGTGTCAACGAGTCTGGCGCCGAGTTTGGCACTGGAAACATTCCTGGCGTATATGGTAAGTATTGACTACGAGAGTCATATCGGCTCCGAAGATGTGCTCACGAGGTATCTCTACAGGCACGGACTACACATGGTACACCTTGTCCACGTACGACACCTTCATCAAGGATGGATTCAATACCTTTCGTCTCAACCTGTTGATGGAACGCCTGGTACCCAACAAAATGACTGGGCCAGCAGACACCCACTATCTCGGCAACCTGACCCAGCAGGTCAACTACATCACAGGCAAAGGTGCCTATGCCATCATATGCCCACACAACTATGGACGCTACTATAACAACATCATCACCTCTACCAGCGACTTTCAAGCCTTCTGGAAGACCGTTGCTACAGCTTTCAAGGGCAACAGCAAAGTCATTTTCGATACTAACAACGAATACCATGACATGTCTGGTACGCTCGTTGCTCAGCTCAACCAGGCTGCTATCAATGGTATTCGTGCTGCCGGTGCCACGAGTCAGTATATCACAGTTGAAGGCAATGCTTATACTGGAGCCTGGACATGGACGACAGCCACAGGCACTGATGGCAAAACTAATGCGCAGACGATGGGATCATTGACTGACTCCAGCAACAAGCTCATTTATCAGGTTAGTATCGCCATCTCGAAGGACTTTCTCCCGATACTGACGATGATGCCAGATGCACCAGTATCTCGACTCTGATGGTAGTGGCACGGCGACCACATGTGTCAATACCACAATCGGCTCTACTCGACTTGTCGCAGCCACGAATTGGCTCCGTGCGAACGGCAAGAAAGGTCTGATTGGTGAGTATGCTGGCGCTGTCAACTCTGTCTGCGAAGCCGCTGTCAAAGATATGCTGGCCTATATCGACAAAAACAGCGATGTTTGGACTGGCGCTCTTTGGTGGTCTGCCGGACCGTGGTGGGGTGAGTCCATCATGCTTTTGACTTTCGTCCAGTGAGGTTGAGGATGACTTCGCTGACGTCTCTCGTGGTGCTCTAGGTACTTATATGTTCTCTGTTGAGCCTACGAGTGGGCCTGCCTATAGTACTTATGTGCCGCTCATTGCTGGGTACGAGTAAAGGAGGTTTGACTGGATGGGACTGAGTGCATGCACGGCATTGGTGCTCGACTTGTCCAGGTACTGCTTGAGGCAGTGATGGTGTACTTTCAACCTGCTTACCTATGGGTTTGCTTAGGAGGGCTCAGATTTGTGGTTGACGAAATAGCTTTCCACACCCGTTTTAACCTCACTACTTCACCTGGTGATCAGAATCATGTTCCTTCGCTCGTCTGAACCCAGTACATCCGTCCATCCTCAACTTCCTCCATCAAACAATCGCCACACCGCGTGGAGATTCTCGCTATGTTCACTGCCGCCATGCCACCTAACATGCCCGGGCCCATCATCGCTCAAGCCAGACGCCTCCAAACGAGAAATAACCAAGTAGGACAAGAAGCATCAAATGTGGTCTCCTCGCGCTCGACACTTAGGCAGCCAAAACGCCTTCGGAAACACCGCCCGCGACATCCGCTGGACGTAGCCGCGCCGCCACCAGCCTACCAACCACCTCAAGCCTCGAGCTCAAACACCCCAGAAGGATTGCCGGCATACGAGATGAACCCGCTTTTCGCCAACTACGACCCACAAGGCAAAAGTACCGCCTCGCAGTACAATGTCACGCCTGACATTGAGGCTAAGGAGTCAAGGGTCCTGCAAGTGGTGAATGAAGACGTGATCAGAAGAGCGCAGAAGCAGGAGCTCAGGCGCCAAGCGCAGAACTACTGCAATGGAGCTGCGGCTGTGCTGGTGGTATTGTTTGTGGTGTATCTGATTTACATCATTGCCCATTTCTCGGTCAAGGGAAAGCTGCATGGTTGAAGGCAGACGAGCTCAACAAGCGAAGTCGGTCTATGATCTCGCACTGTGTGTCTTGTGGGTATGGATCCAGCCAGATGGTTAGGTAGCTGCTGAGATTGGGGTCGTTGAAATCATCAGAAGTTCTCAGCTAGAAATCTAGTCTTTGAACCAATCATTCGCATTATTCACATCTATGTCCAAGTCAGAGTGGCGCGATGTGCGCAGCCTTTCCCATCCACTCAGTGCGCCGAAGCATTCTGCACCAACAAGAAAGACATAACGTCCAGTTCGTCAAGATCAGGCTATCAGCCCGTCGACAATCCTTCCCTAGCAAAATGTGACTCCTCAGCGCCGCGCTCGAAGACGAGAAAATCAAGCAACCCATTTAACAACACACCCAGACCCAGCGCATATTCTCAATGCCTACATCGACATCATCCCACCACTCGAACCCGTGTGACAGCCCCGCTCATGCCTCTTCATGTTACTCCTCACACTAAATGCCTTCCCACACCCAGCATGCGGGCACTTGAAGGGCTTCTCGCCAGTATGCGAATGGCTGTGGATCTTCAGACTGCTTGGTCGACTGAAAGCTTTGTTGCATGTCTGACATATGTATCGGTCCTGCGACTGTGGAAAGGTCGCTTGTGAAGACGGACTAATGTAGTGGTGGTGTTCCCATGGATTACTCGCTGGTGCCGAAGATGCGGACGCTATCGATGTAGACTGTGGTAATGAATGTGGTGGAAAGTTGGAGGGTAGCGGTCTTTGGTGATAGAGGCCGGAGACTGGGTAGTTTGGATCTACGGGCGAGTAGTACGAGCCATTTGATACTGCACCTGGCGATGGTGCGTAGGGTGATGTGCCGTACGGCGATGTGCGGTATGGTGATTGATGTGGTTGTGATGGTACGGAGTGTCGCTTGAGCATGCTAGAATGTGCTACTCGTTGTTGGTCGGCCTCAACATTATTCAGTGAGGAGCCGAGGAAGTAAGGTTGCGCCGACAAGGACGATCCAGTTGAAATTGTGGATGGACTGTGGATATGCTCGGTCACCGAGTCGTTGCGCAATGGTGGTGTAGGCGGTATTGATATTCTTTGTCCGGCAGCAGGCTCGTGGCTGGCATACATCTGCCTCTGGCGTTGTTCTCCGAGACTCATCTGAGAACGCTTCCTAGTTGGCTGGTGTGGCACTTGCGTCACAGCTTGTGGATCTGAGCAAAGTCAGTGATCGATCTCTGTACTTAGCCTAACGTAAACATACCAGCCTCCGCCTCATGCCGCTCGCCATCAGCAATCCCAAGCAGGTTCGAGATCGATGGTAGGCAGGGTCTACTACCATCATCTAATGCTGGTGAAGCTGAACCTTCCGAGAATCTGGCCGTCGAAGTCTGAGGTTGCTGGTAGCCAGCGGAAGTTGTGTAGTTGCTGTACGAACTGATACCGACAGACCAAGTGCCTTGTATTCGAGGGTGATGCGATCGTGCCTGGTACATCGCCTGATGGTGTGGAAAGCTGGTAAAGCTTTCGGCTTGAGGATATGCCATGCTCGTCACCTAGTCCGAGTGATAAGGGTATTCGTCAGGTGGATGACTTGTTGCTTCGGGATGCCGCCAGCCAATGGCAATAGAGGTGGGGCAAAAGGTGTAGTCGTCGCCTTTCAGTCGCGGCTCAAATGAGTGTATGCAATTCCGGCGATGATGTGTATAGTCGGAGTGAAGGTGCAATGCGCAGAGCGTCCGATTTGATCAATCAATGAGGGAATTCGTGGAGGTGAAAGTATTGATTGCATGCACGAGCATTCGAACACGCAACAAAGGCGCTAAAAACGTTGGCCTGATTTCGATAGATGAAGGTGACCGAGTGGTAGATCCCGCAAGCAGATTCCGAAGCGCTAGAACTATCGCCGTCAAGTAGATGGGGCGGGCACTTCCAATAATGCCTGGGAAGCTGGCAAGAGCAGTGAAAATCGCAACGCAACCCTGCGGTCCGTCAATCAATCGAAGTCGGAAAATTGACGGGTCGAATTAGGGAGAGCTCGGCAGGTCGATCGACGTGAGGGAATAGCAATGATGATCGCCAGAAGGAAATCATATGAAGAAACCTTGGTAAATGGTTCAGGGTCGCGGTTAGAGCAGATCCATTCACAACTTAATTTGCTCGTCTGACGATGGCGTCTGGCACCGAAGCAGCAACAAATGGACCTTCTGCCCCTAACGGTCAACCGACCGAGGCGACGTGGCAGCACACATTTCGCCAAGGAACAGATAGTGAAGGATCGCTAGTTCAGAACGCACAATCATGGCGACCCTCATCAATAGAGCATACGACTCTGGTGTCGCATGGGGGCCGGGCCAACGTTCAGGATTGGGGTGACGACGATGGAGGAGGGGCTCGCTAGATGGAAGGACTAAGCACGTAGCGCACGGCGGAGGTTGCGAAAACGGTAACGGTTTGTGGTGGCATGGCGGTCGAATCTGATCCTTGCTGGCGAGCCTGCAGTAGACAGGGTAGATTCTGCTCGGGCCATGTGGAGGGTGCAGCAATATACGCATGGCGCGCAGATCGTGAGATCAACCCACTCTCTGTGTGCGTACGAATGAGGTGCCTGGCTACGAGATATTCGAACCGATTCATCCGTCCGATCAATATCGCCATCGGATAGATTTGTTGGCTCGGGGCGTGGTTTGCTTTGCCGCATGCATCGTAGATCGCCCGCATGTAGCCTTGAGTGTATCCAGCCTGCCTTCTCATCACACATTTGTGCCGAGCTTATTTCTATTGTCAAGACTGCCTAAATCGTGCCCTCATCTCGCCTACAGCACCTACCCACATCCTCATCTACATAAAGGCATGTCTCCAGGCCAAAGAAAGCAGGGTAGGCCAGTCAAGGTGGTATTGTATGTTTCAGAGAACAACGGCCGGTTACGAAGCACTACCAGATCGCCGGCCAGCACGGAAGAATGGACGAAAATGGCGGCTGTTAGAGCCTCGATGGGTTGCAGTAGTGCCGACAGAGCTACGTAATTTTATGATTAAGCGACGTTGGTTCATGCCATGCGTCGATCAGCAGAATCGTGGCCGGCAAGGTTGGCGCGCAGCCGAAGTTCGAAAACCCACCCGTCAAGCCGTCCTGACAGTTGAGTGGAGATGCCAGACGCCACGCGAGCTCGTGAGACCCTGTCATGCATCACTAACTCGTCGATCCTTCTCACACCCCGCCTTCCTCTCGGATTCGATGATCTGCGACGGAAAGACTATTGTTGATCAGAGGGTACGCCAGGACGATGGTATTTCGTGGATTCGTACGCAGAAAGCCGAGCATACTTGAGCGCTCTTCTGCCACTGGATGGTGTTGCTAGCAAAGGTAATGTTGCCATAAGCTTGGTGGTTAGAACATGGTAGATTACCCGGCCTTTCGGGATCTGATTATTACATACAGCCCTTCGAGCTGCGGCACAGCAGTTGCACCATTGGCGTGCGGACGGCAAACGTGGTACTGGAGCTTAATGCAAGATCTCCCATGGTATCGCCGAATACGGCAGATCAAGGATCTACCTTTACTTACCATATATGGCTGCCCACTGCAAGCACAGCATCCGCTAGACCACAAGATGTCTCCGTGCCGCAACTGCCGCAAGACCTTCTCTCTCGTTGGGTAGCTTCCTCTCCCTCAAACCCGCAGACTTTGGATTGGATCAATTGTCGAAAAGCCATACGTCTCTGAACGCAGCGTTTCGAACTTCCAGCACACGTGCCAAGGTCTACCAACGGAGCATTACTACCTTGTCTCTTTGGGATCGGTCGTCCTTCGGCCGCATATCAAAGACACGCAATCATCATGAGACATGATGATCAAAAACCATGGTGAAACAAGTGATCCTCGTTGCGTGGCCCTAGCGTAAGCAAAGCTGCAGCGATCGGCCGGCACGCGAACGAAATCCGTGCAGCCACACGTGAGTACCACGAGCCGAATGTCTCACTCTTGTTCGCACCGCAAAATCCACGTATGCGACGTTATTTAACAGGTTTTCATGAGAGGCAGGTCCAAATTTTTGATATGTGCAGCACCAGACAAAGACGACCCTGTTTCCAAGCGCACCGGACTCATGCATGATATCGTCCCAGGAAAGCATTCTACGGACGCCAAGACCAAGCCAATATATGGGCGGGTGCTACCGAACAATGCACCTCTCAATAAGCAGGAGTAGCCCGGCAAATCAGTGCAGAGGTTATCATCAGTCTATGCGAAGCATGACTTTCAGGGTGCAGGTCTGACACTTCGTCCTGTGGACTCTTGACTGGCTCACCATGCTATTGATGGTTCAGCGACGATATGCCGCAAGCTGGTTTGCGTGGTTTTACGCGCGGCGCGAGCAGCGTCCAACAATGCTGATTTTCTACATCGTATGGCGAGTGTACGTCATTTCGTTGATAAAGTCTTATCACGAGCGGTGGTAAGATGCAGAAAGCTCTGCGATTGCCTCAAGCAGACAGCTTAATATACGTCTGCATGATCCTTGCTGTAAGGCAACTGCAGACTATCATCCGGGCAATGGGGCTGCGCCGCGAGGTGCGCAGGAGTCCACTTCGTATCTCGTACTAGCTTATTACGAGCACAATATATGACGGACATTCAACGGTCAAGTTGAGCAACGACTTGTTGTCCCCATCACAATCGCCAATGGGTACTATCTGATCAATAACTGTTACCTGAATCATGGAGAAAAGTCGTCGTGTCTCTGTCCAGGTTTGCGACCAGCGTGGCGTGGATAGCAAAGATGGCCTACATGGTTTGCGCGAATCAAGACCGAAGCGAAAGCGGCCGACCCAGAACAACGGCTATCACCAACCGGCGAAGGAAGTGAGACCTGCGTCAGAGCGTCAGCCTTGACTCGGCTGGCAAGGCTAGCCGCGAAAGTGGAAGGAAGTCCGCTATACGGAGGCACAAAGTATCGATCTGTGCGTCTGCGATCAATCTATCGTACCTTGGCTTCGCAGCGCTTTGTCGCCGCGACGCCTCCCTCGTACCTGGTCCATGCAAGGTCGTCTATCACTGGCTCTGATCGTTCCTTCTGCATGACCTCGTCAGGACAGAGCAGGTAATTGGTGCGATTATACTGATGCTGTCTATGGGATTTTGAAGATCATGATTTACATCGAGGATGTATGTCGGATGCCGCTGGCCGATGAATGTTTGACTTCCGAGTTCAGCATGAGCTTAATCACGCCATACACGTGATGAACATGCTGCAAGCATGGGCGTTGCAGCAGTCCGACCAGTGGCGGTGCTGAGCACGAAGGCCCACGAGTACGTCAAGCAAAATACCTGACAGTAGACATCGAGATCGTGTCTTCTACAGAATCGGCCTGGACCGAAGACTTCCGAGCTTCCGATTGTGGATCTGGAAAGATGCTCTATTGTGGACCTTGCCTGCCAGACGAGTGACTGGGCGAACTGCCGAGCCAGTGAGTAAAGATATATATGAGCCGAGCCGAGTATGACTCGGGGCGGATGACTGCGAAGTGAAACCTCTGCATTCGAGCGTAGGGAAGGCGCCCTTCTCAGCCTATCGAACCCATGGAAAGAGCAAGTAATAGTAGTCAGGACTACTGGTCGTTGCAATTCCTTTGTCGGCAGACAGGTATCATGCAGAGCCCGATGGTTTTCTGTCGTCTTCAGGAGAGAGGACTTCTAGCTGTTGGGAGAAACGAGATCATGGGAAAGGGGTAATGGGATCAGCCTTGAAAGCCCATGTGCCTCTTCGCCTTACATGGTTTTGTCACCCGCCTTGCATCTTACAAGTATGATATGGAGTAAATGAACTCTGTGAACGCCGGTGGTCTGAAGAATTCACAGAGCAAGTAGCAATGTGTGTCGTTCCCACTAGCCGAAGTCGACTCGCGAAATACCTGGAGAAGACCTGTGTGTCAGCCTGTCACTGTGTCAGCCTATCACTGTCGCGCCTTCAGATCACCCAGGGACAAAACCTTTGGAAGCTTGACGAAAGATCTGGCCATGAAGTGCATCGTTGCTCGCTGTCATCATTGCCTCCAACATTGAGCCTATTGCTAAAGCTTCCGCATCATTGAGCATGTGGGCGCAATGTAAAGCTACCTAAGTTGATAGAGAACACGAAGGGCAGCATACGGACTCCTGCAGATCGGCTTGATTGATACACTCTTCTCGATCGATATTGCTCTGAGCTACGGTGCCCCAGTGTCACAGTCACATCCGACTGGACCCATCTAGGCGTGGCTACAACCAAATCATCCATGCTTACAAAACCAACTCCTGACAAAATGGCCCGTTCATAGACAATCACATCTTCCAGATTACATGCCCAATTTCCTCATTCCCACTCAGATGCCGAAACAATCATCTACCACGTCAGCCACCCATCTCTTGCACACTCTTCTCAATCCGAAGTCGCTGCAAGACACAGACCACCACATCACCCTTTAGATTCTCAAGGCTAGCAAGAGTAGGCATGGTATTTCCTGCCAAGTCGTGACAGCTTAGCCTGCAAGTCATGAAGCTGTTGTCCACGGAGTTGAATCTGACGAGCAAGGACGAGATACCACGAGTTCTAGGCCTGGGTAAGGAGATCTTCAAGCTCGGCCTCCGTGGCGAGGCTGAGTGAAGCTGGCCATGTAGACTTTGATGTCCTTGCTCGGGCAGCGTGGATGGAGGGTCAGTGATGAGGGCTTTGATGCGAGGGAAGTCTTCACTCTCGATCTGCGGTTGGTCATTATTCGCCATCGTACTTCCTTGGCGTATCTGCCGAGGTCGTCGTTACCGCCAAACCCGGTCGAGCGTGTGTACAGTCCTTCCGGACTGACAATGTTTGTCCATATCTACTGTGGGCCTCAAAACCAGTCTTTTCGGCCTTCAAATCATTTTCCAGACAGACGCCCGCACTGATAAAAGGAGGCCTTGGTGCACGGTGAGGTTTGCTCTAGAGAGCCATACTGTTCTATCTCTTTGTGCTAGGATGCTCATATCTGCATGGAAACTAGCTCCAGAGACATGGATACAGCAAGCGTCGTGCCCTGGAAAGGAAAAGCGAGCCATGCTCACGCGGCGCTGTATTCGGTAAAATCGGTCTTGACATTCACCTTGGACACATATCATCGTATCATCTGTGTGATAAGTCGTACATGGATATCGTGTGTATCCAGATAGGTAAATAGGAATGCTCGCCAGTAATCCGAAGTCCGGTCGTGCCTTCCTCCACGAAATAGTACGGGCCTAAGCACGGACAGCGTCCGGTGAAGATCGCGGTCGGTCTTGCGCGACAAGTCTTCTTCTACAGACTAGTTCTATCTTTCTGGCACACGTCCTTCGCGCTCCACAGGTAGCGACCTTTGCGTTGTTGCCAAAGCATATCGAATTCTCGACATCACTCAAGCGTAAGATCCGGTGTCCTCGAGCCTAGACACACTCCTAGAATCAGGAACCGACACACATGGCAGCTCCTTCCTCACCTTCGGGGCCCTCAAACTGGACAGTTTCCTCCAACCCAGCACCACCGGGATCGAGCGTGAGAGGATGCGAGCATGCGTCTTGTCTGCAATGAGGGGGTACAGGTACCCGGTCGACAAGGTACATCGACCATCTCTCAGTCGCATGAATCTACACCTGGGTATTGAACAAGCTGACCAAACGAACTTTCTCTAACATTCAATTCACAATGGACGAGATACTTGCCAACAAGATCGATTTCGAGGCCCTTCTGGACACACGCATCTACAGCTCCTTCAGCAGCGACCGAGAGCGACCCCAGGAGGAACCGAGCCTCGTGTTCACGATAGTTTTGGAGATGCGTTGGGTGTTTGTGAAGTTGTTGGTTGAGACTGTGGCGACGGTGCAGGGGGTGGTGGGTGTGGATGTGGAACCGTGCTCGGGACCAGTGCTTGAGCGGCTTTTGGACGAGGAGCGGAAGGGTTTGTTGTAGTACGAGGATGAATGGTGCTGAAGGATAGGGCGAAGAGTGGAACGTGGAGGTCCACGGTGGGCGAATGTAAGGGTGTTATGTACAGCATGCCACAAGGCTGTGCTGTTTCCTTGGGATCTACAAGGGCTCTGGTGGTCGCACATTCTGCAGTGCGTGTCCTATCATGGCCAGTACATAGTGTTCCCGACAACATACAGCCGCTTTAGGTGAGTATCACATGTGTCTTCGTGAAGTGAGGTTGAGGAAGAGTGGAAGATGTGGAGCTTCGAGTGGAGGGATTAGGGCTTGAACCGCCTGTTGCCGGGAGCCGTTATCGCAGCGATTGGACGGCGAGACGAAGGTGTGCCAGTCACAGCACTTTTGCAGTTTTGCAAGCATTGGAGTTTTTTTCCTACGATAAGCAGTAGATCACGAGACATTCGTTTCTGAGTGAGCCCGAGTACAAGAGATCCTACTCCCTACTGACTTGAGAAGCTGCCGCATGGGCTAGAGACAATTGAACAGCAGACAAGATGCAGGCATTGAGCAGGCCGGTGCTGAGGCAGGCCGCTGCGAGAGGAGTGACACACGGCAGCACACGAACATACACACGAGCCAGCAATACGGCCCTCACACGGCAATTGCAAACGCCTACAACACCATCACGTCAACAACAACACATCCGCAGGCTAGCAACCTCCCGCCACGACGACGGCTCCGCCCGCTCAGCAGTCATCAACGTACTGAACAACATCGCCAGCAAACGTGAAGTGCAACAATACCTCGCCCAATTCACCTCCGTCTCCTCTCAACAATTCGCCGTCATCAAAGTCGGCGGGGCGATCTTGACGGACTACATCGACCATTTATGTGCTTCCCTGCGCAATCTAAACCAGATGGGTCTCTTCCCCGTCATCATCCACGGCGCTGGACCACAGCTGAACAAATTGCTGGAGGAGGCGGGTGTGGAGCCGAGGTACAAGGAAGGCATCCGCATCACAGACGGCAAGACGTTGGGGATCGCGAGGAAATTGTTCTTGCAGGAGAACTTGAAATTGGTCGAGGCGTTGGAGAGCTGGGGTGTGCGGGCACGGCCGATAACGTCGGGCGTGCTGATGGCAGATTATAAGGACAGGGAGACGTATGAGTTTGTGGGCGAGGTCAATCAGGTTAATACGCCGAGTATCAAGGCGGCGATCGCGGATGGCTACATTCCCGTCTTGACCTGTATGGCTGAGAGCGAGGACGGGCAGGTATTGAACGTCAACGCTGACAAAGCCGCTGCCGAACTCGCGCGTGCGTTGGTGCCGCTCAAGATTGTCTACCTGTCCGAGAAAGGTGGGATCACGGACAAGGAGACTGGGAAGCTGGTCGAGGCGATTAATCTGGATGAGGAATATGAGGAGTACATGAAGAAGTCGTGGGTTATTCACGGGACAAAGAGTAAGATTCGCGATATCAAGACTTTGTTGGATGATCTTCCACGTTCCTCTTCTGTGGCGATTATTCATCCTGAAAGTCTGGAGCGTGAGCTCTTTACTCACTCGGGTGCTGGGACGCTTATACGACGAGGGACGAAGTTGCAGCAGGCTTCGTCGTTGGAGGAGCTGGATACGCAGGGGTTGGCTATGTTGAAGCAGACGCTTGTGAGGGATCGTGCGGGTTTGGACTCGGCTGCTGTGGTGGATCGGTATCTTGATACGCTCAAGTCGCGATCATTCCGCGCCTACTTTGACGACAACATGGAGGCTTTAGCTATTGTCCTTCCACCAGCACCCGGCTCGACAAACCAGCTCGCACACCTCTCCACCCTCACGATGACACGATCAGCCTGGCTTAGCAACATTGCTGATAATGTTTTCCAGCAATTGAAACGCGACTACCCAAATCTTGCCTGGACGGTGAAACAAGACGACGAGAACTTGACTTGGTTTAGCGAGAAGGCGGACGGCAGTATCGCCAAGAAGGGTGAGGTACTCTTCTGGTATGGTGTCGACAACCCCGAGGAGGTGCGCCAACTCATGTCCGAGTTCGTGCAGCATGGTAGACAAATGTTTGGTGATGTAAATCTTGAGAGCCAACTTCACCGCGCTGCGGCTGCGGCGGAGAGAATAAGGGCTGGCGCCGCGAGCATCATTGCCAGAAGGCCAGGAGGATCAGCTCATCAACAGCAACAGCAGCAAGCCCGTGCCTTCTCAACCAGCACCCGCCAACTACGACGCTCCCACCCAGCCAACCAACACCAAAAACGAAACTACGCCACCACAAACCCGAACCCTCCCCTCGGCATCCACAACTCCGAAAAGAACTACCCCTCCCGCATAGCCCTCATAGGCGCCCGCGGCTACACAGGCAAAGCCCTCATCGACCTCTTAAACCGCCACCCCAATATGGATCTCTGCTACGTCAGCTCCCGTGAACTCGCAGGCCAGAAACTAAAAGAATACACGAAGAAGGATCTCGAGTATTCAAACTTAAGTCCAGAGGATGTGCGACGTATGGCGCAGGCGAAGGAGATAGACTGCTGGATCATGGCGTTGCCGAATGGAGTCTGTGCGCCATTTGTCGAGGCTATTGAAGAGTCAGGACAGGCGAGCGAGGCGCTGGTCGTGGATTTGTCGGCGGACTACCGTTTCGATGGGAACTGGACGTATGGACTCCCCGAACTCGTCCAAAGAAGCAGAATTGCCAGTGCAAAACGCATCTCAAACCCAGGCTGCTACGCCACCGCCGCACAACTAGGCATCGCCCCTTTACTCCCCTTCCTCGCCCCTTCGCCTGCACACCCGACGGTCTTCGGCGTGAGTGGGTACAGTGGCGCAGGGACTAAGCCATCTCCTAAGAACGACGTGAAGAATCTGACGGACAATCTTATCCCTTACTCCCTGACTGACCATATCCACGAGCGGGAAATCAGTAACCAGTTAGGGGCGGAAGTGGCGTTTATCCCGCATGTGGCCGTTTGGTTCGCGGGTATTCATCATACGATTTCCATACCGTTGAAGGAGAAGATGGCGAGTCGCGATGTTAGGAATTTGTTTCAGGTATGCCGCCCCCTCCTGTTCCCCCTGTGCCTCCTCACTTCTCCCACCACACCCACTTCATCTCCCTGCTGACATCACTGGTTCAACACAGGACCGCTACCACAACGAACCCCTCATCACTATCACGGGCCAATCGCCCCTGGTGAAGAATATCGCGAATAAACACGGGGTGGAAATCGGCGGGTTCGCGGTCCACTCGTCTGGCAAGCGGGTGGTGGTCAATGTTACCATTGATAATTTGTTGAAGGGGGCCGCGACGCAGTGTTTGCAGAATATGAATTTGGGGCTGGGGTATGCGGAGTTTGAGGGGATTCCCGGGGTGTGAGAAGTCTGACAGGAGGTAACGACGGACTGATGTCGTGCACCCTGTATATATGCTACGCACTTACACAGGCGACGCGATAGCCGGCGGCTGCTACTGCTGCTAGCATCGTTGATACCTGTACGTACATCTCAGCAAATCGAGTCGTGGTCGTTCATCTTGCCCTTCTCTCCTTCGTCATTGTGACTCTGTCTCCGGGGTGGGCTCAGAGGATTGCTTGCACATCTTCGTTCTCTCCGGCGTCGAACGTTCGCTCCTGTGCTGGTGGTGCTGGTGGACACGGCATATATTTCGGTAGCGATTCACCGAAATGAAGCGGTGCTAAGGGTCGGGACGACAGCGAAGCGTAGGCTTCGACTTTTCGAGCTGATCTGAGGAGCAAAGATATAAGTGCGTGTGCGTGATGTGGCTGCATTAGGTGACGATGTTCTCAAAGGTATAGCTTGCATGCTTGACGAGAGCTTGCGCTGGCGGGCGTTGAAAGATCGCTCAGCTTTTATGATGTCTTGTAGTGACGGTTGGAGGGACCAATCTACTTCGCAGCTTGGCCACCCGAGCTAGAGTATGGCACTCCTGTAGACCTATGTGTGAAGTACAATCTAGTTCTCAGCGCCCCCATAGCCACTAACGCTCTGCAAACGAAGCCATCACGCTCCCCGGACCGTCACCAGTCAACTTCTGCTCATTTCCTTCCCATCTCGAACTCCAGACGCTGAACCGGTAGAAGTTCGCTTCCAAACCCAACCTCAGCCTGCGTAAGACTCACGTCTTTCCCAACCTTCAAGCGATTGGCCTCCACGACGACGACACCATACACCGCAGCCACACGCTCCAGCAAGCCGAAGACCTTGGAAGGCTCTGTTATGAACACCACTGGCAGGACAAAATACTTGACGTCCGCCAATCGAAAGTCGTGCGAGCCTGCGCAAGACGAATCCGCCCATGAGAAATCAGTAAGCCACGGTCTGTAGAAGGGCCGGATGCGTGTTACGCCAACGCCTGCCCCGAATGTATATACTGCGCCCACCTGTCTGAAGTCGTCTGGGAAGAACCGGTGCTCGGACTCGGCGACCTACGATGGAATCGGATCAGTACTCTGCTCCCTTAACCACGTGCTCGAAGAGGCAAGACACGTACCCCACCATAGCTTTCGGTATGCTCTTGCACTATCCTCTCCACCTCCAGCTTCGTCGCCGCACAATCTGCATCGCCAGCTCCGTCGTCTGGACTGAGTACAACGATGAGTCTGAATCCACCTCGATAGCTTTCCAAGTCCATCGGTCGGGCGGCGGTCCTCGCATTTTCAGCTCGACCCTCACAGCTCGTCGAACTTTCGGAAGCCACTTCGCTCTTTTCGGCCCTCTGCGCCAGACCGCTAGCATCATCACATCTGTAGATCAACTCCGCCTCGACTCCCCGGATGCATTCATCCGCCTCCCGAATCTGGTCAAGCACTGCGGTAAGCTTGCTGATCTGCATAGGAAGCCAACAACCTGGGCCCACAAGCACGTTGACCTTCCCCGTGAAGTCCATGTCAAGGACCCGATCAGTTGCGGCATGGCTGGGTAGCTGACTTATCGCAGAGTCGACCGACAGCCTCATGGCGTGCAGGGCCGGACCATTAGCTGGAACGTCGACATCTTGATCATAGCTTCCGAAGGTGGCGCCAGGCTCATGGTCCACATGATCGGCCGCGGAGAAATCTTGGGCCTATGTCTGTATAGCTCTAAGTCAGTATGCCAAAGCGCAGATTCGAACAGATGTGTATGATGTGTTTCACCTTCTCATTCAATGGCTTCACGGACGCAGCGATGAGGTGTTCCTCCGCCCAATAGGAGACACGTGTATACACGGAGACAGGGGTGTTGTAGTTGAGGAAGATCGTGAGTCGGAAGAGACCACACCTTACATCCTTCCGCTCCTCATAGTTCCGCAATTAGTCCAGCAATCAAGTTGGAATCATCGCCGGTGCTGCATGACCGAGATGATCCTCTTGTGCCTTGCCGCTGGCGATGAGGCTCGTAGTAAAGCATTTGTGCGATACGAGAGAGGGCACGCCACGATCTCCTAGCACCCGTGGAGTCGAGTTGGCGCCGGAGAACTCTAGCTTGCTTCTCGCACCTCTTAGGCCGGCGAGGGTGAGTCTGGAGGCCGCCGAAACAGACATGAAGTGGGTAACTAGCGTTATGTCTCCCGCCTTGTATGTAGTGTGGTTGTGTTCTTCTGCTGCAGGTAGAAAATGACAAGAGCGAAGAAGTGCAGAGAGTGGTGGTGCTAAGTCAAGGTTGCACTGGCAGGGGGCGGTTTTGTTTGCACATGCAGAGTCCGTGCGCAAGCTTCACCTCGCCGATTTGGGAAGGAGCGCTTCCATGACATGTGGAATGTCCCTGCAGCAGTAACTATGTTCGTATAACACTATGCTAATCTATCAGTATATCGCTTCATCACATGCGCAGGATAGTTGAGCAGCAAAGCATTACTGCAGCTCCCACAGCTACTTCTTTTCCTCCTCAACAGCCTCGATCACATCGCTCATGAACGCCCCTCCAAGCAGAATAGCGGGCTCATTCAGCTTATGATGTTCGTAGCTGAGGGTGCCAACACCACCGGCTTCAAGGATCAGACTAGGATTGTCCGCGATGTTCTTCGCCACCCATCGACCAGCGAAAGCTCGTAAGATGTGGCCGTGAGCGATGATCAGGACATCGTATGGTTCTTTGACGGAGCCTTTCGGCTTACCAATAGCGTGGGCGTGGAATCGTGTCCGGATATCGTCGATCAAGTCGTCGAGACGTTGTGTGATCTGCTGTGGTGATCTAAAGCATAGTCAACTATTCATGTATCTTTTGCCCGTAGAGCATAGCAAGCGTTGCTAAACAGGAACATACTCTCCACCAGGACACCCATCCCGCCAGATATTCCACTCCTCCGCGCCATCCTTCTGCCGCTGCTCCGCAATCTGCTTCGAAGTAATGCCCTCATAATCACCATAGTCCCACTCTCGTATCGCCTCCGTCACCTCAACCTTCGCTCTTATATCACCACCGTTCGCCTTCCCCACTATCCTACCATCAATACTCTTCTCCGCACCACCGTCTCTATCACTTCCTACGCCAGGACCTTTCACCACTCGATCTCCCTGATTTGTCTCGGCGATATCGCCGTGCTTGTCCCAGGGTATGTCTCCCTCCTTACAACCCAGACCTAGGAGTTCGAGAGTCCGCTGAGCTCTTTTGCGAGGCGAGACGTAGATATGTGCGAGGTTTTTGGTAACGATGAGGCGATCTGCTCCTACTAGTGCTCGACCTGTAGCTCGTATACGCTTCTCGCCATTGGCTGTGAGCGGGATGTCTGACGTTCCTGTATGCCGGCCATTCAGAGACCATTCCGTCTCGCCATGGCGGATGATGAAGACGCGAGGGGTTGTCATGGTCACAGTCGTCGTGTCTAGCTATAACCTGGCGTCCCAATTTCCCAGCTCTCAAGTCTCACAGAGCAATTGCAGATCAGAGATTAAAGCACTGTTCCTATCGTCTCAATATACCTTGAGCTATTGGTGGGGCCTGTCTGCTACGTCACTCCCCGTCAGAGTATATACATGCCATCGAGGTGTCCTGGTTGCTGAAGTAGCCCTGTAAAAGGATTACGGACCACCCAGCAGCCTTGTACCTCACACGAGGCAATCGCCGCTCTCTAGGTCGTGATCGCGGACTGACGTAGGAGTGACAAAGCATGAGGCTGCATAAGAGCGGAAGGCTTCGGACATTACGCCATGCCAAATACAGACACACGCGCACGATCAAGCAGTATGATCGGCGACTGGTATCGGAGAGGCGTGATGGTAGCGGTAATGCGTACGAAAAAAGATACTGAAGATAAGACTCCTTTGACATGCGTATATATCCCTAATGCTATCCTCCGAAGATGCTGGGATGGAAAAAGCCTTGATCCCTAACCACGCCATGCCACAGTTGATACTGACTCTAACCCAGCCCATCTTCGTACACACTAAGAGACCACCTGCGCGCTGATCACCGCCACGAGCTTGCGTGTCGTGCTGCTCGCTATAAGACACTACCACAATCTGACCTGTCGGTCCCTCGCCCTTCCGAGGCGACAAAAGATACATCTGGCGGCTGGAAAAATTCCAGAACCAGAATAGAAGCGCTGCACAAACCCACCCAACCTCATTCAAAACAAAGAAGAAATCCAGTCATCGCAAAATGCAAGATGCCCGTGTCGATGGCCAGGCCCAGAAGAACGCCGTGAACAATGCCTTTTGAAGGATGATACTGACAAGTGAGAGTCCTTTGCCTGCTGAGAAGGATTATGTGTATGTACGTCGTACTGTATCGAGTGGTCGGATGTGGGCGTAGATGTTTCCTCTCTTCTCTAGAGTCCATTTGGTGCTGCTGTTCTCGACCTCACGCCAATCCACTGCCTTGCGGCATGAGAATGCTATTTTGGAGCCCAAAAATTATTGATGAATAGCGAAAGATGTCGAAGTAGCTGGTGGACCTCGCGAGATGCTCGTATGTTTCGTGTAAGCTCAAGAAATGATGCGATGGCGACTTCGTTTGGAATCGGATGGTGTTATACCCTTGTTCTCACTGGCCCTTCCGAATCATTTTCTCTCACCTCTTCGGCGTCCCTGCTCATGCTAGAGCTCAGCGATCCTACCGCACCCCAATAGCATGTCGTGGCCCCAAAGAACTACTCGAACTGTGCGCGCTCGGCTCCGACGAATCAATAGGGGCGGAACGATTACTATCACCACTCCCCGCGCTAGCCGAAGCGGAACCCGTCAGACTGCGTACTTGGGCACCATGTATGGGTTTGGGTGGGTATAAGTTGCTCACCCCTGTTTGTTGCTCAATCTGCTGCGGAGCGACGCTGTTGCCGTGACCTGGCGGGTGGCGAGGCACTGGGGCGCGTACTGCGCCATTCGGAGGGCTAGGCCGACTATTCGGGTGGCCGCCCATTGGGGGTGGTGGGCCGTAGCCGTTCGGTGGTGACGGGCGGAAGGCCGGGCGACCGTTGGGGCTGAGTGGATTGCCTGGGCTTTGGCTACCACGGCGGGACATGGGCGGTTGTGGGTAGGCGCCTGGTGGTGGGCCACCATAGCTACCGTTCGGATGACCGCCTTGTTGTAGCTCGTTCAATCGTTCTGCTGTTAGTGAATTCGTCCTCGATTCAACGCCCATGTTCATACGGTCAACATTGCCATAGCGATCTGACGAATAGCCAACGAGTGGGTTGCTCATCAATTCTTCGTGCAGACCTGGCATTTGTGACATGATTGTAGCGCTCGTCCTGTTCTTCGGCTGTGGTCGCTGCTTGAATGGGCCACGACTCTGACGTCCACCTGGTCCTCCAGTCATCAATTCCGGATTAGTGCGGAGTTGGCTCGCACTAGGAGCTTTTCGTGTTCTCCGTGAGGTGACGCTCATCATGTCCAGATTGTCGACGTCTGCGTGTGGCACGGGCGCACCGCCCATTGGGTCGAAGAAGTCTTCTCCATCCTCATCATCATCATCGTCGTACCCTCCACCTCCACGTCCACCACCACCTCGCTGAGGAGGCGGGGGCGGGCCTCGTCTTCTACCCACGTTATACTCGCGCTCTCTCAAAGCCAGCTCCTTCTGCCGTAATGCCAGCTCTCGCTCGCGCATTTGCAGATCGCCAGAGTTCGAAGGTGTCATGCCGTCATATCCAGCCTCGACTAGTTGCCCATCCGGTATTCCGTCATACAGCATCAGGTGACTGAACTCCTCCAGATCATTGTTCTCGAACGACTGTCTCCGTGACATCTGGCCTGGTCCACGAGGACCTGGTCCGTAGCCATTGCCATTCATCCGTGGCGGGTAGCCATTCATAGATGGCCTGCCTCCACGCATAGGAGGAGGTCCACCAGCTGCAGAAGGCGCTCGGCTGCCACGTCCACCTTGGCCAGGTCCAGGTCTCGGCATGGGTGCGCCATTGGGCGGAGGCTGACCATACGACGCGCCGCGAGGCATTGGTTGCTGGGACATTCGCGCTGGTGGCGGGGGAGCTTGTTGTGCTGCTACGGGTGATGTGGATTGTTGTGGTCGTTGCTGGTTGGCGATGTTGATCTGGTGTAATATGGCGTACATGGTCTCTATGCGTGGCACTTGCATTTGCACTTCCTGTGCAAGCTTTGTTGGCGATCCAAGGTAGGTCTCGATCTCCATTGGTCTTCTGGCGCTGAAATCTTGGTACATGGTGCTGTTGGCTTCTGATGACACGACCATCTGCTCCATGATCTGTTCTCGGAAACCAGGTCGGAACACGCAGCCCTGTGCCTGCGCGAGTGCCATGAGCTCGTCGATGATGCCGAAGATGAGCGATCGGACGCCAACCTTCTCCAGAAGATCGGCGTGGGATGGCGTTTCGAACATGACGCTGGTCGGATGGAATGCAATGGGTCTAGCACACGTCAGTGGAGTCCAGACAGTTTTGAAATGTGTATGTGACGCTTACCCAATCATCCGGTCGTATTGCTGCTGCCTGATATTTGGCGAAACCTCACAATCGACTTGTCCAGACTTCAGCGTCATCGCCAGCGCCTCGGCCATATCTTGCTGTATAGATTGTGGTATGGTCTGACTGTCACTCTGTGTCGAGCCCACCCATAAATCTGTGGGGCCCTTGTGTTCGAACTCGCTTGCGCCAATCTGTGTAATCTCTGCTCCCGATACCAAGGAAAGAACGACATTTGTAGGGAAGCGCTCCTCCAAGTACTTTTCTATGCCAAGGGTGTGGGTAGTGTTGACGAGGATGCAGGTGTGTTGTGGCGCTACGACAGGCTCGATCACTGAGGCGAGGTCGTAGACATCGGGTAGGGCTTTGACACAAAGGACGACGTAGTCGAAGGAGGCTCGCGATATGCCGGCGGCTTCTTCGGGTGAGCGCACCACTGCGACAGACGTCAGTCTTTGTTGCTTGTATCACAGGTTGTATAGCACTGCTTACCGTGTCTCGGCTTGAAGCGCTCATTGCCGAACTTGCTAGATCTGTATGCGCCGTCAGCATTGTTTGCCATGTCTCACAGCTGCGTATGTCTCTGCTCCTGCCGTACCTGAATGATACGCCATACTGTGAGACGGCATCGTAGCCACTCTTCCATACCAGCGTCACGTCGCAGGCATTCGTGGCCGAGAGTCGCCAGGAAAGGAAGGCAGAGACCGCATTTCCACCCACTGTACACACGCGCTGCATTAGCTCATCGTCGTTGTCCATCGCCATTGTGAAGGTCGTGGGCAATGGATGCAAGTCAAGATCAAGCAAATGAGTAGTCTGGAGCCCTGTGCAACCCAATCTTTCGTGAGTCGCGTCCTTGAAGATTCGGATGAGGTTAAAAGTGGGTACGGCCGGCAGGATGGTGAGATGGTATAGGGATGGGATAGATTCGCAGCAATAGGGAGGGATATGGATATGGATATCGTGCACGCACCTGAGAGGATCCGTAATCGAGGAGTCGTCGGCGCCATTATTATTATTGCTGTGCCTTCCTGTCGCCAATCCAGGCCAGTAATGACAGGACGGGGATGACGGTGCGTGGGAGCGTGGTTTGCTGGGCGAGCTCAGATCAGAGCAGGCCAGCAACAGGCACCACGGCGTCGGCGGCGGCAGCGGTTGGCACTGACTTTGATGCCGCGCAGATTAGTGCCCGAAGCTACGGACTTTGTCGCAGTTTCAGAAAAGGGAAATCCTGGCGGGCCCAAAATTTTCCTGGATCCTGGGCCAAAGTTTCTTGGGTCGCTGATGAGAGGACGGTAATATAACGAGCGTGGTGGAGAGGGTAGAGAGCGCTGAATTGACACCCAAAAGCCTTCGAGCAGTATAAGCGATGGTTTTGATGCGTGGATGGATGGACAACGTGGAACGCACAGCTAGCTGCAGGCGACGAAGTAAGAGCAAGCATGCACTATAGACTACCCTGACATGCAACTAGCAGCGGGCGACGCTTGATCGTCGTTGAGCGCCTTCCCATGGTCTGACTGGAAGCACCCTAGGACCGACTCTGCGCGGCAATTGGCTCGCAGGGCTGGCGGCTCTTGCAATAATAATCATACAAAGAAATAGCAATAATGCCCGACGCCGCAATAGATCACACATTTCTCTCAGCGACAGGCGCGAACGAATGCCTTTCACATGCCGGCTGCACAGTGAATAGCGAGTACGACCCATTGGCCGTGCTCCTGCCCAGCATTTCTCACGTTGCGCGTGGCAAAGGCAGGGCTCGTGGAGGTGCAACTCAAAAGTGCTCCCACCCGCGGATTGAGGCTGGTGAAGGTAGTCCGCGCGTCACTCAAGTGCATCACCGCTCACCCCAGCTCGAGAAGGATCGGATAGCCTGTAAGAATGCCCGAAAAGGTCTCTCGACAGCGCGCGATTATTACTATTGTTATTACAGTATCATCAAAGCCGTCGCTTTCGCTTGCATGTCAACTGCCCATCTCTCACCCTACTGGAGATCTTCCTGACGACTTATGGTCAAGATCTGATGTCGGAGATGCTGTGGACATGCTGTAAGAGACACGCAAGCAGCATCATGTTCTTCAAACTCCCGCGAGCATTTTCCGCTCGAGCTGTGTTCTCCTTTCCGTTCCCGAATCGCTTATTGCGGGTATAGCAAGCTCTAGAAGCTCGCAAACTTGACAGCTTGGCGTTCGCGCCACGACGAACCCAGCCGTCCAACAACGACAGACTAATGGCAGTTGTATGTTCCCGCCCGCGACTGTGGTATTTCGGTGGCCGACAGATTGAGAGTGAGACAAAGGAAGGTCAGTCGTTATCGTCTCTCACCGCTTGCAGACACATATGAGGGTCGCGTGAAATGAAGAGGCGCTCGAAGCATCGACAATTCGCTTGCAAACTTTTTACAACTTTCTACCATTTCGACCTTGTTTTTGCGGTGCGGCTGATGGGCACGACTTGACCAAGCGTTGGTGAACGTACCACGACTTTTGAACGACATGCTCATGACAAATGTCACCACTCGGTTTCGTATCGTAAAATCTGACAGCACTTGAATCCTTGCCAGCCGGACCCGACATGAACGCAAGGGCACGGCGCGTGTCGAAAGCACACAGCATCGAGCTCCTCCTATATCCGTTGCTGGCTCATTCCGTAACACAGCCTTTCAATCGCACTACTACTCATGTTCGTTGTGCTTGCTGCGAATGCATGTAAGACGGAAATAGCGATGCATGGCGGCTGCAAGAAGCAGATCCTTTTGCTCGCCACACTCTGACGATCTCCCGCTGTCCGGTGGCCGCAACGATTCAACGGCTTCGGCTCCGTTCAGAGACTGATGGCATCATCGGATTGTTGATCATCTCGAACTGTCGACGATCCAAGCTGAGAATGAAAGCGACGAATGTCACTGCCCGCTCCGCAATCCATCCCCGATTTCTACTTCTCCTGAAAACGCCTTCGTGTGACAATAATCCCCACCACAAAGTGCTCCGACGATCTTTGATAGTATATGCGTTGTACCTGCATGTTCGGAAAACGTGAAACATGTAGCTCATTAATGGTGCTTGTATACCATGGCGGATAAGATCGTCCAGCAGATCTTCCCCTACGCATTCGCGTTCGTGCGCGGGCTCAGGCAGAGTGCTCGCGCCACTATGAACAGACTTCTCTCCTGTCGTCGTAGAACGATCTGATGCGAATAGTGTTGTGGCGCATGACTACAGTCCATTGTCAGACGGCACATTCCTTACACAACTCTTCCGTATCATTTCCACGCATGGATCCGGCAATTCATATACCCGAAAAAGCGCAGACGCTTCTCGGCAGGAGCACGAAGCCGTCTGATAATCTCTTCACGGTACGAGTTATACATACGATCTTTATTTGTCCAAGTGTGGAATGACCAAAGTGGACAAGCCTCTCCCAACACATGGCAAGCGTCAAACGCTTAAGATTAGGCATAATACGCCACAGATATACTCTTCGTCTACTGGAAGCAGACAAGGCCGAACGGTATACGATATCGCCTGATATTGCACTGACTCGCTGGGTTGCCGCGCAAAAGTACGACTATGCTTGTCTATATTAGAGCTCGTACCGCCGAAGCATTTGGTGCTTTGAAAGCAGATGTTGACGAGAAGAGTCAAGGAGCTTGGCATCGATGTTCCTATCTGATCACTGCTTGTGGCTCCTATTGGGCAGGTCAGCATCGCGCCGTGACGATGGCTGGGCATGATCCCTTGCAGCACTACTGAAAGGATATAGCTGGACGATCAGCCTTGCGCAGAACCGACAACTTGTCTCTATTTCTTCTTGTGCGACTTCGCTGTGAGCCAGACGCCAGGATAGTCTCTGCGACTCACGACAGCTTCGCCTGGCGCAATGTAGTATGATTCGTCTTCCCATCTTACCCCAGCGCTCCGGACTTGTGGCGGCAGAGGTAGCAGTATCCACCTGCCTTTGCCACACCAGAACAAGCATACGCGTCGGGAATTGAAACAAGCAGCGCAGGTGAAGTCGTGCGTCCTGTCGGTGGTCCATACCGTGTCTGAAGTACATTTGTGCATCCAATGCCACATGCAGCCAGTAGAGTGGAATCGCTTGGTCGGGAATGGTATGGACGTCTTCGCGACTACTCACTGTTGGTGTAGTTGTGCTTGCTCGTTGACAGACTGAAGGACCATGGGCGCTACTTTGGCAATGTTGTCCAGATCGGCGTGAGCCAGGCATCGCGGAGTCTATCAGTGGAGCGAAGGTGAGATTCGCCGTAAGCCTACGGACAGTGTCACTGGCCAAGCACTGTTTTGCCTGAAGGCTGCGGCTACTGCTCGTCATGGCAGAGCGCTCTGGCTGGCCCAGACTTCTAGAAGCCGACGACTGCTGTGCAGAGAATCCTCGCAGCGCAGCCGGACGATGCGGCGGGCTAGCAGTTCCATACTCCAGAGGGTCACATTCAAGACCCACGAATAATTCAGATCCGCTGTAGCTTATTAGTGGTGTGAGCATAGGTGGCTGGTCTCGTCGACATACCTATCGTCCTAAACACCCTCCATCTCGACAATGCTTCCGCCGCTTTGTTTGATCTCCAATTAGGATTCTTCACCATCTTCGTCGTCGCTTGGACCGTCGCACAAGTCCTGTAAAGCCAGTTCAAGAGCTGCGTTTCGCTGCTTCAAGCCTCTGATGTCTTCCGGTGTACTCGCATCTCGAGGCTCTGGACGGCCCTCATACTTCGAGGCTTTGATCAGGGTTGCGTGTCGTAGTTGTGCAATCTCAGCATCGCGTTCACGAATGATGGCAGACAGTTCCCGCCACATGCGATCTTTGGAAGCCACTAATTCGTCTTTCTCCAGGATCAAGCGGTCTTTCTCGGCAAATATGTGTTTGATTAGAGTAATGTGCTGCTCGGCGTAGGTGTTGGTCGCCATTTTCGATACCGAGTGTCGAGCTGAAAGGAAGCAGTGAGCATGTGTGATGAATAGCTGTGGCTGTGGGCTTGCATTAGAAAGTGAACGAGCGACAGTATCATATGCCTTAATCAAAGGGTGAGTAGCAATGCGTGCGCAACGCTGGCCACGTCCACGTTTGTCCATATGAGCTACACCCACCGAAACGTGTAAAGTAAGAGATTCGCTAGCACCGGCTGACTGTGTGAAGGTAAGAGGCTGGTCAGCAGACCTGCAGCTGGCAATGAATAGTAGTGCCACGGCCCCATAGGATGATATGCGTTGATAGCTTGGACAAGTGGTGGTCTTACCCAGACCCCAGGCTCTACGTCTTGAGTTGTCGTCGTCGCCAACGATAGGTGCAGAGTCGATCGATCATTTGTCTCCCTGCTTGTTGGTAGCCTGCCCAGCAGCACTACTGCCACCACCACTGACAGTCTCCTCGCCGAGTACTTTGGAAGCAGCCATGAACCTGTAACGACAAGTCAGTCTTGATCTGTTCAACGACGTAAGAACACACTCACATTCCACCAGCATAGCCACCCAAGCCACGCATGCCTTCCGCTTGCACCGCGGTCATACGTAAAAGGTTCTCCAGATCAGACATGTTGGCTGTAAGTTGTGCCAGCTGAGCATGGAGATGTGATAATTGGCGCGACTTTGATGCTGAGGTTGGCACTGTTGAAAGACGATTGTGCGTTGCACTTGGAGTGCGGCTCGTAGAGTTTGACATCGTATGCTGCGATCTGGTACCGTCTCACAAGGTACTCTATCTCGTATTTTCTTGCAAGGTGATCTTGGTTTGTAATGGGTGAAGGTAATGTTGATTCGTGAAGTCAGTACGCGTGAGTGGCGCGTCGGCTGCTCCCGCGAGTTTAAAAACATCAGTATGGATGTCTGTTCCTTCGCCCATCGACTCTTGAATAGCATCTTCATCATGGCACGACTACCGGCCAATCCAATACGAACCTATGTCATCACAGGGGCTGTTGCGGCTATCACAGCGGTTGGCACCTGGTATGGTGCCGGCCTGAAGACACGACAAGATTATGGCCAGGTATGCATATTCGAGAATATCTAAACAGCATAAACCTCACCATACTTGCAGGAGCGGAAAGCGGTACTCGAAGCGCCCATCTCAGAGCGCATTGAGCACATGGAGCTGGCCAAAACACGATTGACGAGCCAGAAGATGGCATTACAAAACAAGATCGACAAATTGACTGCAAAGACGGCTGAGGCTGCCAAATCTGAAGCATCACCATCCGCTGGTTGAGAAGTGGTCCTACAATATCTTGTGCAGCCATCAATACATCAACTCATTGGCGACCCACCCACGAGCAGAAGCCTCCTGGCTCTAGTCTGCATGACTGCTCCCGACCATGGTCAACGAAGCGAACCATTGTTGTGTCTGATCGAAACTTCAAGGAACTCGTGACACAATTGGGCTGCCATACAAGACAAATACAGAGCTGGCCAACCACGATTGTCCCATGTCTAAGACTCTGCGGCGATGGAGTGGCTCGCCCACATCCCCAACCATTTTTCAGAAGGCTCCGCTCAGCACGATGATCAACACCGAAGTCAATGGCTCATTTGCTGGTAATAGCGGCGCAACTGAGGTATGGGTCAGCCCATACAAAGGAACGATTGAACCTGTCTCCGCAAGAGTTTGACAGACATCGCTTAGCAGGAGGCAGTAATTTGTTCTCAGGCAGGACTACATGCCTGGCACATTACATGCAAGGCTGTGTGTATGTATGGTGAGCTGCATGAACGATGGCCGTGGTTGGCATGTAGCTCATAGTGGTGACAAGGAGGAGGCTCTTTGTGAGGCGAACCATGTCCATCAGGGATTAGCAATCATAAAACGCTGTTATAACGATTGGTTCACCATTGCACATTATGCGTCACATCAGTATACATCGACTGCAATGTCACGTGTTATAGATTATTTTCTCGTTGATCGTTCCTTCCCTTTTTGAACGTTCCTGCCTTAGGCCCGCGACAACGCGGCTTGGTTGCCTCCACATTTAAGCTTTCGTCATGTCAACAATCTCTCTGTTTCTATTGAACTTCTATCGATTGCACATTTGATCGCCACGCACTCGACCACTCTCTCGACGTACACAGATTGCTCACCATCCACCACCTGTTCACGACCGCACACAATCACCGCAAAGATGCCGGAGATCACTGTGAAAGTGAAGCACATGGGAAAGGTGTATGATGTCGAGGTTGACACAGACTCGACGGGTGAGGAGCTGAAGATGCAGCTCTACTCACTCACAAATGTCGAACCACAAAACCAGAAAGTATTGGCGAAGAAGATGGTCAAGGACGACACATCATTGTCCTCGCTGGGACTGAAGAGCGGCGCCACCATCACTCTTATGGGTGCTCCCTCAGCTGACATCATCATGGACTTGCCTAAGGAGCGCATGAAGTTCAGCGAGGACATGACAGAGGCAGAGCTTGCGCAGCAAGACGGCGCCACACCGGCTGGGCTGCAGAACACAGGCAACACCTGCTACGCAAACGCCACCCTCCAAACACTACGATGCATACCAGAGTTGCAAGAAGAGCTTCTGGGGTACAAGCCTCAGATCGCGCAAAGCGGCTCGTCCTCGTCATCACTCTTCTCGGCAGATCAGCTCGCGCAGCATGGCATTGGCGGGCTGGGTGGAGGCAACGATTTAACGGCTGCTCTGAAGGACCTCTACAAGCAGATGGGCGACACGCAGCAAGGTTTTCCTCCAATCATGTTCCTCACTACCCTCCGTCAGAAGTTCCCACAGTTTGCGGAACGAGCTAAGAGTGGCCATGGCTTTGCGCAGCAGGATGCTGAAGAGGTGTGGACACAGGTTGTGCAGACGCTTCACGACTCCCTTAAATTGCCTCCTGGCGACGGTTCTGGCAACTTTAGGAGCTGGGTTGAGAAGTACATGGGTGGGCAGTACGAGGTGACCACAACTTGCGATGATGCACCCGAGGAGGAAAGCACCACGGCGGCCGAGACCTTCCATGACCTCAAGTGCAATATCAATAGCGAGGTGAATCACTTGGCGGATGGGATGCGCATCGCTTTGAACGAGAAGCTCGAGAAGCGTTCGCCAACCCTGGATCGCGAAGCTACATACACACGCACATCTCGCATCTCCCGCTTACCCAAGCATATGCCTGTCCACATGATTCGCTTCTTCTGGCGCCGCGACACACAGAAGAAGGCGAAGATCTTGCGCAAAGTGACCTTCCAGCACGAGATCGATGTCACAGAGTTCTGCACGGATGAGCTCAGGAAGAAGTTAATTCCGGTTCGTGATCGGATACGAGAAGTAAGGAAGGAGGAAGAAGATGTGGAGCGCTCCAAGAAGAGACAGAAGCGCATGAAGGCGGAAGCTGAAGTCGAGGCTGTCAACGAGGGCAAAGTGCGCGCAGATGAGCCCATGCAGAAGCTGAAGGAGAAGGCAGAGCGGGAGAAGGCGAAGGATGGGTCATCTGCAGGCGATGCCAAGAAGGAGAAAGAGGACACCGAAATGGGCGGTACGGAGGAGAAGCATAAGACTGACGACGAGATCGAGAAGGAGCGTGCTGAAAAGGTCTTGTCGCTGAAGAAGAACGTGCTCGAGGCTGTGCACGAGGATATGAAGAAGGATTCGAGCGCCAATCAGACTGGTCTCTACGAACTTCGCGCTCTTGTCACTCACCAAGGCTCCTCTGCAGATTCCGGCCACTATACTGCGTACGTCAAGAAGTCTGCCACTCCTGGCAAGCCCGAGGACGGCAAGTGGTGGTGGTTCAACGACGAGAAAGTCCAGGAGGTTGAGGCCGAGAAGATCGAGACCCTCGCTGGTGGTGGTGAGACGCATTCGGCACTGATCCTCCTATATCGTGCTGTCGAGCTGCCGAAGATCGAAGAAGCCAATGGCTTCAAGGCATGAACGAGCGAAGGGGAGACCTCACAGCGGTGATGGTGGTCTTGCATGCCTGGCGACTAGATCCATAGATGAGTATGACTTCAACGCCACAACGATGATTCTCTACCCTGCTGATGGTCGCTCCTTCCCTGTTAAGCATGCTTTCCATCGCGTCTTGCCTGAGGCCCGTCTGGCCGTCAACGTCACTTCACGCAGCCCATACACGCGCCCCTGATTTCCTGCTCTTGCACGATAATATACCTCATCTCTGCTCTCGCATTCTGCATTATATATTCACTTCATTCTTCTCACTTCATTCACCTGACATATGAGGCGTAGCCTACGTGCCCTCAGCTGACCATGTTCTACTCTCACGAAGGTATGCCTCCATCTCGTCGCCGTTTCGACGCGAGCGCATCGCGTCAATGACGCGTCCATGACTGCCTTCTGGAGACAGCGAAGGCACACAACTGGATCACTGACATGTCTCAGTCCTCACGAGCCGCAAATATGGCGTGGCAACAGTCTGGCTCGTCGCGACCTTAGGCTCAAAGTCCACACACAAACGCGTCTCCCGCAAAGCCATCCTAGACGTGGACGTGCAGAGAGCATGTGGGACGATCATTGAGCCTGATGCGCCCATGGCATTGAGGCTGCAGAGCAACCTGCTCTATGGCGTGGCACGCGTCTACTCACAGCAGTGTGGATATGTGCTTGCCGACGCAGAGACGGCGAAGAACAACATGCGTGCTATGTTCAAGGCTTTGCAGAGTAGTGGGCTTGAGCCTGAAGGGCAGCATAAGGGACGGTAAGCACTCTCGCCCGATCACGTCTGAGAGACCCAGGCTGAACCTCCACTGCAGTGCCGACCAGCTCGTGTTGCCAGACGATCCGAACTTCCTCCTGGATCTTAACTTGCTACCACTGGTCCCAGATCAGCTAAAGTTCGATCTGAGCACGAACTTAGAAGACTCCCAGCGTTCAGCCTTGTCTCCATACAACTCACAGCTTACAAGCGATTCTCGTCAGACGTTACCAGGCATCGAGATTCCCGGCCGCTCCAGCTCACTCATAGGTGGTCCAGTCGGTGGCAACAGCGGCAGTTTCAGCATCCGCGGCAATTCTGGTGCTGGCCGGCGTGCACCAATGCTTCTGGAGGACGATCTTGGCTTCGTCATTGACGCTGATGGCACAATGCACTTCAGTGATGCGCCTGTCAGGCAGTCTGCTGGCTCGATCAGCGCCGGCTCGGGCAGACGTGGACTCGACGACGGCGGTCAGAATCAGGAGATGGTTTGTGGTGCCTGCCCTTGTCTTGCAACCATGATACTAACACTACCATAGCCTTATCGCCCAGATGACGATGGCTTTATGCCTGTGCTGGACGACGACTTCCAGCTAGGCCCTAATGTTCAGCCATTCTCACATCGTACAAATGAGGAAAGTCGTGAGCAAGAGGTATCATCCGAAACGGTGACTGCCGTAGCTCCTGCTCGTCATCGAAGAAGACCGGAAGCAAAAGTACTGATGCCCGACCTAACGATGGAGTTGCGCAATGGTGATCTCGCCAGCTGGAATACTGATTACGTCGCCAACATGCACGACGCAATGCGTCAGAAGCACGCTGCAAGAGCTCTTGTTATCGCGAAGGAGAACGCTAAAATGTGGGTGCTGGGTGCTGCGGATTTTGGCGCTTTCAACCAGAGTGATATGCTCATGCGTGGACCGCTCGGGATGTTCTCTGGCGCCAAGCTCCTCGAAGCTCTTACCGGCTTCGACGTTCTCGGGGCTGGTGGGAAGCGAGGCAGGAATGCTCAAGATGAAGGCGATCAAGGTGCACGCAAGCGGTCCCGAGACCAGGAGCCTTCATCGGACGAGCAGGGCCGTGGTATATTCTTGAACGACGACGGGTACGTTCCCATGTTTGGCGATGACTACACCGGCGTCGAACAAGGTCGAGAAGCACCCACTCCACTCGATGACCGCCGAATCTCGTCCTTATTCCCATGGAACCAGAGCATCGGCACCAGACGCCCCACGGGTCACTTCACCTCTGCTTCTCTGGCTGGATCCGGCCAAGCTGGCGCACTCAGTCGCCGCGGTAGCAAGTTGCTGTCGGCTTCGCCATTGACGGGCCGTGGTCCGCCTGGCGCCGCTCTCGAAGACCTCCAACAAACTCTCTATAGCGATCAAGCTGGCGGTGAGGACGTGATCATGAATGGTCTCGACGACTTTGAGTTGTACGGTCCTGCTGCACAAGTCGATACTCAGACAGCAGCTCAGTCGCAATGGCAACGCCCGATTCTCGACGGTGAAAGTATCAACTTCCTCGGCTTCGTGCAAGCGGCTATAGTCGAAGCCGACAATGCTCATGATGCTGCCAGCCCAGGCGATGAAGAGGATAAAGTCCTCAAAGGCAGTGTCAACTTTGAGACTCTCTTGCCACCGGGGAGCAATACTCATATAGTCGCTGCACAGGGTCTGCTCTATGTGCTGGCGCTCGGCACGAAGAACCTGCTGCAGGTCGAGCAGGATGAGGCTTTCGGTGCCATCATCATGCGTGAGATTGGCGTCTGAGCTGCCCAGGCTGCTGGACGATTTGCTGTAAAATTAGGCGTAGGCCGCATGACTGGCTGATGGCGTCAATGTATGAAGCAATTTTGAAATCGAATAAGAGTGCTCCTGTGAGACATACAAGCAGATCGGGGCAATCTACAGCATGGAACGATCTTTGACGGTCGGGGATGTACGTGATGGGACTCTTCAGCTTGTCTGGAAGCTGTTAACATGTGTACTATGTTCGACGACATTGCCTGCACACTATGTAGCACTCAATATATGCACTGTTCTGACCAAGCACACTCTCCCAGCGGTCACGAGCAGTACGACTCTTTCGCATTCATGCCAATGAGAAATCGCTCTAGGGCGCTACTGAGGTTCATGCGAGTGTCTCTATCATGACTAGTAGATCGATTGGCTGTTCTCTTTCCGGTACGTGGGTCTGCAGACAACAAGCATGGATCTAGAGGCCCGCCATGCTTCTTGCGTCTGCGTTTGCGTCTGCGTCGTTTGCTACGTTCGGGGGGTATCACAGCAGCTATGGCTTTAGCTTCTGCTTGCTGGTAATCGATGAGATGGTCATTGAGCCCAAGAATTTACCCATTGGGGCAGGGATGAAGTAGTTCTCAACCAGTGAGTCATAAGCCTGTCGATTAGTGGGCTAGGCTCGTGGTTTTGAAGGGTCAGTGGAAGAAGCTGGTAATAAGCAGCTAAGGCAAAGCGCAGACAGCGTGTGTGAACACATAACCCAAGTTTCAAAGTCAGTTGTGTCTGAAAAGCATGCCTGAGCCTTGGGGCTGAGATGAACTGGTACATACGTAGTGCGGCGAATGTGTTCCAGGCTGGCGATGTGAGTTGATATGACGTTCTGCGTCTATAGTCTATTCACATTACAGCGTCTGAAAGCGTCTATGGACCTAAAGCTTGGAAAGGACGACATCGGCACCAGAGACCTAACACGAAAGTCAGTGTGGAGCAGACAGTGTCAGTGTGCAAAGAGCTCACCGATACACCACCAATGCTGTCCTCCTTCTCAGCGTAGGTGACGATCCCGCTCTTCTCGATGATCATGGCGAATCGTGCATTGCGCTCACCAACACCAGCCATCCAGCCCATGGACTTGGCGAAATGGCTCTTGGTGTCGCTCATGAAGAGGATCTTGCTGTCAGGACCGGCGCCGTTGACCTTGCCCCAGCCGTCTGTGGAAGATATCAGTCCAGTGCCACAGTTATTAGGAATATAATATATGAGACTAACTCATGACAAAGGCATCGTTGAAGCCAATCACGACCACGAGATCTACACCCTTCTCTTGAAGCTTGCTAAAGTCTTTCATGTATGGCGGGACATGGTTGGCGTGGCAGCCTGGAGTGAATGCACCAGGGACAGAGACGAGGACGACCTTCTTGTTCTTGAACTCTTCGCTGGCATCATACGTTTGAGGAATGCCGCAGACTGACGGGTCGGGGCTGGTGATAGGAGCCCACCTATACGACAAATGTCAGCATGGCCATCACTATTAGATATCTGCGCAGACTGTGCTGTCATACTCGAACTTGACGCCTCCAGGAAATTGCTCGCCGGCTGTAACTGCAGACATCTTGTTGATAGTGTGCTGAGAGTTGTTGTGTTGTTTTTTATACTATATTTTGTGTTCACCAGAAAATGTTTCGACAGGACGACGTTGTTTAACTCTATTCCCGAGCTCGTCCGTCAGGGCAACCACATCCCACTCTCACCGTGCCTGCCCCGCCATGCAGCCCGATACCGCCCTGACGCCATTCCCTCCCAATACGGAAGCCACGAGATCCACTTTGGACGATCCAGGCCGCTGGCGCTTTGTCAGCATTTGATTTTTCGATCTTGCGTACAACACTCTACAGCATGGATAGATTTGACTGGTCACCGTCCACTCGAGTCGTGCAAATCGTGGTGGCCAGTCTAGGGGCTCCTACACTGGCATGGCTGCTCTATATCCTCCTTACGCCTGACCTGGAAAAGGCAATACCATACACCGTCCATGCCCCTGAACAGCTCAAACCAAGATGGAAAGGCAAGACTCTGGCTGAGCCGTCCATCAAGATCTCCGGCTCAACAACGATACAATGCTATGCACCAGCCACTGGCGAATTGCTCGGCGTGGTCAACCCAGTAACACCAGACGGTATCGATCGAGCCATTGCCAAAGCGGCGAAAGCCCAGCAGACATGGGCAAGGACTACATTCGGCCAACGGAGACGTGTGCTCAAGACGCTTTTGACCTTCATCCTTGACTATCAAGATGACATCGTTCGAGCTGCATGCCTGGATTCTGGGAAGACGAGAGTCGATGCCCTATTCGGGGAAGTGCTCGTCACGGCTGAGAAGCTGAAATGGACTATCCTGCATGGCGAGAAGGCACTGCAAGCTAGTCGACGGCCGACTAACCTGCTCATGTTCTACAAGAAGAACGAGGTGCGGTATGAGCCTCTTGGAGTGGTTGGCGCATGTGTGAGCTGGAAGTGAGTAGCTCTACTATCAACACATCTCTGCTTCTTCGACTAACATCCTCTAGCTACCCCTTCCACAACCTTATAGGCCCAATAATCTCAGCACTCTTCAGCGGCAACGCCATAATCATCAAGAACAGCGAGCAGACAGCTTGGTCATCCGCTTACTTCGCCAACGTTGTCTGCTCTGCACTCAAAATCTGTGGTCACGATCCTGACCTTGTCCACGCAGTCTCGTGCTGGCCAGCTACGGCGGCGTACTTCGCAGCACACCCCGGTATCAGCCATCTTACGTTTATCGGCAGTCGACCAGTGGCGCATGAAGTTGCAAAACAGGCGGCCAAAGCGTTGACACCTTTGTGCGTCGAGCTTGGCGGCAAAGATCCTGCGATAGTACTTGATGATCCGGCTGGCAAGGCGACAAGCGAGGGCGAGATGCGAAGAGTTGCGAGCATTATCATGCGAGGAGTGTATCAGTCTGGTGGGCAGAATTGCATTGGTATTGAAAGAGTGATTGCGACGTCACTGGCTTACGAACGACTCATTGCCATGCTGGAGCCCAGGGTCAAGGCTATGCGTCTCGGCTACGATCTTGCGGACGATGGGGGCTCGGTGGACATGGGAGCCATGATCTCACCAGCTTCTTTCACCCGGCTGGAAGCATTGATTGCCGAAGCCGTTGCGCAAGGAGCTGAGTGCCTGACTGGAGGACATCGGCACGAACACCCAGATTATCCTCACGGCCATTACTTCGAGCCCACTCTTCTGGTCAACGTCACATCGACTATGCGCATAGCACAGGAGGAAGCCTTCGCACCCATCTGCATGATTATGCGAGCCGAGAGCGTGCAAGACAGCATCACAATAGCGAACAGCACATCCTACGGCCTTGGCGCCTCAGTCTTCGGCCCTACAACCTCAAGCACAGCTCATGAAAATCTTCGATACGTGGCTGAGAGACTCCGAGCCGGGATGGTAGCCATAAATGACTTCGCCGTCTTCTACGCCGTCCAGCTTCCCTTTGGAGGCGTAAAGGGGAGTGGTTACGGGAGGTTTGCTGGTGAAGAGGGTCTACGGAGCTTGTGTAATGCTAAATCTGTGTGCCAGGATCGCTGGCCTGGGTTGATTAAGACGAGTATCCCGCCGAAGTTGGACTATCCTATGCGGAAGGGTGCTTGGGAGATGGGGAGGGGTGTTGTGGAAGTGGGGTATGGTGAGGACTGGAGGAGAAGGGCAGGCGGGCTGAGGAGTATTTTGGGGATGTGATCCACATCAAGGTTAACAACTTTGAAAAGTTCGCTGTGCCGTCGATGTCTTCGGTGGTCGAGTGGACGACGCCACTCTGAGCAACGATGGTCAATCGACAAATGGTTCGGCCAGACTTTTCGTGCAGACTTTTCGTGCAAACTTGGAAGGAAGTCACGCGTGCATACCATGACATCACAAAGTGCCCCACCATACATAGTTCACGTACGAATATGGCAGCCTGTGTACACGAACTTCTACATTGTACAAAAACAAGGAGTACTGAAGACCTTCTATCATCTGTACATACTAAGCACTGCCAAAAGTACCTCAACAATGCCCGAACAGCCCAGAAACGACGGCAAAGATGGCAAGTCCTTACCCTGAGAACATCACGTGTCTCAGTAGCCTGGGTTCTAATACTAGCTCTGCAGAGATCAAGATACAGCCGATCGAAAGTGACAAAGGCTCCTCAGGCGGTGGCATTGGGCCTTTGAAGTCGGGCGGGCCAGTGAGTGCGGACAAGGCCGGCGACCAGCCTATGGAAGGCACGAAGGAGGAGAGGAGGAAGAAGGCTGAGGAGATGAACAAGTGAAACCATCGAAAATGAGCTGAAAATTCGGATATAATGCTGTGAGAGATATAGCCGGCTGGATGTCCAGCACCAAAGCTGGAAGACGTAGCTTGGTACTAAGTGCAGCATGGATATGCCAGAAATGACTTGCTTTCTCCCACAAGACTTCTACGGCGATATCTCCTCACCCTTCCAGTCCCAACACTTTCCTCTATCTTCTTGCCCACGACTACAGATGACCTCCATCAGCTTCTCCACCGAGAACTCAGGCGTGAACAATTTCTCTTCCTTGACGCCTCCCCAGAACTCTTTACTCAGTCCTGTCTTGACCGTCCCAGGATGCAAAGCGATGCTCATTGCTTTCTCTCCCGCTGATGTCCGCAAGTGGTTATCGAAGGTCTTGGCCAACTGGTTTACTCCAGCCTTGGAGGCACGATAGCTGTACCACCCTCCTAGGCCGTTGTCTGTAATACTGCCGACACGGGCGGACATTGTTGCCCAGACTGCTTGCTTCGGGAGACCATCTGATGGGTCTAATGGGGTGCCTTTGCGTGGCAAATAAGGTGAGAAGTGTTTCATCAACATCATTGGTCCGAGAGTGTTGGTGCGGAAGGTCACGAGGGCGTTGTCGTAGTCTATCTGGGTTGGTGACTTCTCTGGATGGAGTATTCCGGGCAGACAGAGCGCAAGATGCAGGTATGAGGTCTTCTTCGGGAAGTCATTGGCGGCCTGGTCGGCTGCATCGTGGATGGATTGTTCGTCTGCTGTTGAGTCAGCCCATGAGTCCTTCGTATGATGAAGTATTGTGGCTTTGTACCCAACACGTCCAGCTTATACATCTTGAGCCTCTCTTCTACGACATTGTCGAGACCGGAAAGTATGTTCTCCGCCGTCTGATCCACATCTTTGCGTGCTGTTGCTACAATCGGAATGTTGGTCGTTTGCAATAGGCGCCTTGCAAATTCAAGACCGATGCCGCGTGATGCGGGCGTTACGAGCGCCCATGGCTGCATGACTACAGCCCAGCAGTCGCGAGAACGATAAGAGACTCATAATGATAATGGAGAAGTTGTTGACACCAATACTACAAGACCTGGGCTAGAGATCGGAAGACACATTGAGTTAAGACGATCGCGGAGGCGGAAGGGTACGGTGTACGGGCCGCATCAGACCCGTTGAACTCTAGTTCGCTAGCTATTCGGTGCTCAAAACCCCAATGGCGATTTCCATTATGCCAGAGGTCAAAGCGACGTCAAGCGGCACTGCTTGAGAATTGTGGAGGGTTGGTGATATTCCAAATCTTCTAAATTCAGTTACCCGAGAATGACTCATAGCCTACGACTGAAATTCCAGCAATGCCACCTCCAGCAGCTAGCAGCACCGCTGCACGGCGCCAGACCACGTAATGTCGACCACGATCTTTTCTTGGGACTCCTTCTCGTGCTACACCTCGTGCTGAGTCTGATTGTACGGCTCCAAACCATCCAGTGGGTCCCTTACGAGCAGGTCCCATACGAGCAGGTCCCATACGAGCAGGTTCCATACGAGCAGGTTCCATACGAGCAGCAGGCCGCGCAGAAGCAATGATCTTATCCCACCGCACCGCATACAGTAGCAGCGCCATCATGGAGTACGCAGCATCATTACTTGCGTTGTGCCAGCCGACAATCGTGCGCTTTTTAGGATCATGGTATACAGCATCGGCTCCAAGTGATCGTACAACGCGACCAAGTTTGAGGGAGCGTAAAGGTGCACCTAGTGACACTGCATGTTGGCCGAAGTGCAAGAGGTCAATCACTGAGCCGACGGCGACACCTCCTAGTGCAGCCGGCTTGGTGATATCGAGTGCCACCGGTGGTCCAGCTAAGGCTCCGAGATCACCCCTGATGGACTGTCCGACCAACCAGAGGTCCGCTTGTGGTGCTGGCTGGACGATGGAAGGATCTCGTCTTCCAATCGGCTCGATGTCGATCAAGTCATATGTTTCTGGCAAGGGTTTCCCATCTGCACAAGCTTGCAAAATCGCCCGTACCATTCTACGAGCCCCAGCAGGTTCAATAAAATGGCTCTTGCCAAACAGACTGGTGCTCATCCTTGTTTTCGGCTGCTGTGTCACGTCGATAACCATATGTCGATGCTCCGACTTAGCGAGCCACGCCCTAGCATTGGTTCCGGGCTCAACCCCAACGAGGTCTTTGAGTCGCAGAACAGTGATGCCAATCTCTACGACGTGGTTGACTAGACCCAGGCGCTCAAATTCGGTATCGATTGCGATGAGTACGGAATTAGGGGCGGGGCCTTGGCCAGCTCTTGTGCTACCTGGCAGTCCGAGCAGATCCCGCAGCTCGAAAATCGTGGCATACCCATGGTAGCCCTGCCATCTCGAACGGACTTGGGTGAAGGTGGAGTTGATTTGCCTGGTAGTGCGTTCCCGTAGTCGCTGAAAACGACTTGTAATCGGTGAAGAGGATTTCACAATTGGTCGAAGCTTCAGGTTTGGTGGCTGGGTTTCAGCATATGACGCTGCTTTTGTTAGATGATCAGCAATGTCTCGTTTTGTTGATCCACGTGTACGCACTTTGCGAGGCCTTGGCAGCTGTCAATGTCGGTATTCTTGACTGATAGCTTCTGACGTCGCCCTGCAAGACTGATGGTGACGGAGATGTGGCTTTAACCAATACTTGCTTTGTCTTGGACGGCTGTACAACATTGTCGCATACGGTGGTCAATGATCTGTCAAGTGCACATTGTCGTCGCTCCCTCGCCTCCTTCAATGCTTTAACCGAAGTGGCGGCTCGCTTGCGGGCTCTTTCCAAGGCTGCTGGGCCTTTGATGGGTCTTGGCGGCATGTCCGTATGACACAAAGGTGGCTGTGAGGCGTCATCACGGCATTCCTCTAGTCAGACGACCCGTGGCTGGGAAGATCTGTAGTGGCGTCTTGTGGTCAAAGGAAAGGCATGGTTTCGAGATGCACGTTGCCACGAGGCGGAACGGTCCGACAAGACTCCGTGCGCCATTGATGACTAGGTCACATTTGTCCTCCTTCCACTACTTAACACCATCATCAGCTCGGCTCGCACAGAAGCATTTGCAAGCGTGACTGCTGCGACCGGGCTCGTTTATCTGACGGCTGGTCAAGCATTGCCGACTTCGGGTCAGCGAGGGCAATCACCCGGCTGACTGCGGGGTCCTGATAGATCAACGACATTGTACATGTAGTTGTAAGGCCGTAATGTCTCTTACTTTCTGGTTGAAGAGGATAGGAAAGAGGCCACCACAATGGTCAGCTCTCGAGACAAGCTGGTAGGCAAGAAGATCGTGGTGGTTGGCGGCTCTTCAGGCACGTCTTCGGATCTAGTGAATCTAGCAACTTACTGATAAGCATACAAGGCATCGGACATGGAGCAGCCATAGCCTTTCTCGAGCACGGCGCACATGTAATTATCATTTCCTCTTCGGAGGCGAAGGTCAAGACTGTGACCAGCGACGTGGATGATCCACACTTTACTGGCAAGGTCGGCAATGTGCGAGACGAAGAGAGCTTCATTGCAGTCCTCCGCTCGCTAGCACCGATCGACCATCTCGTCTTTTCTGGAGTTGATAAGTGAGGCCTCTCCTGACTTGTCGTGTCTACTTACTTGTACTGACTCTTCGTAGGGTAAGCACAGTAACTTTGTGGAAAGCAATCGTTGGCGTTCCCAAACGTCAGCTTGTGAGGTACAGTACTGGCAGGAGCTTGAGATAACCCAAAGCATTGCAGATTATCAGAGGGTCAATAGCCGACGCAGATTTCGACCAATGCAAACACCTCTTCGGGGTCAAGTTCTGGGGTGCGGCAACGTGCGGCAAGGCTGTGGCAAAATACGACATCATCTCACCAGGTGGCTCCTTGACCCTTACATCCGGGACTGGTGCCATGAATCCTGGCAAGACTGCTTCAATTGGTGGTGCTTTGAATGCCGGTCTGTTTGTAAGTGGGATGGGTCGAGCCCAACTCTGAGACATTTATGAGTTCTCCCTAACACTTTCTCTAGACGATGACCCAAGGTCTTGCAAATGAGCTTGCCGAGAAGCGAATTCGTGTCAATTGTGTCGTGCCTGGAATGGTTGCGACAGAGCTGTGGGACAAGATGGGCAAGACGAAGGAAGATCAGGAAAAAGATTTTGCAGCTTTTGGCAACGCACTCCCAGTCGGGTTTTGTGCTACATCAGAGCATATCGCGGAAGCATATCTGTATGCTGTGAGGGCTGATTATGCTACCGGCAGTCTGATCACTATTGGTATGTCAAGTTCAAGCAAGCGCAAGTCCACAACTAATCTATCATTAGACGGTGGAGGTGTTCTCAGATGATATTTCGAAGTGCTCTTCGTAGCTATACGTCCTTCAAACAGCCGTCTCGCTCTTTGCAGGATGTACTCCACTTTCGTACTTTCCGCCAATCTTCTCGTTCAAATGAATCTCAGTATGGTTTGTAAAGAAACGCGAGCAGTCCTTGACAGCCATGGCACAGAGCAGCGCGATGATCCCGAACGGTATGGAGGCGAGCCACGTAATGCGGAAGCCGTAAGCATACCCATATCGCGCCGCCTCCAAACAAGATTCGAACACAGCCATCGGCACATTCGTCAGTTTCGCGGCAGCGCCCGGCACGCCTACAAGCGTCATTTCGACGGCCTCCAAGATCTCCGGAATGGCTTCGGGTGACAGGCCAGCTTCGAGTGTCTTCTTTGCTATGCCGGCTGCTACACGCCTGGCAGCGACCTGTGTGAAGATGGATGAGAATATGACGCTTCCGATCGAGCCGCCCACAGATCTGAAGGTGCCAATCAAACCTATGGCTACCCCAAGATCCTTTTGTGGTACATTAAGCGAAGCCGTTGTGTAGCAGTTCAGGGTGATCCAGCCGAATGGGAACACTGCAGATTCGTCAGTGTTTGGCATCGTACACTTACACCGTGCTAGGTACTTACTAGCCAGAAATTGACAGACCATAAGCCACGCAAGGTTGGTAGGAGTGATCAGAGCTGCCAGACCGAAGAAGATGGTCTCTGCAATTATTGTCAGCCACGAGACACGATCTGCTCTGGCGCACAATGTACTCACGCATCGCCACGGCGAAGATCAGCTGGTAATTGACATGCTTGATCCACGACACCATTGCAGGCACAAAGACACCGCCAATTAGCTGTGAAGATCTAGGGACCATTAGCGCCATATCGTCTTGTAACACTGAATGCATCGTACCCAGAAGGAATTGAGTACAGTCCAATCTTGATCGGGTCTGCCGTGTGAAGGTACAGAATGGTCTGCGCGTTCAAAGCTGAAGCAGCAAAGAACACCATGCCAGCCACCTGCAGGAAGTGTTTAGTGTGGACCCATGACTGTCTCAGAGATGGGTTCAGCCTATCACACTTACGAAGACCAGAACAGGAAGACCTGAAAACTCCCGAAAGTTCCTGAAGAGGTACCATGGAAAGAGAGGGTCGCCTGCCACATTGAAATCGTACACGAATGCCCCTAAGAATGCGGCGAGGCCTAGCAGAAGTGGTGCCAATGCGCCACCGCTCTTCCATGGGTAAGTGCTACCACCCGAATTGAGGCCGTAGAGGAAAACAACCAGACCTGAAGCAAAGAGGAATGCTCCGATGAAATCTAGTTCTTTGAATTCTTGCCATTTTGTCTTTCCATCGGGGCGAGGATGGCTCGGTGGGAAGTAGACGAAGAACGTGCCAATGAGTGAGAAGCCAGCATATCCAATGGCGACATAGAACATAACTTTCCAGGTAGCGTCCGAGATCATGACCGTGGCCAGCAATGTGCTCGGTACTGCTACTACTGCTAGATTGAGCTCCGTCCATGCCAGACCTATGCCACGATACTTGTTCGGCAGGATTTCCGAGATACCTGTCTTGTGTCAGTACTGCATAGCGTGAATTAGCAACAATTCACTAACCTGCATATGCTACTGAAACAGTGCCAATGGCTGCACCAAGAACGACCTCACCAGCAATAAGCTGATGCATATCCTTCGCCGTGCAAGCGATGACACCTCCGATGATCGTCATACATTGTCCGGTGAGGATCACATAACGTCGCCCAAAGATGTCGGAAAGTCGTCCAGCGATGGAGAAGCCTACCGCTGCTGCGGCACCCCAGCCAGAAGGTATCCAGAAGTCTATGTTCGCACCGCCAAGCTCCTGGGATAGCTGCACCAAGATTGAAGAAGCTAACACGAATCCATAAATGATAGGTCCTGGAAATGAAGTACCTAAGAACAAGGCGGAGAGAGCCACAGTCCAGGTGAGCTTGTCAGCATGTTCGGGATTGTCTTCTAGAGCAGCTTTGTGAGGGTCTTCGTAGCCTGCAAACTCGTGATGTTCGGTACGTGCTACCTTCTCGTCATGGTGAGTCTCGGCCGTGCCGTTGTGCTCGTGAGTATCGGTGCTCATCGTCCTAGCATCTGTGTCGTGGGACCAAAGTTGGCGTAGACAGCTAGAAGGAGGGAGCAGTGGTGAGCTTCCTTATCAGCCATAGAGTCATGTAGATCGGCAATGCAGGTCATCTACATGCCGCAGTGCTGCACACTCGGCTACATTGTTTACGAGGTGCTATGATCCCGTGACCCGGTCGCTCAGGGATGCAGGGCAGTTGGAGGTCAGAGGAAGGATGGAGAAGATGCGCGAGGTTCTCCGCACGACCCCATGCCAATGAGTCGTGTCCACTGTGGGTGCAAGACAATGCCGGAAGTACACACCTCTTCTCCAATCGATGCTCATGCGCACACTAACACCAGCCTCCGAAGAACGCATCTGCGGGAGCGCTACCGATGAGGTAGACCGTGAGACAGTCGACTTAGCATGAATGGCCTTCTCCTCTGCAGCCCTGCCGAAGGCAAGACGAACAATGAAAAAGTAGTGTCAGCCACGCAAAGCGTGACCGTGAGGTTCCAAAAAGTGTTTTGACTGACAAGCAGTGGACGTACTCTCGTGAGAGCAATCTGAACAGCGTGGACATTGTCAAGTCAGAGATGGCCGAAGCCGCCGCGAGTGTCCACGATCCCACAGGCACCGTCAATTTCATGTCTTCCTGACGCGCGAAGGCAATCAGGACCCCCAGTCCCTATGTAGTGGCACTCAAGCCTTGGCCATGGCGAGGGCAGACCGGCCAAACGCTCTCTCGCAATACGCTGTAGGCAAGCGTGGCGACGCCTGGTAGCTTCAAGAACGAAGAACCTCTTCAGCGATATGGCGGACAACATGCGTTCGAGGAAGCAATAGCAGGCAGCAGTCCCACAAGGGACATACTCAGATGAGCACAACCACAACTCGCCAGCGTGTCGTCAAGAACCACGCCGGGAAGAGGGCTTGAGTAGTGCGACTTCCTCCCGAGGAGGAAGCCCAACTGCTGCATACCGTCACTGCGTCTACCAGACCGGGCGTAGCAGAGCTACACCTTTGAGGTAGTAATGCTGACCTGCTACTATGTCAGCCATATCAACAAGAAGGAGAGACATGTGTTGCATACCGTGAAGTCAAGCACACCAAGAATGTCGATCGCAATTATTGTTAGAGCAACTGTCTCAAGCACGATTACGTCCGTAGGGTCTCTAAATGCCTTATGTCCTCAATCTGGAGCTGCCAAGTCCAGCGCTGGACCCAAACTAGCAACCTTGGTAGAGCGGTTGTGATTGCTAATAATGGCAGCCTTTGGCGCCCTCAGCAGTCTCGTGGGCCACTACACCATCCGACCTGTGCGAAGGACAATCGATACGATGTATAAGCCGAGATCGAAGGGCCGATGGTAAGCACTGTCGAAGGCAACAACGGTTGTGGGAATCAGAGAAGTCGACATGGGCGGTCAGAAGAGTTTGGCAGGGGTGACCCACAGCTGAAGCTAGTGCGCATGATCGAATTTGATTGTAACGATTGTGTTTGACATATGCTCATAAACTAGTTACTAAGACTATGCTCTGCTATAAGACCACCTGCGCTTGAAGACTACGTCAAAAATTGATGAAAGTGTAATTAAATCTTATAAGACCATGGTCTTGGCAACCAGTTCATACGGTAGCTTAGATATTTGTACGCACTTCTTAACCGACTCATTGACCAAGTTCCATCGAATTAAATGAAGAGAATGAAGGACACATAATCATTTGGTGGGAAATGCATTTCATCGCAGCATATGTGTCGCTTCTACACGACCACACAGCTAACTCATCATACCACCCTGCTCGATCTCGTCTTCAAGCTTCGCCACAGCACGACTTCGTGCCAAGACCGCTCTAAAGATATACGAGCCCTGTATACATCCCCAGCCCATTCTGCAAAAGAACGCCGGAAATGACTAGATCTCCGGCATTTCATCCGATTCCACCTCCGCCCTTCGCTGGATCTCCACCCCTCTTTCTCCGCAACCTCCCAACCCTCTCCCACTCCATCCATCATGTTTGTGAAGGTGTTTACGAAGTCGGGTTAGGGTTCATCTTCCTCTTGCCACCGGTCATGGTGACATTGACGAAGCGGCGGGTGTATGTGATTCTCTTCTTCGCGCGGCCCTTGGGCGTCTTCTTCTTCTCCTGTGGCTCGACCTGTGTAGTTTCATCATCAGCCTCCGCCGCCTGCCCATGTCCCATGTTATTGCTTGCTTGATTGACATATCATACCTTTGGTGTCTGCGACTTGACCTTACCGGCACGCGCCAGCGATCCGTGGACCTTACCCATGTTTGCGGGTTGTTGTTTGTGTGGTAGTGATGAGCGTGTTCTGTGGTGGCGATGTCGTGATTAGCGTCCAGTGTCCGTGGAAGAAGAATGCGAGCACTTCTGCAGACCCGACTCGGTATTTTGGGATGGTGGGTGATGACTCACTGTCGGGTTGTCGATGTCCAGGCGAGGTGACGGTGTCGTTGGCGATGACTTGGATTGGAGGTGTCGAAATTGAGGTTCTCCGCTTCCTTCTGCCTCAGTAGTGAGTCTTGGCGCTCGGAGCTGCGGGATCGGCCGTGCACTAGCACAAGCGAACGCCTCGGCCTTTAGTGTACATGTCTATGCATCTTCTACCATTGCAACGGAGTATTGTCTTGGGCAGCATCAGTATTTGGAACGATGAGGGTCAGCGCCGGTCTGCACGTGCTCATTGGAGCTGCTGCTGCTCGATCCATCGCATCAGAAAGTTCCGAGCAGACGCCTATACAAGATGCAGACTACAAAGTCCCGACCATCCACGAATCGACGGTCATGGCGAGACGGATAATGCACTTGAGCACTCTCGGCACACTTACAACCACGTTCCCAGAACGATCAGGAGCTCGCGATACCGCGTCATCATATGACCATGGAGAACTGGCTGCCTTTGAGAACAGGCCAGAGGAGATAGCTGGAAGCCCGATTGGATTGATGGAGTACTATGCCGACTGCGAAACATTGACAGGCAATCCGACATTACTGGCGATCAACATTGCGACACCGTACAAGAACTACGCAGCTGGGTCGAACATAAGTCTAGCAATAAGATGGTGGCCCATATCCAAGAACACCTACACAGCCTCTCTTTCGCCTATCGACCCCGAAGAAGACGACGAAATACCAACACCACATACGCCGGCTGCACTACCTCGCTTCTCTCTACATGGCTATCTCGAGCCAATATCCGCCAAAGATCTTGCAGCGGGCTTGATTTCTGCTTGCTTCTTGCAGCATCATCCGGACTCCATCTATTGGCAACCAGGTAACGATATACACACGAGTCAGTACATGAGACTGGTGGTCGAGCATATTTACTGGTTTGGTGGGTTCGGGGATCGTGCGAGGATCGGATGGCTGCCTGTTGACGAGTGGAAGAACGTCACGATGGGTGAGGTGGCCAGTGCGAGATTGCCAGGTGAGCAGAAGAGGAAGGCATCGGATGCTCGTGAGAGTGCAGATGCAGAGGAGAAGGAGGCAGAATGGCTGGATAGGCTGGGCGCATTGGTAGGCGACTGGTAAGGCTATTGGCTTCGTTGCATTGTACAGATAATCACCAATCCTTGACCTCCATTCACTACCGCGCCTCCTCCTCTTCTCCATGTTGGATCATAGCCTCCAGCTTTCGAGATCGGATTCTGGTCCGTGTTGCATCACGAGAAGGATCATGAGGCTCGGCTGATCGCTGACTCGTGCATTCTCACGACCCAGTTGTCTACCACGGAAGCAATCCTGAGAAAGAAACCAGTAAGCACCACGCGACACCATGTCCTCTTTCGGCTGTCATCTCACATACAGCACGGTCATCCTCGTGGCGGGTTATGTTGCATTGGTCTACGGCTGTGACGCCGCACCAGTGGCTTGCGCTGGGGCCCGATATGGTTAGTGCGGCTCCGTGGCAGCGATGATTTCAGACTTTTAGACTTCAGCTGTCTGCTCAGCCTCTTTCTCACCAACACTTCCTACCGTTCTTCGATGCCACCAACCGGAACGCAGACGAAGGAAAATTGCGGCATCGGTCATAGCCAGCGGTGAAGCAGACAGCTTTGTGTCCACTTCTACGTGGTCGCCGAAAGAATACGACTAGTGCTCAGTTCATCAGATCTTGCTTTTAATCGATGACACCACACCTCTGCAATTCAAGCCATGATGCTCACAACATGGGAGTGCGCCTTTTGTGACCACCGCTTTGGCCATACAGCGAACCGCTATCTGGCTTACTGTCCATGCAGGATCAGATGGATCTCAAATTCGCTCGCTCCGTTCTTGCTAAGCCATTACACCAGAGCCACGTGCTGGAAATAGGGAGGATCTGTCTGCCCATCCCGGCCGCCCAAGAGAATGCTATTCATTCTCTATGCTGTACACAAAGCTCTGCAACGGCGTACTGTGACTCGTTCGGCTATCTGGTCGACTGTTCAAGCAAGATGACCAATGTCTATTCTTCCAAGTCCGAGTCCTAAAGCACCACCCACGAGCCACCGTGGCATTGTAATGGCAGATGAGCTCTTGCCTTTGCTGGTTATAAGGCACTCAGGATCTCAGCCCTTCTACTACCACCTTGACAATGGTGCAGAGATGCCAGTATACGGTACCATTGGACTGACATCTTACATTATGCTCCCACATCCCTTCACAAATTGTAGATACGCACTGAAATGTAAGAAAGGTCATCAGGAACCAGCACGAACGCTACTGCACTACTGATCTACCTTGATTACACCAGGCGCGCGATCTGTCATCAGCCACCGAATCTGATTCGTCACACCAACCTACCCCTTGCACCCCGTTCTGATCTTCGTAATCTCACACCATGAGCGACCGATCTCCCGGTTCCAGCTCTTCTGGCTACTCCAGTCAAACGACCAGTCCCTACCCAACCCATCTCTCGCATGGCAGCCACGGCTCATCAGCCCGTCACTCCGTCTCTTACTCCTTCTCACCTCAACAGCAAGGTACACAAGGTAGGCTCTTTCACTAAGCCCTGCACCTCCAAACAAGCATGACGGGAGATCACCGTACTATATTGATCCTTGTGTACCTGCACGACCTACAACACACAGATCTACGCTAAGTCAGACTACGCATGCTCACTAGACCTCTCCCAGACTACGTCTCACCATATCCTCCTCTCCCAGCAACAACACCAACGAATGATGCCACGATCTCCGTCACGACAGTGTCGTCAACCACACGTGGCGGGAGACCGCCATTGTCATCTCGACCGTCAGCTTCTTCTTCCTTGGCGGCTTTGTCGGCTGCTAGACAACAGGTACGTGCCAGTCATCCAATCCCTATGTATTGTCATCGCCACGACCAGAGAAGAGATTACAGCTCCAGTCGCTTCGGCATGATGTTCGACGCCAGTTCGATCACTGAAGTAGGTTGGCCCTCCTGTCTCCTGCTGTTGTTCTCATGTCAATCTCCTATTTCGTCTTCATCTCCTAGAAAGCAGAATTCATTCTTTCTTGTCACTTATCCATGCATTGCACAACCTCTCGCCATCTCCTTCCCCTAGCACGGAGTTCCAAGAGCCTGACTTGCGATCTTCGCGATGCCAGCCACTAATCGCACAATCCCGCAGGCGCAAAAGCAGGCCCTCATACAGTCGCTCAACGAGCATCGGATCAACACCATCGGTGAGCTTCGTCGGGTCGAAAGAGTGTTCGCTACACTTGGTTCTTCTGACCTTACGCAACCCATGACCGCTGCTTGTATGTCCTGACAGGACCTTCTTCTGAGGAGATGCGCCGGCTGACATGTACAGGAGTCCATTATGTCAATTCGAACAGCCTACTAACTGAGCTCCGCGGCCTGACTCGAAACTACCCTTTCAGGTATGTGACCAAAGTATTATGCGAAGCCACAAAGTTCACTTCAAATCCCTAACCAGCTGATCCATCCTCCCAGCTCGGAATGTCTAGACGAAGCCAAACGCCGCGTCCACGCCGACCCGGCCTCGAACCGCAGCTGGAACTACTGCTGGCTTCTCCTCGCCAAGACTCACACGGACCGCCTCATCCCAGCCTACGCTCGTGCGCAAGCCGCAAGACCAGAGATGTGGGGAGGTAGGATTCCGCTGGCGGAGAGTGTCGCGCAGTTGACGGAGGCGTTTGTGAAGGAGTGGAGTGCTGCGCTGGCGCAGATGCTGAAGTATTGGGAGGAGGCGCCTGTGAGGTAGGGTCACAGAGGGTCGGTTGGATGGTTGGATGGATCGGTTAGTAGACAGGGCTACATGGGTGGATGGCGTTTCATTTTCGGCTTGCAAGCTATGGGATGGGGTGATGGAACGCGGTCGTTTTATTGCATGATGCTTATGATGCGCGGTGTTTGGGTGCATGATTCGCAGTCATGCCTGGAGCATGTGCTGAATGTGTATTCTTTGGGACTCACATTATCTGGTTGCCACTGAGCAGCAGCATATAGTAATACCGTATAAACTAGTTGCTAAGACTATAGTCTTATAAGATTTAATTATACTTTTATTAATCTTTAACGTAGTCTTCAAGCGCAGGTGGTCTTGTGGCAGAGCATGGTCTTGGCAACCAGTTTATACGGTACCGTGCGCCATCGCTTGTTCCATATCATATGTAATTGAAAGCCATTAAATTAATGCGAAAGGCTCTTCCGAAACCTTTCATGCAATCTGCAATCCAATCTTACAATCCTCCTTTCCCGATATATCCGCTACCCAGCCTCATGTTCCCCGGCATGGTAGTACACCCGGCGCTGGCCGCGCAAGTCGTCATGGTCGCCGTCGTAAACACGGTAGTAGTGCTACGCGGAGCACACACATGCTGCGTCACCGTCACTACGCTCACGGCACCAGATGGCGTAGTCTGGTTGCCAGCTGATACCAGCAAAGCCGCAGTACTGCCGCCTTCATAGGTCAGATCCGTGATCTGGCTGAACAAGGTGCAGGTTGTTGACTTGGAGGAGATGGCGATGCAGTTGCTGTAGGTGTCACACAGACTCATGCAAGTCGAGGCTGGGCCACCACCTGTCTGTCGTCTGGCTCTCATTTGGGATTGAGATGTTATGACTGTACCACTGTAGGTTTGGTTACAGGTGATGTCGTACGTTTCCAGCGACTGGTCGGTGTATGCTGCGTTATTATAGTTCGGGCATGGTGGTCCAGGGCTAGGGAATGCCGAAGCAGAGGCCGAAGCTAACATGCTGGATATCACCATGCTCGAGGACATGCTGATCACGGAGGTATTGCCAGAGATTGTGGCACCTGTGCTTGAAGATGCAGGGAGTGGGCTGACCGTGTAGGTTACGGGAGATGTGCTGGACTGTCCTTGAGATACGCTCGATACTACGCTTGCCATAGGGCTTTGTGGACTGGTAGTCGAGAGCGAGCTGGTCGTGCCGATTGGTGATACGCCGATAGATGACAAGGATGTGCTCATGCTACTGGCTGAAATGACAGAAGCTCCAAATGACGAAGAGGAACCACTCACACTGCTCCCCGTGCCACTTACTGAGCCTGAAGACAACAGGGAGGCCGTCATGCTATGAGAAGGTGTTGACGAAACCGGGACGGTCGAAGAAGGTCCATACGGTGAAACCCCTGGGCCAGTGCTCGCAGCAGAAGAGCTGCTTCCCGTGACTGACATAGAACCTGTCGAAGGTGATCCCGACGTGCTTGACAATGTCGGAGTATCAACAGGACCTGGACCAGAGCCCGAGGCGAATTGTGTACTAGAAGTAGATAACGGGCTCGTGGTGGTGTTTGTTGTTGTAGTTGTCGGATAAGCAGTATACACGGTCGAGACATCAGACGGACGCTGTACGGCCTGGATATCTGCTGCACCTGGTCCAGTGACAGTCTGGTTACCTTTGACTTGGTCTAGAAGATCACATTCCCCACTCGTAGAGTTGTAGTTCGCAGCCTGACATCCAACGGTGGTGTCGCAGCTTGTAAGACAGGAGTTGATATTGGGCTTGACAGCGCGGGTGGCGACATGTCCTGTATACTGTGTGCCCTTTGGCGCGACATTATACGTGTTGCCGTATGGATCCGAGCAATTGCCAGCAGAGCCGGATGAGCCTGCAGATGCTGTTGCTGAAGGATCCCCACACGAGGGTAGTGTAGAGGTAAGTGTCTGGGCTGGAGTCGAGGTGATAACAACACTACTACTTGTCGGAGATGGGGTCGACGAGCTTTTTACGCTTGTCGAATAGGAAGATACGACAGAGCTAGATCCACTGCTCGATTGCGATGTCTGAGCAGTGCTTGAATTAGCGCTGAAGCTTGGCGCTGATGAGGAGCTCGTCGTAGATGAACTTGTCGTGGAGCTGGGAGTTGCATTTTGTCCTGACTGCGATGTGCTTTGTGGTGTCCCAGAAGATGACGAGCTTGATGATACACTGACAGCCGCCGAGCTAGCGCTATTTGTACTGCTGCTACTTGAGACAGTCGCCGATGGCGTAGAAGTACTGCTTGTCGAGGATGTCAGGCTTGAGCTTGTTACGGACGAGACTGTAGAAGATCCTGATAACGAAGTAGTACCAGAAAATGAGGAGGACGAGATCGTACTAGAGCTTGCGGTGGCACTTGAAGACGTGCCTGAAGTACTGCTGGAAGTTCCGGACGAAGAGAGGGTCCCAATTGTCGACAAGGACGTGGTGGATCCTTGGCTGGTACCAGTGCTGCTGCTGATCGACTGGCTGGTGCTGGTACTCGACGGTGAGCTGGACGCTGGTGTGGACAGACTTGACAGAGAGACACCGGAGGTGATGGAGGATGTAGGCGATCCGATAGATGACACACTCGTCGTGGAAGATCCGCTCAATCCTTGACCAGTGGAGGTGCTGTTTGACAGGCCGGCGCTAGCTGTCGAACTTGAGAGTGTCGAAGCTGTGGTGGCCACACTAGAGATACTAGACAGCGTAGATGACCCAGATGACGATCCGGTTACCAACGAGATGGATGTGCTCAGGCTGCCAATAGGAGTTGTCAAGACGGATGAGCTTGACGACGAAACAGACGAGCTTGATGTCGTGGTAAGACTGGTAATAGCAGAGCTTCCCAAACTGCCACTTATGCTGCTAGACGCGGAACCTGTGGATGATGAGCCAGAGCTGCTTGTTGAAATTCCCGTCAGAGTTGATGTGCTAAAAACGGAGCTCGAAGGCAGTCCACTAGTCGAAATTGAGGTCGAGAGTTGGGAACTGCTCATACCAACGCTGGACGAAAGGGACGTGGATGACATGGAGCTGCTGGTGCTAGTAGTCATGGCTGCGTTGTATGCCGAGACCAGTACAGCAGCGCTCGATTGTCCTGAGAACACTCTTTGGAAGCCCGATTTGAAGTAGCATGCCACGCCTTGGAAAGTCACGGCGACACAGCTGGGGTTCGATTGCAAGCTGCAAGCATTGATGCAAGCCGCAAGGCTAGTCGCCGTGACGGTACTGTAGGCATCGGGAAAGGTGTTCGTATTGCAGAGGATCATGTACATTGCACCAGTGCTGTCAGTATACGTCGAATTGTTCGAGGCCGGGCACGACAAGGCAGACGATGTAGCCGATGCCGAAGAAGAGGTAGTCGATGACGTTGTAATAACCACAATTGAGCTAGACGGGGTCGTTTGTGGATTGCTGGTGCTTGATGAAGCAGAGCTGGCACTACTAATCCCAGTGCTGGTCGAGGAGAGGGGCAAGGAGGAGCTGCTTGATACTGAGTTCGATATAGGAGTTGACAGTGTGGATGTGGACGAGCTCGAACCACTAGGTGAAGAGACCCCGAGGGAAATACTGCTTGAGCTTGTCAAAGTGCTGCTTGAGCTACTCATGGTAGTAGCTGGCGAAGAGATTGTGCCAGACGTCGAGCCTAAGGGAACTGTGGTAATAACGGAAGTTGTGATAGTGGTAGGTGCCGAAGATGTGACAGTGAGCGTTGTCGTCGTTTGCGTGGTACGAGTAGTCTGAGAAGACGCGCTGCCAGGGGGATAAAGCGAGCTCGAGCTGCTACTCGAGAGCGAACTAGATGGACTATTGGATAGGGTGCTCGTGCTACTGCTCGCGGATGAGGTGCTGAATGCGGTCAGGGCCCCGGAAGTGCTGCTTGATATGCTACTACTCAACGATGTCGATGAGGACGAAGTTGTTGGACCAGATGTGCTAGCGGAAGAGGAAGGCGAAGTTGTCAAGCTTGAAGTCGACACGCTACTGGATCCTGAGGTAGATGAGGATGTGGAGGTAGGGCTAGGTATGCTGAGAGACGGGGTAGATATGGTGATTGTGCTTGACGCCGTTGGGAAAGAAGATGCTGTGGATCCCGTCAGGCTTGTAATATAGGAACCAGAAAAGCTAGCGGAGGAATCAGAGGAGCTTGCAGTATCAATACTCGTTGTTGACCTACAATCCTGCATTAGCGGGTGGCCATTTCCTTCTGATAGGCAACAATCTCTTCGCCACATAGACGAACAAAGGGCATACGTACGATGATGTGGAGCTCAGACTCGAGCTTGTACTCAGACCGGAAGTTGAGCTGAATGTTGAGCTCAGACTGGAGGTAGATGGAGAGCTGGAAATCGAGCTAGCAGTCAAAATACTCGTACTTTGAGTGGAGGTCGAACTCAGAGTCGAGGTGGAAGTAGAGCCAGAGGCAGAGCTAGTACTTTGGGTAGAACCAGAGCTAACAGTCGAACTCGAGATTAAGCTAGAAGATGGACTAGAAGATGGGATAGGAATCGAGCTAGAACTAGAGCCCGAGGATGGGCTAGTACTTTGACTAGAGCCAGTGGACGACGAAACGGTTAATGTAACGCTAGTCGTAACGGTCGTAGGGGCTGAAGAAGTTGCTATAGTTGTCGTAGTAATAATCGTTGTGGGTGTCCCAGTCTGGCTGGTGAAAGTACTGCTTAGAGATGTAGTGACGGTCACACTCGTGGTCACGGTAGTGGATCTGGATGATGTTGCAGTGACTGTTGTTGTAGTGAGGTAGGTCGAGCTCACTACGTTGCTCGTGCTGAGGCTAGAGCCTGTGCCGGATGTTGCAGATGAGCCCGAAGAAGTGGAAACTGATGTCGATATACTACTACTCGAGGTACTACTGCTCGACGTACTACTGCTCGACGTACTACTGCTCGAAGTACTACTACTCGATGTAGTACTCGACGTTGGTGAGGCGGTCGGCAGCACACCTACTGTGCTATTCGGAGGATTGAAAACCGGCGTACGGGTGTAGTTGGTGAACGTGTACATGTAGTTCATCGCAAGCAGACCGGCGTTGATAGGTGCTGTGTTGTCGATTCCAGGATTGGGCCAATTATGGGTCCAGTTACCTAGCTGATAGTGAGTTACAATTCCCAAAGCGCCGGAGTTGCCGCCGAACTGGAACATCGTGACTGAGTCCCCTTGTACAGTAGTTGCTATGTTGGTGGAAATACTCGCATTGCCGTAGCCCTGTCGTACCGACCAAGCTTGGACCCAATGCGGAATAGCTGGTAGAGCATACGAGGCTTGTGTGATCGACCCCAAGTAGGGGATGCTGTTATCGTTTGTGCCGTGGAACTCGATTATAGGAACATTGTTGCGGCCCGGTGTACAATTTCCCTGCACGGGTGTTCCTAAGGGCCTCATGGTGAAGACGTTGGGATTGGTGCTGCTCAGGATGCCACTGTACACAGCGGCAGAGTTGGGCGCAAAGACTGCTATGCTAATACTTGTGACCGGGTCGCAAGCAAGCACATTAACCAGACCGCCACCATTGTCATGGCCAGTAGCCATGATAGCTCCAGTATCAATACAGAACGAGGCAGTCATGTTCGCAATAAGATTCTTTACGAAGCTTATGTCGTTAACAGAGCTTTCGATGCCCCCAGGAGCGTAGTCAGGATCTGACTCGAAGCCTCCAGGTGGTCCGTAGGGATCGACGTATACCACAATGCCGTAAGAATTGTAGGAGCTGCCGCTCAGACCCGTCAATTGTTCAATAGCAGCGGCACTCGAGCCATGCCCGGGAAATGCCAGGATGAGAGGCGACGCAGCATTTGCGGAGTAGTACTGGGGTATCTTGACGAGGTAGGTGCGGTTGAGGCCGTCCGCGGGGCTGATAATACTATATCGCACGCTCTGTCCGTATGGAGATAGTCCTGCAGGCAATGCTGATCCGCAGCCTGTCGAAGCGTTGACATAACTTGCTGCTGGTACTGGGGACGGGTATGCAGGGTTTGGAGCATATTTCACCAGCACGATCGAATTGGCAGCGGTGGATATGGTCGTGAGCTGGGTCTTGAAGGAGCACGTACTGCCTTGCAAAACAGCCGCAACGCATCCAGAATAACCATCACAAGCTTGCATACATGCTTGTATAGTCAAAGCCGTGGCAGTCCCGACGGGGCCTGGTTGCGAGTCGGAAGAACAGAAGATCGTATAGTTGCTGCCGCAGGCATCCGTATAGGTGCCGATGTTACCGCTCTGTGACGCTCCGCAGGTAGCAGGAAGTCCAGAGCTTGCAGTGCCGGTGCAAGATTGGGCTATTGTAGCACGGACAAGGAAACCCAGTGTGATGGCCTGAGCAAGGCTACGGAAGCCACGAAGTCTTGCCATTGCTGTGTAGGTAATGTGTGGTGTGAGAAATCAGGGATGCACGCGGATACACATGGTGGTAGACGTCCAAACTTGAGCCAGACGCGCGACAACACGCCTGCATTCCAGTCATTTCCCAGCCGGGTCCGAGGCACGCCATGATAGAGCTCGTCCAACTGCTCGATTGGACGTCCCGAGCTTCTAGAACCGTGTTAAGTCGTTGTATTTCCCACCCAATTATTGAATACGACGAGGAGTTGGGGATGATGCTTTGGCACCGCGTAGGCTATCACACGGTCTCCGTCTAAGATTCCCACATACAGGCACCTGACCTACTCTTAATAGCCACAAGCTTGAGGCGCCTTACAAAGCAATCGCCTAAGTACAGAAGACGCTCCCCAGTGTGATGATAGGCATGAGATAGAGGAAGGAAAAGATGACAAGTTCTTCGTGCTCTGCGAGCTGGTCCAAGCGTCAACACAACTCTTGTTCCACAACACCACTTCTCCTTTAAGAACTACAGCTCAAATGAGTTTTGCAGACTCAGCATTGATAAGTGTCCGAGAAATCCCGGGTGCAGGCAGAGGCGTTCTATCCAAGCAAAGTATATCCCAAAACACCATTTTGCTTAGGACATCTGCTCCAGCTGCACATACCATATTTCGACAATATCGGAAGGAGGTCTGCGCACAATGCTTTGCCTATGATCGAGGCCGTACGTTGCCTGTGCGAGACGCGAATACAGGCAAAGTCTTTTGCTCCGTCGAATGCCAGTCCGACTGGTCTGCTGCACAAGGTGAGCATGGCGTCAGGGCATGGCGATCACTGCATAGTTTTGTCCGGACGAATGCCAAAGCTGTAGCAGGACTCGACATAGTGATGGGTTCAACACCGAGACCAACTGTCGATGAGATAGAGGAAGCTTGGCAGAGGGCAGAGCAGCATGCCTCGTTCACTGGACCAAGGAAGCGAGCAAAGGTATCTCATCATACACAAGTCGACGTCGACATACTGGGTTACTTCCTGGCTGGCATACTGCAACATGCTCGAAATGGAGAGACATGTCTCGCAGTGAATGAACTCGCTATGGATCCAGAGCCATACAAAAGTGCCGAAGAGCTCGAGACTTACTGCCAGAGCTACGTACAGCTCAGGCCCCTTCTTCCTCCTGAGCTGCTGTCAAGCTGTACAACAGACCTTTGCCGTAATCTGGTCAACGCGGGCAGCCACAATGCTTTCGGCATTCGAGCAGGTGGGGAGGATGCAGAAGAGTACATGGGCTATGGCATTTGGCCTGTTGCTAGCTATTTCAACCATTCTTGTGCTCCTAATGTGGCCAAGGAGCGAATTGGTAGTGGATGGGTGTTCCGAGCCGCAGGGGAGATCGCGGTGGGCGATCAGTGCTGTATTACTTATCTAGGTGGCGATGAGAAGGATTTAGCTGTCAGGGAGCGTAGAGCAAGATTGAGTGAGGTCTGGGGCTTCACGTGTCAATGTCGTAGATGTGTCGACGAGGCGACTGACTCCAAAAGTGCGTGACAGTGGATGCAATTGACCATGTCCTTTTCCGGGTTACTATCACAATTTAATGATACATACAGCCAAGTATACTCGTATCCTCACTTCTTCAACGCCTTCTCTGGCGTCTTATCGTACAGAGTACACCACTTGCTCCACTCCTTGGCACCCTTGCCCATAACTTGCTTGAAATCATCCTTGACCTCCATAATCTCCCACTGCTCATCTTCCCAGTTCTGCTCCGCCCCACCCTTACTGCTTGGGAACCAACCAATAGCCTCCAGCACCTCAGTCTCCGTCGGAGCACTTGCAACGTATGAGAAATGTGTCCCATCACGCTCATGGCACCGAGCAGCCAAGTAGCGCTCTAGAACTTCTAGCCGGGGTGAGGGCGTGAAGTTGAGGTGCAGTTTATCCTCCTCATGCTTTCCGGTCGTGGATGTCGAGGTCAGGCGTTTCGTCACCGAGCGACTGGTCTTGGCTCCGCGAATACTGGCATATGCCCACACAGCATCGACCTCGAGGAGACCTCCGAAAGGCCAAATGATGGTGACTAGAATGTCGATGGCAGCCGCTACAGGCATGAGACCTGTGGCGATGACGGCATCTCGCTCCGCCTTGGACTTGCTGCGCATCATGGTATTGACGAACTCCTCTCGAATCTGCGTACTGTCACCAGGCATGCTTGCTGGGTATACGAGGAGCATCTCCTCCAGCTTGACTGTGGCTTTGGTCTGCTCGGTCTCGTTATGGCCATCCTCGGCATGATTATCTTGCTGAGTCTGCTCGCCCGCGCCAATCCGGTTGAGAAACTCCAGACTGCTCGTCTTCGTCTGGCACATGCCCCAGCTGATCCCTTTGGTCGCCTTGCTCTTCACACCCTTCCAAGACATGGTCTTGGCTGTGCTTGTCTTGGCCTCTTTGACTTCATCCTGCCATTTGCGTTGAACTTTATGGATCTTGGTCTCCTTCTCACCTTCTGCCGGCTTACTCAATGGTGGCGGAGGAGGCGTGTAGATCAAGAAGCGAGTTGGGTACGTTCCAACTGGAGCATTCTGTGGCCTGGGAAACGGAACAAGATAGGCTACCAGGCGATGTGGGTCTCTTGTGTAGTGAATGGGAGATGAGATGTCTTGCTGTTGGTCGACGCTCAGACGGTGAGGGAGTGGTGGAGGTGGCTGCAGGGTCATTGTCTGTGATCCTCCGGCATACTGGCCAGGCGCACTGGTTGAATCGTGGTAGGTCTGTCGTGGTGGGCGATCAGGCTGCTGCGCTTCATATGCAACAGGGTGTTTGACATGTTGGTCTCCATAGCCTTGGGCAACTGGTGTCTTTTCGTGGTCCATGGCAGGTAGTCTCCCGGTTCTGATAGTATGAACGACACGCTATTATGATAAGTGAGGCTGGGGCTTGTAAGATGGGATTGCAGTCGTACGAGCTTTTGTGTCGCGGACTCTGAAATGCTTGGTGTAGTTTTGACTAGCACGGGGGAGACACGTGAAGTTATAGCAAATCTGCTGTTCGTTCGTATCACATACAATAGTTGGTCGGCGTGGCATGACGTTGACGCAGTGGGCGCAAGCATAACAATACCACTACCAGATACTATTCAAGGCGACGATCTGGCGTCTCATCAGCGATTGTGCCAGCAGGCTCCAGCATACGCTTCATGGTGGTACGCCACACTGATGGGGACAAGGTCATGTCTGTAAGATGCAGACGAGACGCAGGAGCAACTTGTCAACCAAGCCTCACTTGCGGTCGTGGCACTTTGGCCCGTGCGCGCCGGCAGATGCGAGACGGCCAATGAGGTGAACGACGATCAACGTGATGAAAATAAGAAATGGCTGCAAGGGAATGAAGAACGCCGATTACATTATACACTCATCGTACTGCGCAAAAGGCTGCCTCTATGGAAGACAACCTGGGTATCTCTGCTGAATCTCGCTGAATCTCGCTGAAACAAAGCTTCCATGTCCTACGCCAAACCATCTTGCTGATATACCACGATCTACACACTCACCGATGCCCGCCATTGACAGGTACACACTTCTTCCGCCACCTTGGCATGCTGGTGAAGAGCAGCGACGCGCTGGGACAATGAGTGAAGTGGCGTACCGCGATGATGAGCTAAGGTCGAGTTTGCGGTGTAGTTGTGCTAAACAGCACTAGTCGTTCCTCTCCCTCTCTTACCCGCCCGGCCGCAGGTGAGGCAGGAGACGATTGCCATGATTACTGCCACAATGCCCTAATGCGGTGTCAGCTGGTATGTTCGGACGAATCATCGCTCCCTGCAAGAGTGGAAGCGTAGGAATGGTGGGCTGGCGACGTACGTTGATAATGGCCTTGCAGATCGAGGCAATGGCGTTGACAACGGCCATGATGCAGCTGCCGATGGCGCCGAAGATGTTCTCGATACAGGAGATTACTGCGCCCATCTTTGCGGTAAGAGGTTCGTTGTCGGTGGTTGTGAGGGCTTTGTTGTGGAGGTCGAAGGTGTTCTACGACAATCTGGTCAATTGACTTCACAGAGTGATCCCCATGGAGCAGTATATACCTGTCGAGCTGATGCTTTGATGCGGTTCTGCTCTGGTGTTGATGCTGGACTTTGCTGGATGACCTGAAAAAGTGATGGCGAGAGGGAAGAACTTTTACACTCTTTTGACAAACGAAGAATGCACTTCCTTTAAGATATCCAAGGACTGACAGGCGGGTCCCGGCACGTCGCGCTTGCTGCTGTCGTGGAACAGGCAAGGCACTGATCTTGGACGCACATTTCTGGTACGTCACACTTACGGCAATGACTTTGCTGTCAGCAGTGTCATCCCAGTGGAAGATCATATAGTATAAGATTTTCCTCATCGGCAGTGAAATGGACCCAGGGCGACCCACCATGTACCCCAAACGAGTCTCCCATCTCTCCAAACCAAGGTAGAGATGTAAGCCCAAGGCAGGGATCGTCTGTACAATCTTGTTTTACGTAGAATGTGACTCTGCTTAAGATCGCAACGCACGCCGAGCATCGTGAGGAAGGAGGTGTGGTCTGACATCTCCTCTAACCAGCAGATGAGCAAACGATCGCCGGCAGGGTTGCTGCCAACTTTATTTCTTGTTTGAGGCGTCGCTTTGGCCAGTCGGGGATTTTTCGTGGAATTGTGGCATCGTTTCAGGATTCGGACAGTTTGAGGCTCATTTCACATGCTGGGATGCTTTCTCACATGCTCTTTTCGCCCATCGCGAAATGGAGCATCTTGTCAGAACAGGGCTGCAGATGGCGGAATGAGCGCTATGCTTCTGCGAGAGAATGTACTGGTGGTAGCGTATGGGTCAGTACTCCTCTTACGAAGCCATACGACTGTCCACGTGCCCTTGCATCCGGCACGGAGAGAGGGCGAACGAGACCGCACCTCGATGGAATATAGGATTGATTTAACAATGAGCTTCTTTGCTGGCCCAACTTTCGACTACTTGGACTGCCTCAAGGCAATGCCACACCTCCCTCCGATGCGGCATAGCGTTCACCTTGACCTTTCCCACCGCCACCTCGACCGTCATCTTGCCGGCCTCTTCCTTGACCGCGTCCACGACCTCGTCCTCGCCAGCCACCACCACCACCGCCACCACCGCGACCACGTTTCGAGCCGTCTCCCCTCCTGTTGACAGAGAAGTTGATGCGAACAAGGGGCTTCTCAACCCACTCAACGCCTGCCAAACCAAGCTGTTTCTTCTCCTCTTCCGGCATCCTCCACGCCTGGAAGACACCCATCAGGCCTTCAAGGTTACCAGCTTTCTTGCCGACATCTTTGAGCTCTGGTACCCACGCACGGACGTAATCACCGTTGGTATCATAATCCACAGCCTGCTTGACTGGATTGAAGACTCGCGCATCGCCTCTCGGGTCGTTGCCAACGCCTGCGACATACTGCCAGTTGCCCCAGTTACTATGCACATCGTAATCGACGAGGTTATTCTCGTACCATTCCGCACCTATCCGCCAGTCGATGCCGAGGTGCTTGGTGAGGTATGAAGCCACGTTCTGTCTAGCGCGATTCGACGTCCAGCCCGTCACGAAGAGCTCGCGCTGTGATGCATCGATCAAACCTGTGCCGGTCTCACCACGCAAGAAACGCTCAAGCGTGGCACGGGTATCGTCGTCGTTGACACCCTTCGTATTTTTCTTCTCCGTCGATTTCGTGTACGGACTGCTGATGAGCTTGAACTTGGCATTATCATCATGCCTGTAACCAGCCAAATAAAACAACCTCGTGCCGAACTTGCGAGTACACAAGCGCATGTAATCTCGCCACAAAAGCTCGAACCGAACGGCTGCTGTCCCTTTGTTCTCGCCTTTACCATAACCCGTTGCGCTTCGGCCAAGCGCCGTCGAACCGTCTTCGAAATCAATGAGGCGCCAATGAACTTGTCGTGCGCTAACACAGCCCAATGCTAGCCAGGCCGCAAGCTTTGTGCTGAAGTCGAGACCGAGAAGACCGTTCCGTTTATCTTTGTACGACGACATGGCGCCCGACTCTATCAAGTGGCGAATACGCTCATGCCCGGCTTTCGAGCCGCCGATAAAAGGGTGTGCCGAGTGTGCCTTTTCAGGCATCTCGTGCATACCAGGGACATCGGCATCCTTGCTTAGCGGTTTGTGGAGCGCATCGATGGTCTTCTCTAACGAATCGGGGATCTGGAATGGCAACGCTTGTCGAGGTATATATTCTGGCAAAGGCGGCAGTCTTTTGGGCTTGGGCAACTCTTTCCGCGGTCCTTGTCGCAGAGGTTCAACGGTTTTACGGAAGTTGGTAAAAACATCTGATAACTTTCGTGCGTTGTCGAACGGCAGATCTCTGTCGTCGATAAAGTACTTCTCATCATGCCAGAGTTTGAAGTCGATATTTTCCTTCTTGGTCAAATCCCGCACTTCGTCCTCCTCTTTACTTTCTTCCCATGCATCCTCCTTCGTCATCCATAATCCGTGGACTTCTGTATCCTCACGAGCTTTGTACCCTTCCACAATCGACTGTATTGCATCTCGTACGGATCCAACGCGGATCTCCAAACCACTACCAATCTGCTTTAGATCCTGTTTCAGATCCCATACACTTTCTGCAACGAACTTGGCGCGAAGCCTTCCAGTACGCCAAAATCCTGCTACTTTGCTTCTGGCCTCTTTGTACGGCGACTTCTCCCCTTCCGAAGCCAGAAAGCCAGACGTTTCGATCTGGCTAGCCGGGAAGACAAAGACTGGCAGGACGTGAGTGAATGGCTGCTGCGACTGGCCATGTAGACGTGCTAGTTCATGGAAGATTGGGTTATCGGCGAGTCGTAAGTCTCGTCGGATCAAGTAGATCAATACTCGTGACGTTCGTGACATTATGTGAACTCGTAGCTGCAGGTCTTGCGCATGCAGGCTGTCGCGTGCTCGTCCTAGAAGATCTATAATATCGAAGGCGTCCTGCCCCAGTAAGGAGTGTCCTGTTCCGTCGTATCTCGTCGGAATGAGTGTAGTGTCGGCCAAGAAAAGGTGCCGCCAGACAGGTTACTAAAGGAAAGATTTGGTGGCAGCGATTAGTCTTAGGCACAAAGGTATATGCGGACGGAGGGCGAGCACAAGATCAAGATTTGCGAGCAGGCGAACTTCGCCACGGAGGGCAGTCGAACAGCGGATCGATGTGCTAGTTTGTGAACGGTGCTGAATTGAGGGACGCAGGAATAAGCACGGAAGATGGACATGGCGTGCCCGGACATTTTGTTCACTTTTACCCTGCAGATCGATAGAACCGAACGTCGACGGTGTCATACCACAGTGCAGTCCTTGCCCACTTCTCCACAGGACGAACGAGCGGCAACGACGTCGACGACGTCGACAATCTACCGACAGAGATGATCGCGGTGACGAGAACGGTTACACCGAATCAAGGTATGTCTAGCTTGAAGCTCGAAATCGTGTGCAGAAAGGTCATACTACTTCGGGTCAAGTGCATGGCGATTGCAAAGACACAGCTCAGGACACCCAGATCGTAGATGGAGATCTGCAGCTGCAGATGCTGTGAGATCCAGTGAGATCTTGGTCTCACGCGCCAGAAAAGCTTTCGCTTCCCAAGAATTTACAGTGCGTTACGACATCGTTTGCCGCTTTGAAAAGGGTTTCGGTTGTCGGATCCGTGCACAGACTGAGGGTTGTCATGGACAGATCAGGTGGACTCTTTCCGACACCCCTAAACAGTAGAGAGCTCCAAGCCATGTGACGAGTACAGCATGAGATCTCATGTCCGTCTCAGATGCACCACGATAAGATGCCCTTGTCCCCGATTCCCACGATCGCGGGCTCGACAATATTTTTTGCCCTGCGTCATCAGGGTCGTGCATTGGGTTGCGGCGTTGTTCCGAACCGCCTCTAGCGCCTGATTTATGCGCGACAACTGGACAGAAAATCACGAAGCCGATACGCCAGACCAACGGGAATACGAGTCGGTTCCACAAAATAGATGAAGATGTCCCATTCAGCCATATTGTGCCTGCCTACAGAGGGTGGAATAAACGGATGGACCCCTTGCTAGCTGCCGTTTGCAGATCTGCCAATAAGAACGCCAGTCTGCTTTTGCTCGAGTCTGTAGTGACTCCGTGCTTTCTGCAACGGTCGACAGGGGGTCCATCGATTAGTTCCACCCTCTGTATTCAATTAAATGGGAGATGTGAAGATCCGAAGCTGTAGATCCGTTGCTCGGCCTTGTCGACGGAGTTATGTCCGCTCCACTTCATCATTCACGATGGGAGATACTTCCGCCCTCTCCAAGAGTCACGAGCTCGGGAAACTGCCACCCTGCTGCGAAAGGTAGTGACGAAGCTAGGGACTAGAGGTCTTGGATAGGAGCGTTGACTGTCTACTGCGAATGTTGCAGATGCAGAGCGCCGTTACAGCAGACGGAAGCACAATCGGGTTGAGCATAATGGCAACGTCTTGTTACGCCATGTAGTTAAAGCATGCACCACGTGGTTTGTGCAGAGACGATTGCAATTGATTTCTTGTAGCCGGTCTAGAGACTCGGGTATCACATACAGCTGAACAAAAGGAGACATTTGGCCGTTAAAATAAAACAAGCAGTGCCTCCACATCACCTTCTCTGCCTTAGAAGATAATCCACGGCCTTGTCGACCCTCAGTCCATCACCCATGTCGGTCATCCTTAACGCCATACTCGCCTGCACAACGGTGAAACCCATCGCCGTGATTGTCTTCACAGCCGTATCAGAGGTGTTCTCCACTTCGCCTGCTAATGTATTCTGGAGTGACAGTCGATTGAAGTTGACCACGCGTTCCTCGATGATGGGGCTGATCTTGCGGGGCGACCATGCTGCGTAGTTAGGCACCGTGGTGGAGACTGGATGATGCTGGAAGTGTGGGAAGCTTGGGAGAGCGGTGGAGATTGGTGTCATGGTGCCCTGTGACACGTAGGTGTACTGCGGTGCTGGCGTCATCGGCGAGACCATACTATTTCGAGAACCGACAGTGTTGTGGCTCATGGTGCTGCTGCGGCGAGACATCGCGCTCATTGCTCGCTCGTTGTGCATGTCGGTGTAAGAGGAGCGTCTGTAGCTGCTCGATTGGCGCTGCAGACGGATCTCAGCAGCGAGGTTGGCTACGCGTTTGCGGCTGACCTCTTTCTTCTCCTGCTCACGTGGATTCTCGATCGCCTCCTGAGCAGCGGCTATGCGCTCTTCGTACAGTCGCGCCACTGGCTCGCGCAAGAAAGTGGATCGGCTCCCGTTAAAGCTTGGTAGTGTCCATGCAGTCCACCCATTCAGCTTGGCCAAGGAGAAGCCAGCGGATGTCCCGTTAGCAGCTTGCTCCGCCATCTCAAGCACCACATCCGGACCAAGCGTGAGGAGGTAGTACAACCATTCCTCTAGTATCCACTCCTCTTTCTCCAAGTCGCCTTCCACAAGATCCTGGCATGAGCCAAAGACACCGGCCTCCCTTGCCTCACCCACTTGTCCCTGGTAGCATTGCAGAAGTGATGACAGACAGCCCCAGAGCTCAGTCACATCATACAACTGCTGCGCGCTCAAGCCATCCGCATTGCCCTTCGCGAAGAAATCAGGTGGGTTGAGCAGAACACTAGACATCTCGAACTCGAGATTCATGTTCATGGTAGCTGCAACGTCCTGGTTGTTGGCTAGAAGTCCACCTTTCAGCCAGTCGAGTTGTCCAGTAACATCTTCTTCGCGGCCCTTGTCGCAGCCGAAGATCTTGCAAAAGCACCAGATACGCCAGAAGGCATCGTTGTAGCGTTGAGCTTTCGGGTGATCTGGTGCGGAGAGAACAGCGGCTGTCTCGCGGCGAACAAAAGCCACGCACTCGGCCAAGATCATTACCTTTAGAGCCTGCATCGTTTCCTCGTCCCGGCGCCGACAACGTATGTAGGATTGCGGTGTGTGCTCCAGCTGCGAGGACGCTCCGCTGCTAGAGTCTGATAGGCTGCGATCTGGTGGTGACCACTGTCTGAACTCCCAGCAAGCAGGTGATTGATTGAAGGCGGTGGTCTGAACGAGGTACATCTCGTTCTCCTTGTAGACGCGATACATACCCTTGTCGATCCTGGCAGTGTTCAAGAGGTCTTCTGGGCTGTGGAGGGCCGAGAGTATATTCAGAAGGACATCTTCGACGGAAGCGGCTGCGGCTGCGGCTGGTGTCAAGGCATCGACGTCCTCAACGAACAGGTCTGGTGTCTTGGTGACAAGGTCGTGCAGTGTCGGGATCACAAGAGACAGCTGGGAGAAGTCATCGTTGTGCACAGCACGCATGACTGTCAGACTGCGGTGCACAGCGTCTTCATTTTTAGCACTCTCGCGCATGTATGAATCCGACTTGTGCCTCGTCGGTAACGTAGTGCGCATGACAGCCTCTCCGGTGCTAGCACGCCATTCTCTCTTTCTGCTTCTTCTGGGCACAGTCGGTGCACGCTCAGGTGGCTGCATGACGCTGCGGACGCTGTTGTTACGTCTGATCGATGCTGTCCTTGCCAGAATATCCTCAAGATCGTCTGGTACTTGAGGATTATGCTCTTGTGTAGCCGCTACTACAATTTTGGTCGGTTCAAGATGTGCTTGCAGCTCCCGTTCCGCTTGACTCAGTGTGGGCGTGAGGAACTCCTCCACCTCTGAGTTGGATTCGTCCGACTCCTGCACATACTGTAGATGCTCATGACCATAAGCGCGTCCATTATCACGCTTGTCGAGTCGCGTCAAAGACCTCGTAGAAAGTCTCGGGCGCACCATAGATCCCGCGCTTCTCCTACGAAGATTGCTACCGCTTAGGCTAGGTGCAATACCAGCCGAGCTGTGCCGCCTCAGATCTCTGATGTTGGCAGCTGCTGGCGTGGGAGCCAGGCGTTGCGGCTGTGGAAGTGGATGTGGCGGCAGCGGCTTGTTCAGCTCAGCTAGCGGAGATGATCTCGCAATGTCCATGGGTGTACTTGAGCGACGTGCTGCGCTAAGCGCCATGCCAGAAAGACGCTTGCTGTTCCTCTTTGGCAAAGGGATGGCCACCGCTTCGATAGAAGTAGCCGAGCTGCGTTTGCTGCTGAGGCTTGAGGCGTCCTCTTGGTCGCTGTTGGTACTCTCGACGCTCGAAGTGGATTCACGAGATGCTTTTGGGCGAAGATGTTCCGACGAGAATACGGCTGCTACGAATCCAAGCTGCGCTCCAGGAGGCGGCGTATGCTGGATGGACTCTACCGGTGAGACGATGTGCTCCTGTATCCGCTCAGGCGTTACAGTGATGGCAGGCATGGCAATGCCGAACCTGCTCACGAGACTGGCAGGTGCTACCGATCTGACGGGTCTTTGAGGCCTGGGCTGCACGATCGTGGATAAAGCCATTGTTCGTGCCTTGTTGACATCGTTACCAGGAATGACGACCGATAGCGTGGGCTTTTGGCCATTTGACGGAGCAGTCGTGAGAGCGTCAGTGGAAAGTGGCATGAAACCTGTATTCTCCCGTATTGCTTCCTCAACCCGTTCGCGATGCTGCTCATGAGGTACACTAGTGTTCAGCTGGTCGTCCCATTGTGCTACACCATTTGCCCAGATGCCAATGCGATTGTCATGGCTTCTTCTCCTCTCACTTCTTGTGCGCTGTGCTACAGGACTGCTCGGAGCCTGCGAGAAATGATGCTGCTGCTGCACGGACGAGTGTTGAGCAGAGCGAGGAGCTTGAGACGTGACATTCCCTGGCGAACGTGGACGCTCGCTTACTGCAGACAGTATCTCCTCGTTTGGACTCGTAGCCATTTCTTCTTCCAAGGCTGACATTTTGATAGTCTTGGCTGGTGGCACCGAGCGTAGTACAGTCCCGCTCGGCTTCTTTGCAGCGCTAGGAGTAGTGGTCTTCGAATAGCTCCTACCACCGCAGACGCTCTTGGTCCTGCTGATCCAGCTCTTTTGCCGGTCGGTCATTTGGCGTTTCAGCTGAGGGACTAGCTCATGTGAGACTGCCACCTGCGCAATGAATGGCAGTTTCGGCTCAGGCGTCTCTGTGCCTCTTCTGCTGAAGATGGAGATGCTACGGCGTGCCATAGTCTCCGGGTTGGGCTGGAAGTTGAAGTCGAACTCATCATCCTCGACAGTCCGGGCGTACTCTGTCGCACCGTTCAAGGATGCGAAGTGAGCCATGTTATCGGTCGACTAGTGCAAGAGTGGGCCGTCCAAGAAGCTGCAGTTGGAGGAGAAATGCCCACGTAGCTCAGGCTGGAGGGTATATACACAGTATAAGCACCAGGCAGGTGATAGGCCTCAATTACGACGCGAAGCTACCAGAGCCTTGGGTGAAGATAACAAGGCGCAGCAATGAGCGCTCTGACTTACGAACAGGAAAGGCAGCAAAAGAGATTGAACAAAAATGATCCTACCTGGGAGCTCTCCTGCGCTGTAATAATACCACAGACCACAGTCATGCAGATCATATACTTAGCCCCAGGCCCCCACCATGAGCGACTGTCGTTTCCGCAGGGTAAGCCTATCGTATCACCGGATACCTTGGATGCCGTGTTGGCAAAGGCGAGAGGCAGCCGGAAGTGGTAGAGCGCAAGTGATGCCGCAAGCCTATCGCGATGTTTTTGGTGTTGGTCTACAAGGCTGTAGTGGATTAGCACAGACACTAATGCACAGTCTGGTTAGCGGTGGTTATTCTTGGGTGTCCCAAGCTTGGGGAAGATCCACTATCGCTCGACGCCTCAGCTCAGCCGGCGAGGTTTCATTGCCGCACCAGAAAGTATATCGCCGGTCGCAAGGCCTCCATGTCATCAGCGGCGCCCAGTCAACTCACTTGTTGGATGCAGCGTTGTGTTGGACAGCGAAACGGTCTGTCCTAACGTTGCCGTCGTTGTTCGGAGTGGAAGATTCAGTATTGCATCTGTTGGTGAGGTTTAGCCCTGGGTCTCGCCCACACCCCAGCTATCGGGAGCGCAACCGCTTCAGCTTGTCCGCTCCCCTGCCTGTCGCGTGTCAAGCCAGTCAGAGCTCTGGAGGTGAAGACTTGTCCGCGACCTGCATGCAGCTCAGTATCGGTAGACTTTATCGATATGCACGATCGACGAAGTCTCTTTCTGCAGTCCACGACTTCGCATCGACCCACGACCATGGCCGACCATGAGATACCTATGTTCATGTTACGCAGCTTGTGGAGAATGTATTAGAGACGGCTATCCTGGGGCCGGAATCACCAATATCTTATTTCAGGCTGCCATTTCCAACACATTCAACGCTGGTAAGCAAATCTCGCGTAAGGCTGCATGCAATGCAGATCCGAATTATGTCGAGCTTCCAACGCTCTGAGCTTTGGGGGTCTGCATTCATGCAAGGTTCACGAACGGCTTATCGTGATTCGTGACAGCTCCGAGCAACAGCAAGACAGTCTTACGGCTCCTCAGATAAGGATCATACGCTTTCGAAACGTCCAGAGCGCTGAGTGAGAGACGAAAATTGAGGTGGTATTGTCCGAAGCAAGGACGCGTTCATATTGTGAAGAGGTGCGCGGTGGCGTGATAGAACTTCTGGTACACTACAAAATATCTGACCGTGTCACTTGCCACTGAGAATAGGAAAAACGAAGAGCTAACCAAGAAGACTGTCGTGTCCTGATATTGATAGCAGGTCCTGTTTGAACACTGTGTTATGATCTCCACCACAGACACCAGCCGAATGACCGCCTTAGCGTGAATATCATCTCCACGCCGAGTCTACAAAGGCGGCACGTACATCATCCCGTGCGGTGGTGCTGGTTGAACATAACCCATCGGCGCCTCCTTGGCCTCGATCTGAGGCTGCTCAGCCCTAGCCTTGAGCTCCGTATTCAGTTGCGACAGTGCGCAAGAATGGCAGAAGTAGCTGGCCAGACAGTCGGTGCAGCCATTACCGCGAATGTTGAACTTGCGTCGGAACTCTTGAGGTTTGAGCCACAGCGGGATGCAGAGGCAGTGGACGTAGTCGGCTACGAACATGATGCAGCAGCCGGAGGAGAAAAGGTTGAGGTCTTCTTTATTGCTGAGAAGGGTGTTGGTGGATGTTAAAATGAGTGCGAGACAGAGCCTGAAGGACTACTTATTTGGGAACTGTTCGAGTCGTTGATCGACCCGGCCATAAAGGGAAGCAGTTGCAGCACCAGGCTGCCCACTGTCAAGGTTCGTCAGTCGTCAAGCCGTCCGGTTCTGTATGGCGGGAGCATACGCAAGTACCGCAGTCACCGCCACAAACATGCGAGCAGATGCCGTTCTGCCATTCTTCCTCTTGCATTTGAGCCATGGCCGGCTGAAGGTGCGGATGATCTGCTTGATGCGGGATAGTAGTAGAAGATATGCTTCGAAGCTGAAATGTGAGTAGAGCTGATTGTTCGAGAGTGAGAATCCACGACTACTATTGATCAGAAGGAAGAGGAGAATGGGGATGTGGTTGCTACCTGCACTGCTTGTGCGCCTTCTACATGTACGTTTGCAGAAGGAGCACAAACCTATGGTCGTGGACGCACATGCTTCAAGGCTACCACCGAGCGTTCTTCCTTCTCTGCGGCTTTCCTGAAACGGCAATCTCTGAGGTAGCTGCAAACTAATGGTTTGATCCAGTCTGCTACACATTCAGGCCAGACACAAAGTTTCGTTCTCTTTTCCAGCTCACGTGTACGATAATTTCCGATTTTCCTTGCACTGTACAATTCGTGCTTTCCGCGTGACAGGCTTGCCTGGCGCACTGCCGCAGCAGTCGGACGAGCGTTGCAATGGACACGAGCATCCAGTTTTTGTGGTCCTACCATCATGATTGCTGTACACGTGTCGCAGCAGCACGCCGTGTACTCGTCTAGGGTTTGCGGAACTTAGTGTTACACGAAGGATGGCAGTTGCAAGGCTAAGCAACGTCCGTTAATGGCAGAGTGCCCGTTGATGGGCTGCGGGCGAGTCCGCCTTGTCGAGTCCACCTACCCTGAGAGTTCTATGCGAAGGCATACCAGGTGTGGTTCGTGAGGCATGGTCGCTCTCAGAGTCCTAGTGAACAGTACATCTTTGTTGTAGTGCATATCCATGTATTGTATCATATGTCATATACACCTGTTAAAATTCGTGTCTGTGAAAAGGATTGATATGGGATATATGCCTTGTGTTGATGAAAGCTCGGAGCCCGGCAGTCAGCCCTACGCGAATCCATCTACGTCACATGTCAAGCCAAAAAGTATGTTTCTTTGCGCGTGCTTTGGACCATCTCAGACTCGACGACAGCCACCGCGACCAGCGATGAGAGGCGCATGTGGTCTCAACGCGCCTTCCGTATCTCTGCTACGGTTTTTGCGAGGCCAGCTTGATGCGCAAGTCCACACGCAACGCCACATATCGACTGCTCGCCAGATAAGACGACCGAAAGTCCCCCTTAGCCGACAATGCCGCGCCCCAAGCACATCTCCATCACGTCTTGCCTCTCCACCGCACGCGGACCGTCATTCAAACCACGATAGACCGCCGCAGACTCGGGAGTTTACCACATCATCTCAATTACGACAATGGCTATGGAGACGGATGCGACCACCACCAGATCACGGCGGAGGGGAAGGAGGACATGATGGTATGCCCACGTTGACGGGATTCATGGATGATCACATTGGTCTCGGCAGTGGTTCGCGTAATATCAAGCCGGCGAATGCGCTCATGTTGAGGTGTACGGAGTTTGACGAGAACGGGAAGCCTATCCTGATGTCTGGAGAGTTCAAGAAGACCGAACTTGGCACAAAGTACTCGCTACTACCTCGTGATCTGCGAAAGATCGATAGCAGCGTTCTGCCGCATATCATGGTTCGGCCGACAGCTATCCTAATCAACTTGCTGCATTTGAGATGTCTGATCAAGCATAATCGCGTTCTCATATTCGACTCCTACGGCTCAAGTCAGACCCATGCACAAAGTCTTTTCGTCTACGATCTCCAAGGCAAGCTACAGCAGAAAGCTTCTCCTCTAGTTGGCAACCTGCCATATGAGTTCCGGGCGCTGGAGGCTGTGCTCCAGTCAGTCACCACAGCACTGGAAAGTGAGCTTGACAACGTGCGAAAGCCTGTTGTACGAGTACTCCAGGAATTGGAGGAAGACATTGACCGCGACAAACTCCGCCATCTCCTCATCTACAGTAAAAAGCTCACCAGCTTCGAACAGAAAGCTCGTCTCGTCCGAGACGCCATAGACGATCTACTCGAAGCAGACGATGACTTAGCAGCCATGTATCTCACCGAGAAAGCCAATGGTCACGAACGCGAAGAAGACAATCATGAGGACGTCGAGCTCCTGCTGGAGTCTTACCACAAAGTTGCAGACGAGATTGTGCAAGTTGCCAGCGCCCTAGTCTCAGCCATCCGCAACACAGAGGAAATCGTCCGCGCTATCCTTGACGCCAATCGCAATAGTCTAATGCTTCTGGAATTGAAAGTGAGTATAGGAACCATGGGCATCAGCGTAGGCATGTTCGTTGCAGCACTGTACGGCATGAATCTGGAAAACTTCATCGAAGAGACAAACTGGGGTTTCTGGGGTGTGAGTGGCTTCTCGTTCGTCATCAGCATGATTGCCTGTGTATACGGTCTACGACAGCTACGAAAAGTACAACGACTAAGGATGAGGCCAAGTAGTACTACTAAGTCTGATCGATATATGCTACGCCTGACGTCCTCCGCCGAGAAGGAAGACGGATCGAGGTCATTGGGCGAAGCTGTCAAGGCTGTCAAAAATGCGGATCGGATGAAGAAATGGGGTGAGGTGCAGAGAGCATGGAAAGATGTTGGTACTGGTGTGAGAAATGCTCATGGCAGAGGGTAAGGGTTCGATGGTTTGTACAAAAGAGGAAGTCAACTCCACTTCTTTTCTGCGGGATGGCGTTGGTCTTGGGACGGCATGGGCTTGTCAGTCTGTAGTGAGCAATGTATACCTAGAGTATGCATGAACCGGCGCCATGTCTTCGGATGATTTGTAAAGGCGGACCTCTCTCTGGGCAGTGAGCGCGCTTGACGTTCCCTTGTCACTTTCTTTTCCGTCTGATTCCGAGCCATTGCTATCGAGCATCTTCCCATGAAAGGAAACAGACTTCTACACCAACCTGTCGTCGTGTGCTTTCGACTGGCGCGCTATAGCAACTCGAAATATATCGTTGCGTCCGAATGTCGAAAATGGACAAGATTGAACAGAGTTCAATGAAACGGTCATGCAAATACTCGAACGGGATTGGTTCGTCTAACCATCCACTCATAATCGGCTCAGACAGCAATGATCCGCCTCGGCAAAGGCTCGCAATTGACGGCAGGATCCACGAGCTGTGAGTCCGTGAAACCGTATTTTGACAAGGTATGGTACGCGAGGCCATGAGGGGGCAGAGAATGCAGACTACCCCTGCCTTTCGCGACAGCAACTCATGCGTGCGAGACGTCGCATATCCTTTGCGGCTCGAAAGCCGGCAGCTCTGTTGCATGATCCACGACTGTGGCGTGATCTGACCACCGATACGGGCCACGCTCGGCATCATCAATATGCCCGCTGATAACACTAACAGGTGCGGTCGTCAGGAATCTTCCCGGATACAGAAACCTCAGCAGAGACCTACCAATGCTGGCGCTGCTGCGCAGTCGAGTCATTCCAGCGGTGATCCGAAGGACCAGATTGGAGCGGAGAGTACCTGGATCGACTTTAATGCTGTCTCCTCCGATCGTAGCCGCAAAGATGTTCGTTCCCAGGCTGCGCGAGCGAGTGCCGCCGCACGACGAGCGACCCTTGCGAAGAAAGCAGCGAGACAAGGACAACAACCTGGATCGCTAGTGTTTTCGCTCCCAATGCCATCGCCGCCACAAAGGAAATCCCTGCCGGTGCTAGCTCCACCTGCTAAGACGACTATCATTACGACTCTATCCCCCCAGAGACCCGCGAATACCGTGGCAGCTCTGGAACAAGCGGTCGTCAGGCATGCTGTCCAGACGCAGAGTTCGCCTGATCAGGTCTACTTTCAGCAGATGGTTGACATCGTTATTCGATTCCTGGATGACCGGCCTACATCTCTATGCCAAGAAGGCGAGATCTCGCTGGCGCATAGCTCGATTCGATCGATGCTGTGGAACGCCATGACGGGCAACACCACGCTATTCCAGGTCTCTCTGTTCTTGGCTGGCACCTACAGCAACACCTGTGGACTTCCACGCCAGGCTCTGAGGCATATCGGAGCTGGACTAGCAGTGCTACGGGGTGCATCACTTAATGCTATCCAGGAGAAACTTGCCGTAGCTGACGCGGAAAGCATTGCTCCTGTGGCGATAGCTTTGCTCGCGGGCTGGGAGAGGCGATACGGCGATCAACAGTCTTATGAAGTTCACATGAAAGCATGGAAGACACTGGCAATTGCTGGTCGAAGTCTAGAGGAGCAGAACGTGGCTACTTTGACCGATCTGGCGCTGGAGATGTACCGTGGATCCTTGGACGATGGTGGACAGCGCACACGATCCATGGGCCATCTGGTCTCCTTACCCGCCGGCTTTCGGGTTTTCGACATGCGGCGAGTGGAGATGCGCAGTCTGCTATCGCTAGTCGCGCAAATGGCACTATACGATCCACACTCCAAGGCTGAGCCGATGCGCCTCAGACATGTAGCCCTGGAGAACATGTCCTGGAGTCCCACCCACACGCACGGCTTTGAGCCAGGTCCAGATTATGAAGACTCATATGACCCAGCTGTCCTGTCTGCTTTATACCACGTCCGTGCAGCCAACATAAACATCTGCGGCGTGCTACTGCAACATACCATGAACGTTCATAAGATCTTTTGGAACTTCGACATGAAAAATGGAATGATAATCCATACGAGCTCTTGCCGGCATCTCCAAACAGAGCTCCTGATGGGCACGCAGTATGAGTACATTGCCCTCTGGGCTAGATTCATGCTGTGCGCGATTGCGCGGGACCCGTTGCAGGATTCTCTGCTCATTAGTACGCTGCATAGGATGAGAATCTATGCCTGGCCGCAATTGAGAGCTGTGTTTTTGAGCTTGTTGTATGATGATCAGCTGATGAGCGGGTTTTGTGAGGCTTTGTTCGATATTCTTGTAGCACATCCAGAGTGGGCAGGGGATGATCGAAGGCCGTCAACTAGTCTGGTTTCGAGGACGGAGATCAGCTATAAGGCGTGATCTCGCATTTGTAGAACCATCATCATGCTACGATTCCACGAATACAGTGGTTCTGTGGGACATGCTTTAGCCTAAGCCATGCTTCACAATGGGTCGTCGACATTAAGATGTAAGCATTGTCACTCCTCTATACAACACAAGAAGCTGACTGTATGACTAGCACTCCATCGCTATGTGCCACCGCGATTACACGACTCCTTAAAGGTACCATGAGACAGCATCATGGTCCATTCCCGACACTCAACCGTGACAAGTCCTGCGCGGCTAGACGTCGCTGCCCTCTCGCTCGATCTGTTCGATCTTCTCACCCTTCTGGCCTGCAATGATAGAGTGAGTTGTTGGGTCGATATCGATCTCGCGCTCATATACCGCGACCTCAGCTGCATCACCGAAAATGGCGGCAACTTCCTCGAGTGGGATGCCTACGCGTGCGTTAGCCATGGATCATGCCAGGTTCGAGGCCTCCCGGTCCAATATACCCTTAGTATCGGGAAAGAAGATCTATAGATGGTAGTCAGCACCACTCCAATCCACGAGAGTAATATGACATCTCATCACTTACCCACATGCAAATCCCGCCGATCGTGCCGGGAATGATCATCGCGAGGCTGTTGGTCATCAGTATCTACTCGGCGGTCGAGACAGAGAGGACTTACTAGAACTTCCAGCCGATGCTCAGAAATGCAACTGGGGCTGATTGTAGCCAGACGATGTTCATGAAACTGATCATGGCCACCCCTAAGCAAATACCTGGGAGGCAGGAGGTTAGCTCTGTTCCCAGACTCGCTTCTCTGTTTCTCACCTTTGGCCCTGATATGAGTCGGAAATATCTCGCCAAGGTAGGAGAATTGTGTTCCGTCCAAGCAGAGACCGTAGAACACTTGGAAGACGAAGAACATGGCAACGCAGGCGAGCAGTGCAGAGGTATTGGTCGATGTGGCGTTTTCCACGAACGTAGCTACCAGAGCAGCCTCCACGATCAGCGTTGCCATACATCCTAGTACGCCAAACGCTATGTATTTTGGCCTGGGAAATCGATCGACGAAGAATGGTGCCGCAAGGTTCATGAAGAAGGCGAATGTGAGCCACGCTGCAGGATATAGCAACTGCTTGACAGGCGAAAAGCCAAGCTGCTTATAAAGAGTGGGACCATAGTCTGTGTCGTTTCGTCAACAAGGGCATACCTACTGGAGAACGTCCGCACATACTGTTGATGACCAGGACGCCAGAACATTGGCAGATGCCACATATTCCGATGGCTAGCAAGGCGCGCTTCCGATAGGACGGCTTCCTGATTATGTGCAGCCACGAACTACCCAACGTGCGATCAATCTCGATTTGTCTGCGGATCTGGTAGAATTCTGCTGCAGCCAGGGTGTGATCTGGATCACTCGCATCGGCATGCAGTCTGACGAGCACTCTTTCTGCTTCGGCATCACGACCTTGCATGCAGAGCCTATCACGAAAGATCAGTGTTGTGCTTTATGCGTGGTCGAGACTCTGCTTACCATCTGGGACTCTCGGGCAGGAATGGCAAGCCAGCAAGCAGACACAGTGGCCAGAAGATCGATAGTGCCATCGGAGGACGCCAGGTATTGCTCCCACCACCTTTCCAAAAGTAGAAGCCGAACCCCACCCATCCTTGCACCATATAGCCGATGAGCAAGAAGATGGCATGCATGTCGACAAGAGCACCGCGCATCGAGACGGGCACGATCCTGAATGGTGAACACGTTAGCTTTGCATGCCGGAAAGAGAAGATCACCTCGAGCAAATGCATGTGTGTCTGCAAATCAGACAAGTTGAGAATGCGCTGGCAGAAGGCATCGCCAAGTCGGAAGCAACAAAGGTTGGAGGTTCATCAACTTACTATTGACGTGTCAGCACAGGTTCCCGTTCTGCGCGTTTGCTTAATGAATCTGTACCTCGTTCATTAGAATGGGCACGGCGGCCAGAATGCCAAAGCTTCCTGCTCCGGCGAAGAACCTGAAGGCAATAAACATGCCGATCTCGACAGACGCAGTCATGACGGCGCCAGAGATAACGAGTAGGATGCAGGCGGCTGCGCAAGCCCAACGTCGACCCCATTTGTCTGCAATACTGGGCAGCATGAGCGTACCAATAACACCTCCTGTCTGGAACAGCCCATTAGTTGTTGAGAGCAGATCTGTCCCATCGGCGCGGGTATCAAGCTTCATGTAGGTAATGAAAGATGGTTGACCTGGCAGCTATGTCAGGTTTGGACAAGCATGGTATGGCGATCAGGCATACCCAAAGTCGTGCCGATAATGGACGCAGAGTAGCCATAGCTTATGGAGCCTATGCCAAGCATACATAGCACGAAGAAGGTATAAGCATTGAGCTTCTGTCGATGCAGCACTCTGCCGTCCTTCTCGACCGCCATCTTGTCTCCACAACCAGATACTTCGGGTGAACAACTTGCGAAGGGATGTTGAGGTACAACAGGAGAGACTACCCACGAGATTTTCTTAGAGGCATAATCAGATACTTATGCGATCGCCTTGAGCCTCCCCACTAGGCTAACAAGCATACCGAGAAGTGGGTTCTCAGATGCCTTGTACCCAATGACATCCATATCCCCACCGTCACAACTGCTCATATCACATCACACGTGGGGAGGATAACGTTGTCCGACAGAAATGAGCCGCGAATACTGCTGAAGGCCGCTCAGTCAGCACGGGAATATGGTGAGATTTGGGAGCAGGCCGAGGGTGATGTCGTTCACCCCCGCAGAATCATACAATTAAGCTCGGTCAACCCCATGGGCAGCTACCAAGCCATTGACTTTCGGACGTTCAGTACGATTACAAAGTCTCTTTTTCCTGCCTATGCCCACATGGCGTTTAGCCGTCTACAAGCCCGCCACAGGAGGCCCATCACGTTCTGATTACAACACCTATACCCAAACCTCTCGCCTCCCTGACACAGCATGCCAAGCAGGTTCTCGTTTTCGCACCAACCAGTGCATTCTCTCCTACCTTAGCACACCATGCTCTAGCAAGTAACTCAAGGTCATGTGTGCCCCTGCAGTCGAGGACTACGACTTCACCATCCCACCCTCCTGTACCTCGCTCCTCAGGTGAGGAGAGAGCACGAGGTCGCTTCTCGGGACCTGCAGATAGTAGCGAGGCCACTGGTATGATGCTATAGTGGTGCTCGAAGTGCAGCGGATGGGCTGGTGGTGGAGGCAACTCCTTCTCGATGTCGACGAGACTAAGTGTGATCCCTGAGGCGCGCGCCGCGTCTGCTCGTGCTTGACGAGAAGACTTGTCGGTGCGTGATGTGTCAGTGAATGTGGATGCCGATTTGACATTGACGAGCTCCGACTTGTTCGGGTTAGTCGCTTCTGCTGCCCCTGTCACTGCTCCACGGGCGCTGTCGAGATCTACAGCCGTAGGCGAAGATGAGTCCGCTGGTTCAGTGGTCGGACTTGTGGGCTTCCGGGGCTGTGGATGGCATGGGTAGGATGCGACGAAATTCACATCATAAGTGAGTGGTACTTCCAAGCTTCCCAGTCTCGTATTAGCAGGTGCTGTGAAGATCATTGTGGCAACATGTGTGCTCGTCACGTCGATTTGGTCCTCCTCCACTTTCATCAGCTTCGAGCTGCTGTGGGTAGTATCAAACGATAGTCCTTGATACTTGACATCGTTGCCCATGACAAACGGCCCATCAAGCGGTGTAGAGAAGTCTCCAGCTTGTAAGCTTTTGATGGTCGCTCCGTGCAGAGGATCCGAGTCGCTCGCCACGGCTCTCGTGTCCTTGATCCGAAGTGTCTTCGTGTCCGTGTTTGGTACATCCTTGATGTCGAGACTGACCCAGCCATCGTCAATCCTGCCACTGTCTGCAATGATGGGCACAGACAACCATTTCATGCAGTCTTGAGAACCTCTGGTAGCGGCCAGCACACGCCCAACCACACAGCTCTTGCTCCAGAAACCTCGTCCTTGGTATATGAAGCCGCCGTACAAGTTTGCCTCGTCTCCCAGGGCCTCGATAGCTTGCGAACTATTCTCAAGTAGGGTCGAGATAAGGAAATGACCTGCTGATTCTCCCGGCAAAACGAGACCAGCAAGCCAGGACCGAGATAGCCAGCCTCCGACCTCAAAGCCATCTCCGTGTTCCTCACTCGACGGCGAAGCAGCCAAGAGCTGGATGCTGTTGGCAGTAGTCATTCGGCTCAGACCAGGACGTGCTTGGTGCTGACCCATCAGGCCACCCAGCCAACTCTTCCTGTTGGCAGACGGCGTGTATCCTGGTAAACGAGGACTGCTCAGCGGGGTGGCATATGTACTGATGCCACTGACTGGTCGCTGGACGCCCGGGACTGCAAGAGCATCACCACGCGTCTGCATCTTAGTGTCGGACAGTCGAGCTTCTAGCTGCGTCTGGACGTCTTCCAGATGGGGCCACTGCAGCTTCTCTGCAAACGTCAATAGTCCAGCAAGCTGTTGCTCCTGATTTCGTGGCGAAAGTACTGGTTGCACGATTTGCTCTTCAGCCTCCTCTGGTGTTTCTATGGCCGTCCGGAATGAGAAGGCGCTGAACAGGCTGACTCGCTTGTCTGCCCTGCTCGTCTCCTCCAGGGTTTTAGCACGGATGATGAGGTTCTTGAGAAATGTTCTGCTAAGTACGAGATCCCATTGGATTTTCTTGGACTGGCGAGCGTCAATGATATCGATTTCGTCATCGGACAAGCTTCCGGACATTCGTTTCACGGCCTGCAGACGCACAAGCAGCTCTGACGCAAGGGTAATTTGAAGAAGCAGAACATCCCGCTCGGATGGCTGGGCGTTGTCATCTGCGCCCGTAGGCTCCGCCCCTTCACTAGCCCACAACAATTGCCCTACCCGTATTCTCCACTCGACTTGGCTGAAATTATACCACAGCTCCTTCTCACCAAGCACTTTCTGAAGAGCCGTGATCTGCGTCCTGAGCGTCACATCGCCCGTGCCAGCGCCCGTTGTGCCAAGCTCGCCATCCAGTAGTCTACCAAACAACTCTTCACCCATCTCCTCAACCTTTGCTTCGGACCATTCTGGCTGTGACAGATCTGGGTCGTGCTGTGCTGCATCAAGCTCGCCGAGCTCCGTCAGTCGATGTATGAGGACTTCCATATTCAGCTCTCGTAAGCCGAGTTGTTCCGGATCGGTAGAGAGTATTGCACGTTTGGTATCAAATGATGGTTCGTCCGGCCTGACTGCGCTATCCGCAATCGCCAGCTGCAGAAAGTGCTCGAAGCCTATCGTGCCGGGATCAAGACCGTTTGCACTAAGCATGCTCGGTAGCTCCAGTATATCGCTGTCGAGGTCGGTGGGCTTCGTGCCATACTTTGTTGGCAACTCGCCATCCGCTGTCTCCCGGGTTCGGTGTAGTCCGAGTGTCGAAGCACCGAAACTCGAATGAAGCAGGGGTGCATGATCAGTGCCATATCTTTTGCTCGCTTCCACATCGATCCCTCGGAAGACGACCTGTGGTCTCCACAGCCCGTCACCATCCTCTTGCACCTGGAAGTAGGGTGCTCCCACAAACATCTCCTCGACATCACGCTGACTCAATGGATGTCTATCCAGCGCAGCCTGGCTGGTAGCTTTCCTATCTAGCTCAACCTGACTGCTTGTCTTCAACGGACTAATCGCCGCTGAAGAGCTAGCCTGTCTGGAAGAGGCGCGGACGCGTTGCTGAACCAGAAAAGTGCTGCTTTGGATCTTCCCTTGCTCTTCCGGCTTGACAGGACCCACAAGCCGGTTGAGCACCTCATCACTGATGTCGAAAGAGCGAAGCTGGCTATCACGCTTTGAGACATTTCTGCTAGCTGACTGCTTTTGCACACGAGTCTTCTTGCGTACGGTCAACTGGCGTGTGAAGTTGTTCCCGGAGTCAGACGGTTTCTTATTAGTCCCTGAATACCTGAAACGGGATGAAGTCTTTCGGAAGAAGTCCTGTACTGCCTGCTTCCGTCTATTTTGCTGAAGTTGTGGCTCGGTCTCGTCCCTCTCTTCGGTTTGTGTTGGAAGTAGTGCTGCAGGTCGAGCATTGGGATTCTCCTCGGATGCCAACCACGCACTCGATTTCTTGTGTCGTAAGCTGCTCATCTTGAACGGAAGTCTAGGCAGACCAGGCAACGCAGCAGTCTTGCCATCGTTGGTGTCTTCGTTTGGCTGGCGGGGCACTTGTAAAGACGCTCGAAACTTCATGCCTGTGGATAGCAATGGCGATTTCGTAGTTGATGTCAAGAAAGGAAGTACAGACAACTCACACCTGCGCGACGCGAACTACAGCATGATACCCATGCGAGCCATGACCACGAGATCACGGCCCCAACCAGCATATTGCAGTACCGTACTCATGGTTTGGCCAGTGAGATGTCACGGTAATGTGGAAGAACCTGGTTGCAGAGCCGGTGTCCATCACCGCCATCACACCCGCACCATGCAAGTACATGGCGGGATTGCCTTTTGCAGCGAACTGCAATCAACCAAGACTTGGCTGTAGCGAGAAACTTGATGCCACACAGCAGGGATATGAAACGCGTGGTGAGACAATTTAATGATTTCAGGCGCGGCGATGTTTCGGCACGGGAGTGAGAGATTGAGTAAGATTTGCCGAGTCACGTGATGCAAGTATATCTGTATAAGGTTTTGATTTTATGCTTCAGCGACATTGACTTCGGCATCGTGCAGCTGCATTCTGCTAACGGAGTAGTCGGTGGCTTTCGACTTTAGCAACCGTACAAGCCAGACACCCTTTTCATCGCCATTTTGACGTGCGTTGTCCGCCCACGCCCAAAGCGCTGCGTCAAGCAGATCGATGAGGGTGGACGAGTTTGTGCGTGCGGGCTCATGGTTGCTCGTGGAAGTCGATAGCAAGGCGATTACGATGTCTTTGTCGCAGCCATGATCTATGACCGCTTGACGGAGAAGCTCTGTTGTGGGCTTCACACCCATTGACAGCAACGTCCCCACAGCATCCCTCGCACTCTCAGCTACTGCTTGCGAAATTCCGTTGGCAGCAGTCTCATGATGTATCGAGCTGAGAGCCGCAAGGTCACCTACCTCGCGGCTGAAAATGCGAAGAAAGCTTGTCCGCTCTGATGTCCAAGGACCGTGAAGCAGCTTGACTGGCGGGAGAAGTCCCTGAGCTGGCCGTAATCCAGACCAGGCCGTCAGGTAGTGGTCGGTCGTCCCATAGACACCTGCGTGCTGCTCTTGCAGCCATGTTTTGAAGAAGTCCCAGGTCATAAACTTGCAGCCTAGCAATCTGGTGGCCGCAGCAAGCTCGGTATCTAAGGTGATGTGATCGTCATCGCGATTCAATACAGTGCCCAGAATATGCGACGTCAGCTGTGAATGTAGATGCTGGCTACGAAGCTGATCTTTCAACCGTGGTGACGCGAAGGCGAGGTTGATGTTGGTTGAGTAGTCGAAGATGACTTGCAGGATTTCCGTGGGAAGCTCCTCGAGCCTGGACAAATATACGAGACGCCGTCTGCGCTTGCGTGGCTTGGACCCAGATCCCTCGGCTGAGTCATATGGTTTGGAAGGGTCTGATATGTCTACCGAGACTAATGCTTCGATCGTGAGGCCGTTGCGATGTCTTTTGCCGGAGGTCCACTTCTCATCACGAGTGGCGGAGCGCTTGCCACGGACAACGATCGGTGTGAATTGGGACATGTGGCCGATTGGGCGAGGCTATATGCTTCGAGGTGGTCCAGCGTCGTGCCATATGCTCATCGGCTGAAAGCACTAATTTCGACTGTCAGAAGATGCTTCATCTAAACTCATGTTGTAGAAGAATAGAAGTGTGACTTGTCTTTCAGAGATCTTGGTATGGTATGGTAGTAATCACAGAGGATCAGATACTATCTATTGTGCTTGGTTATGCATCATGATGTGGCAGTGGAAAAAGGAAACGGGCTCAACTTACATCATGCTCCAGAGCAAAGTCGTGTCGTCTGCCCTCGGTCTCGAAACGAAGAAGGCACTGCTTATGATGTCTATGTTTGTGTCAGCCTCCAACTTCGAAGGGACTCGGCAGGTATGCGTGTGTGTCTTGGTGAGAGTACGATCATAATATGTAAGATATTCAAAATCATAGAGGTCGGTCCGTTGAGAGAATCAGGCGTGAAACTCCGGTACTGGCCCTCAGCCGCAAATTTGCATAATCATGTAGGAGGGAGAGTGGTAGAGGGAGGGATAATCTTACCATTCAGGTGTCTGCAGCGTCGTGCTCATCATGTCCAAGGTGGCCAAGCAGAGTCATTTGGTCAATCAATCAATAGATACACATTGTGATATTCCACGTTTCTGAACACACGCTGGAAAAGTTTGGAGGTTGCGGCGAAAATGCCAAGCCCGTAAGCTTTGACCAAGGGTTTTCTCCTCAGCCTCTTCACTACTTCGACTGCAGGCACACCGAGGACTTCTGGCTGTGATTGCTCCGTATCGCTTTGAGGTCTCATCTGGCATGACGAGGATCGTGAAATGGACGGCGTATAAATGACATGATCGGGAGGGGTCAAGACGGCCAGGTGACACGATGCTACCACACACTACCAATACATGCTCGACCAGCGCACTGTTCTCGCCTGCATACACTACGAACGAGGTCGGCCAATCCATGCGCTCACATCACTGCTCTCATCTCATTACCGTAGTAGTATGGATTTGCGGCAGTGCCTTCATGTATACTTCACTCGACTAGGACAGACTACCTCCCGCTTCCTCACATTTCACCATATGGTAAGATGGAAGTCTTCACTCGATACACTTCACTGCTTCACTCGTGCGCTGTCTCTCTCAGCAACTAGGCTATCTTACTGTAGACATGCTATAAGTATGCAGCATAGCCATGCCCTTAGACACACTTCTCCCACCACATTTTAACCTCTCCAACACTTACCGCGTTGACTATCTCCAGCCCACACCAGAACGCGCCACATACTGAGGTAACCGAATATGAATACTTCGGGCAATGAAGATGGACCCGACCTCAGCAGACTGATGAACAAGGCCGGCCTGGGCAACAGCTTCCAGGCAATGACAGTATCTGCTCTGGACCAAGCTATTGCTAAAGCTCGCTTAAACGGCTGTGCCTCGATCAAGCGTGGAGGAAGCGTCGCAAGTCTTGCACTGCTCGTGGAGATCCGAGCCCAGGCTGACGTCAAGCCTCAGCACGATATGCCCTTGGCGAGCACAGCTCAGAATTCAAGTGGTCCTGAATCCTCCAGCAGTGTTTCTACGCTTCCCTCTGCTTCAGCACCAGTCGACGCTGGCCCCGGAGCTATTTCGGTCGGTGCCGACAATGCAAACGCGAATAGCCGTGTACCTGTGGTGTCTGATCAGAGCGCCGAGAGAGATCCGATGACAGCTCAGTCGCCTCGCACCCCTCTCTTCCAGAACATGTCAACACTCGACCAGGCGCTGAACCCACTCCGGTCGCCTGCTTCAAGGGTTGGCGGACTGCAGACTATATTGCCTGCTAAAATTCAAGACTTGTTCGAACTTGCGATCCAGATGGAAAATAGAGTTTGGGAGGACAAAAGCAAGCAGCGCTAAGCACGAAAACGCAAGGCTATCGAGCTCCAGCTCAGCCAGGAGCCGGACGATGAGGATGACATTAGCCAGGCGAAGCAAGTGGAGAGCGAGGTTGACGCGAACAGCGACAATTCGGGCGTCAGGACGCAGACTCACAAGAGAAAGCGGCTCGAGAAAAGACTCGAGCAGGAGGAGAAGACGGCCGCTAAGAGAGTCAAGGCCCGATCTACGGCTCGTGCTCGGCGTTTGCAAGAAGAGCTAGCAGATCGCAAGGCGAAGTTACAGAGGAAGCCACGCGATGTGGTCGGCCAGGCGTCGCGAAAGAACTTTGGAAATACAGATTATGTTCAGAGATCAGACAAGCTCTCAAAGGTCAAGTCGAACGCAGCGCAGCTTCAGGAAGTCGAGATCTCCAAGACGAAAGGCCCAAACTACTTTGGGCGGACAGCATCATTAGCCCCCGGCCTGAACTTTGACATGCTCAAGCAAGCGTCCAATGGTTTCACCTCGCAGCAGAGCATGGTTCCCGCCGCAACGATCGAATCAGGACAGGGTCTTCACGATTCCATCGGCGACTACACCCAGGGGGGCCTGATCTACATGCTTGGTCATCACCTGATGTGGTATGACCAGCCGTCCGACGAGTTTCTATCCTGGAGTATCGATCCTCTGTTCTTAGTCGTGCATGCTTTGGACAGGAACCACGAGAACCAGTCAGGCACAACTATTCAGTTCAACGACCGACGCCGGGCAAAGAACGAGAAGGACCAGCCCACAGATTTCTATCCAGCCCTTGATCTCGATGATACCTTCCAAGTACCAGCTGCGGAACTCTGGAAAGGCAGACAACCTACGAGATTGCATGCTCGGAAGTTCACCCAGGAGTTCCTGACTCATCACATCGTCAGGTGCGAAGACGACCAAATCAAGCCAGTGCACACTGAGAAGCTGATGGCGGATGGCTTGTACGAAATCTTCCCGTCCTTCCGTGTTCCGCCGGACCATCAGAGAGCTGGCTTGTATGGCGGGCAGATGTACTTCCGCACCGTCGGCTACCTTCCAGACCTGCGGCATTTCGCGGATGAGCACCCGAAGCCAATCTACTCATACGAGCACTGCGCGGTGATCGTACCGTTCACAATCGCGCTGCTGACAAGGGTGCAGTCCCTGACGCGCAACTTCATGTCCATCGCCGACGATCAGGATCCAGCAGAGATTGAGCCCCATCTGCATATCTTCATCTCCTTCCTGACCTTTGAAAAGCGGCCCCGGAACGACGAAGTGTATACAGCCTGGATTAAGGCTCACTACACGGCCGCAGATGTCCTCGACCTCTATGGTGACGGTACTGGTGGCGTTTAGCCTGGGTTTACCCACATCGCGAACAATCTGCCCGGCATGAAGCAGTATCTTGACCTCGTTCGGGACGCCGGCGCGGCTTTTGGTCTGCCGCCGCTTCCAGCGAATGTGGTGCGTACGCATAACATTACTACTGGAAGAGCGTACGAGGCGGAGGATCGGAGGCATAATAGGAATGGAGTGAAGGGTACGAAGTATGATAAGGACGAGCAGCAGGACAGGCGGGACAAGGCGAAGGCTGCGACGCAGGCGAAGAAGGAGGAGGCGAAGAAGCGCGAGGAGGCCGGGTTGAAAAAGAAGGTTGTCATGGCGGGCAGCACGACTTTGCAGGGGATTGGTGCGGTGAGTACGGCGATTGATGCTGCTGATGGTGCTGTGATGGCCGAGTTAGAAGCGGATGGGGTTGCTGGTGCTGATGTGGAAGAACATGGGGAGTTTGAGGCTTCGCCAGCAATTGCAGCGGATGAGGAAACAATAGGTATGGACGAGTGAAACTAAGGGTGGTGCGGTGGTTGAGTCGAGGGAGGCATGAAGAAGGACAGGGACCAGGCAAGACGGAGGGAGTATGTCAGAGGTGTGCAATTCGGTGGTGGGACAATTGGGCAGCTTGCTCACGGTCGTGACTTATTTTCCATCATGATCGATCTTAGGACTTGCTCCGATCACATCACACTTGGGTGCTGTACATCCGTGCTCTTATTGATAGCTCCCTACGTCATCGCTGACAGGGATTCGGGTAAACAAGCGTTCTTTCATGGAAATTGTAACCTGCATCCATACCAAAATGCCATCCATATTACCTCTCAGCAGTAGTCACTGGTCTTTGCAGCACCACGTACCAGGTGTAAAAGCCAGGCTTTCACCCTGAGCACATTCCTCGTCCGCCACGAGCACTGACAAACCGGAGCCTCGACACCAACGCCTACGACACAACAATGGACTCACCAATCGTCAAAGCCTCCCTGCAGGCAGCCCTCCTCAGCGGCATCTCCAACATCCTCGCACAAGCCATCACAGTCTACCGCTCAAACGTATCTCTCCCCATAAACCCATACCTAAACCCAGACTCATACTAACTCAGCCACCCTCACAGCCCCACCTCCAAACAACCACCCAAGCCCCAACCCTTCTCCAAACCTTCCTCTCCTCCTTCAACCCCACCGCCCTCTTCCACTTCGCCCTCTTTTCCCTCCTAGCCTGTCCACCAAACTACCTCTGGCAGAGCTGGCTCGAAGGACAATTCCCGGGATACGCGACGAAGCTCTCTCAGCTGGAGAAAGAAGCACTGGTCGACAGCGCAGTGAGTGGAAGGAGCACAGCCACAGACAACAAAAGCAATGGCAATATCACGAACCGCTCCAATGGCGCTATGACGGAGAAGAATACCCCGAGAACAGTGTCAGGCCAACAAGAGAAAGCAAAGCGCTCCTTAAACCTCCGCAATACAGCCATCAAATTCTCCCTCGATCAGACGATCGGCGCGGCAGCCAACACTGTCCTCTTCATTTCCGGCATCGCCCTACTCCGCGGGCACACTGTCGCCTCCATCCAGGCAGATGTACAACAGCATTTCTGGCCTATGATTTTCGCAGGACAAAAGCTGTGGCCGTTGGTGAGTATTCTGCAATTTACCGTGGTACCTTTCGAGTGGAGGACGCTGGTCGGTAGTTTCGTCGGGTTGCTTTGGGGTGTGTATTTGAGTTTGATTAGTGGAGGGAGCAAGTGAGGGATGGGTGAGTGAAAGACGAGGGAGTGGAGTGGAGTGGATGAAGTGGAGGTGTCGAGAGAAGAAGAGGCAACGGAGACTTCGGCGGCGATGGGCGACGGTCTTGGTCGATGTGGCGATGTTATGACTTTTCTTGATAGATTGATGATACCCCTGATATACGTTCCGAGACTACCCCAGGACGAGGCATATATGTCTCTATCTTCATCACACCTCTATCCTTGGTTGCGGCTTCTAGCTGTAGTGGCTCACTCCGAACAACGTGTCAGAACTCTCTGTTCATTGCTTTCATGTCTCGTTGACACATTATACGACTTCCTACACCACAAGTCTGCCACCACTACGATAATTCATCGGCTCCATCACCGTCTGACTAGCTCCAAGAGCCTTCCAATACTGATCCGAGTACCTCTTCAGCTCATCCGGCGTCCTCTTCTCCGACCTCATGAGACCGCATCGCACGCAGGGACAAGGTGGAGTCATCCTTCGGCCTCGGCGTTCCCAATCAGACTTCATCTGTTCCTCCACCAGCGTGGCGAATCGCGCAAGCGTCGTGGCACTACCAGCCTCCGCCGTAGCAAGTTCACTACTGAGACCCTCGGCGCCGTCACGACACCGACACGTACATTCCTGCTCCAACGCGCCGCTGAAGCTGAGGAGGAGTCGATCGGCGGCGCCCAACTTGCAGTCGATCGCCGTGGGCTGCCGCATCCCGCCCGTCTGGCTCTGCACCATGAACTCTAGCCTCAACGTCCATGATTTGAAAAGGTGCGCACCGAGCATCTTCGGCGACCACTGCGCCATCAGCGAGTCCTGCCACCGCTGGACATCATGGTCAGACATATGGCAGTCCAGCCGGAACAGGAACACGTTGTCCCGGAAGAACACCTCGAGTGCCTCTCGACGTAGCTGGGCGCTGACTCGCGATAAGGTTGGTAGTCTTGGCCATAGCGAGACTTTCGTCTCCGGGGCGGTGGGCGTCCGGGAGTACCGATCGCTCCAGAATGCGCGGATACGTGCGCGCTTGGACGAATCTCTGGGTCGGGTGACTGCATGTTGGGCCAGGCAGGTAAAGATTGGTTCGGGTTCGACCAGGACGTCTCGCCAGATCATTTCTCGGAGTTCCAGTGGTAGGCTCAATAGACATGGTTTCTGCTCTGCCATTGGCGTCTCTATCGGGACGGGTATATAGTAATATTCCCGACGGATCTAATTAGCTGGTACTATGCACTCGTCCAGTCCTCCAGATCGTCAGCAAAACCTTCCATAATCATCCGGTATGAAATGACAAGATCCGGCAAGAGCAAAGGCGGTCGGCGGCTCCATCGCATCTAATACTTTCCGTTGCAACACGTGCGGCACAACAATCGTACTAGCCTCGAGCACGCCAGCGATGGAGCGCAAGGCCGGAGCGGGCAATAATATGGTTTCATGCAAGGCTTGCAGCAGCTTCGCACCGCCAACATGCATGAGGTTCGTTTATCGGGGTTGGGTGGCAGATGGGGAAGGCCCACCATTCGGCCCAGACCGTCTGAGCGTCGGCGGCACAGCAGCTTGAAAGCGCTCGTGCACACATTCGTTCATGGCTGCAGTAATTGTTTTCGGGAGGAAGGACCAACTGGAGGCTGTGTGTTGCCGCCGCGATGTTATGTCATGTCGGGCAACACCTTGGTATGGTTAGCACAGCGTATTCATGTGCTGTGATTGCCTCCATTGAGATAATGGTATGCTCAGTCCGGAGGCCATCCCGCGTCGGTCGGTCGGTCGGTCGGCCATCTGGAAACAAGCCTTTCCTTCATGCGCCCATTATTGACGCTAAACGAGCATCTCCAACACGATTGGGATCTTGCTCGCTGCTGGACAACAAGAGGCTGATTGATGGAGCAGCAGGAACGTGCAAATGGTTCTCCTCAAGCTCATCGGCAGATTGGCACAATTTCAAATAAGGCCATCCTCACACTACATCAAACCCCACCCAGAAACATGACAGCATCGACGTCAACATTATTGCCCCGCCATCATAGAGCGAGCTTCCCATTGATCAATAAAACAGAGCTCTACAACTCCTGATGAGCTTCCGATGGCGGCGGCTTTTAACCAACATTATCTCCAGAGCGGACGAGAGGCGAGGTGTCTGGAAATATGTACCGCATCCCAGTGATATCATCGCAGCTCTGCAAACGTAGTCTCTTCCCACTCTCACATCATACAACCCCCAACTCCTTCTTCCCCTCCCCCTCCCCCTTCCACACCCACTCCCCACCAACACAGCCAAAACTACACCACAGCACACTGCGAACCTACGCAACCATGACCTCCACCCAAAGCAAAGCCTGCTGCACCGTTCCCCCGGTCGTGGCCGAAGGCTACAAGCCCAAAGGCGACTACATGCAAGTGGAAGGCATGAAGACCTACGCCACGGGACCCAAGAGCGCCAAGTCTGCCGTCCTGATCGTCTACGACATCTTCGGCTTCTTCCCGCAGACCCTCCAGGGCGCGGATATCCTCGCCCACAGCGACCAGGACCACCAGTACCAGTGTTTCATGCCCGATTTCTTCGACGGGAAACCCGTGCCCATTGAGTGGTACCCGCCGGACACGAAGGAGAAGGGGGAGAAGCTTGGGGAGTATGTTCTTATTCCTGCTCAGTCCATTCTGCCTAGGAGACTAGGCTAGAGAACAATGTCTCTGACATGCAAGGACAGATTCTTCCAAACCTCGGCCGCACCCCCGAAAACCCTGGAACGGATCCCCAAGGTCCTCAAAGCCATCCAGGCCGACCGCCCGGAGATCAAAGAATGGGCCATCCTAGGCTTCTGCTGGGGCGGCAAGATCGTGAACCTCGCCTCGCAAAAGGACACTCTATTCAAGGCCGCCGCTTCATGCCATCCGGCCATGGTCGACGCGAATGATGCGCCCGGTATTACCATTCCATTCCTCATGCTGCCGAGCAAAGACGAGCCGAAGGATGATGTGAAAGCGTGGCAGGAGAAGGTGAAGGTCAAGAATGAGGTGGAGTGGTATGACAACCAGATTCATGGGTTCATGGCTGCAAGGGGGGATTTGAAGGATGAGGGGGTCAGGAAGGATTATGAGAAGGCTTATGGGAAGGTGCTGACGTGGTTTCATGAGAATATGTGAGTTCCGAATGTCCCCTTGTCACCGTGGTGGTATTCATGGGCATGCTCGAGTTCTGATGTGCACCGTGTAGGTGAGTGTCTAGGCGTGGACGAGAGAGAAGCTGATGGGCACTCTTCTTCCCAGGACTGGCACGGGGTCGAAGCTATGAGTGGCAATGACACGGCCAATGTTATGCGTATATAACACAGGCAGGACCAAAGAATTGCTTAATCAATCCTTCTCAAAACTACGTGTCCATAGGCTGTTGGGTGACAGTAAATCCCAGACTACTACACTACGCGACAACAACCCAAGTATCAAATACAATCATAGCCGTGAGGCTCAACGCACCATATCTTCCCTGGAAAACGCCATGGCAACACCCTCTCCAACTTCAATAATCCCGCTCACTCAATCCCACCCTTTCTCCCCCATCCATCAACTCACCCAAGTCGCCGTTCCATCTGCTCCACCCTCGCCCGGAACCCCCTCACAATCTCCCGTATATGCTTAATCTTATCAAATTCCGTCTCCAGCTCGTCGATCTGACGGAGAATAACTCTGAAGCGCGCGATTTCCGCATCGGCCATTTCGATGGCGTTGCCGGCGCGGTCGTAGTGGGTTTGGGTTGCCGTTTCTGTTGCTCTGTTGAGCTGGGACAAACGACATCAAAGTTAGTTCTGACGACGAACAAAGGTTTTGTGGAGGGAGGGTGGGCGGGTGGGTGGGTGCGTACTTGTTCTAGCCTTTGGGAGATTGCTCCCATGACCCGGTCAAAGTGTCGTGATAGCAGTGTCAGACTCCCCGGGTCGAGTAGTAGTCTTCCTTGACTGCTGGCTTGGGAACCAGCGGGACTGCGGGTCTGGGCATGGGCGAGCTGTTGGTGTTGGCGGAGGGTCGCGACTTCCTGCGCTGAGAGACCGAGACGGGTGTCGGGGATCGACGTCGGTGCGGTCGTCTGCTGCTGTTGTTGTTGTTGTTGTTGCTGTTGCTGCTGTTGTGAAGACCGCGCACGGGGCTGTGTATGTGGATGGGCGGTTGGAGGCATAGGTGGGATCTGTCGCTATGGGGACTTCTATGGCCCGTAGCCAGCTCGACGTCTTCTGCTCATCACCTCTTCCACGACTACAGTGCAGACCGCGCATGTCTTGTCGTCGTAGTAGTAGTCGGAGTCGCAGCAAACTTCACCTTTCACCTTTTACTTACTTTCACTCCCCTGCCGACCAGCCGCCCTCGCTCGTGCACACACACACAGACACACACACACTCACTCGTCGAGGTCGGGATGATTATTCGGTAGGGCTGAGCACGCGGCGCACGTTGTTCGAGGCCATATTTGTCCAGCGACAGGCGACGGCTTGTCTAGCAGGCTAGTCTGGGGTTGCACCGTCGCACAGGTCGAAACAGATGACCTGCTCCTTACTCACCTTACCTCAAGCTCTCTTGCCGCTTCGGCATCGGGGAAGCTTGACCGGTGCAGTGAGAAGATTCATGGCGATGCTTGGTCTGAGCGCTGATCACTCTCGTTTCATTACCGCGCGCGAATCTGGGCGTCTACATCATTTCCGCCATCACATCTCAAAGCAGAGTGGGAATGCGACGATGATGTATCGGAAGTATCAATGAGGGCCAGCGAGAACTTCGGTCCCGAGCTTGCATGCGGCCTGCAGCTCCCACGCGAACGCCATGCTTCACGAGTCTCACAGACCACGGGAAAGCATGATCGAACTCTCCTCTGCAGGTACTGCTAGCCGATGAGACGACTGGCCATGAATTCGATTGTACCCATAGATAGTCCTATACGTCATATATATATATGGAATAGACATGCTCCAAGATACTCCATGGCCGGCTTCATAGCACACCATGTCTTGACTCCGAGGTAATAAAGTGAGTGAAGCGAGAATAATACCATACATAGACTTCCATTCTCGGATGAAGCTACTTTCTATCCTTCGGTGTCGACGGAAATGAACACAGGCCAAGACATACCCATGGTTTCACTCTAATGCTCGCCGCCTCACTTCGAGGTCGCTTGCATGGCACAATGCTTCACTTTGCGACCTCCCGCTCCCTCACTCGTCCACGTGACCTTGATGGACTGCCTGGCAAGTAGATGCTCCATACAACAGGACAGCTATATGAGCATGGCCATGGCCATCGCCTTAGCTTGCACTCTTCTTACCTCTTCATCCCTCCACTCCTCCAAGCTCTGATAGACCAAGCAAAAGGCCTCTCCCCTGCCACGAACACACGCGACTCTCCGGCAGATTCCAACACCACCACCAGAATGGACCCACCAACACATCTCTGGCGTACCTGGTCCCCCCAATCCCACGGTCTGAACACCACATCACACTTCTCCCCAGCCTCACTACTACATCCCACCCATCAACCCCCCATTTCATATCAACCACCCACAACCACCACTTCATCCACAGCCACCGAGCTCCAAAATGTCCTCGCCGGCCGCCACAACTCACGGAACCGCTTCCTCTTCTTCTCCGACACCCTCCACTTCTCCCTCCAATTCGCGGCCCAGAAGAAATCGGCCGGCTGGACGAATATCCAGGTAACGTGTCTTAATACCGCCACCGCTCGAGACTCAACCGCCGGAAAGGTCGTGTTCTATCATATTCCCGATCTGATCAAAGCGACGGGTATGCCGACCCGGACGAACAGGGATGGCGAGATGATCGATTATGCCGGGGAGTGGGTGGCGATCGATACGGATGTCTTATCCGGAGCGGGTAGTAGTACGGCGGGCTTTGACATGTTGCTGGATCGGGGACTTTACTCTTTGAGCCCTGAGTTGGGCTTGCAGGCTGAGAGGAGGAGTGTGCATCTGTATTCTGCGCTGAAGACTTTAAGAGCTTATTGTTTTGGGTCCGGGAGGAGCTGGCAGGTCGGAGAGATGGAGATGGCGATTGCTGTGAGGTTGGCGGCTGCGTTCGAGGGTGTGGGAGGGCAGGGGATGGTGTGGGCGGGTGGGGTGGTGCAGATGCATTTGGTGCCTTGGTTCTTGTCGATGAGGAAAAGGGATATGTGCAGTTTGAATCCCTTGAAGAGCAGGCTGATATCTGTTGATGCTAGACCTCGACAACCTGTTGGCGGAAATGGCACATCGACTGCGAGTGGCTGTGGTACTCTTGCAGGAACAGTGGCAAGTCGTGGTATGAAGAGAAAAGTCTCGGAAGCCATCGACCTAACTGGCGACGACGACAACATTCTCATGCCAGCTAGTAAGCGACAAGCCCTGCGAAAAAGCATGGCTCCATTCAAACGCGATGTGCCGGCACCGAGCTACAGCACCATGTCCTTCGCAATCCCGCAGTCGGCCAGATCTCCTGAGATCGAGCAATGCGAAGCACTCATGTCGATCATGGAACATGGACAGCTACGTCTCCAGGCTACAGACCTTAGTACTGTCATCAGCACAAGTACTTTGGCGCAAGATCGTGCAAGTTGGCAGGCATGGTTCAGGGAAAGTCGGGATCGTGACCGAGGAGGTCGGCACGAGTATGCCGGTGCTTTTGGTGGTGTGCGCATTGGCGGGGTCGAGAAGGAAAGGCGCTATGGTCGGAGATTGCTGCGTGTGGAGCGAGCAGGTCGTCGGCGGAAGCTCGACGGACGAGCGAGAGAAGGAAGGCGGTTCGAGCGGCGATGTGTTTGAATCCGAGGGGAGGAGATAAGACACGGTCTGAGGGAATACGTGGCCAGGTAGACTGTGCGGCCCGCAGCAGCATATTTGAATGTTGCGCTGTCAACTGCTCGACGACCGTGCCCATCGCTTTGCAAGCACTTTCACGTCGCGAAGTCGTAGACAATGGCTCCATCTTTCTTCCAGTATTATCACGATGATGTACCCACCGCCCGCTCCACTTTCGTAGAGCCCTTACTATCAAGCCATGCTCCTATCGCAAGCGATATGACCGGCCACTGCGCTTTCATGACAACAAAGAGATCAGACTCTGCACTCCGACCCCGATCAAGCATCTGTCGCGTCAACACACCAATCAATGACCTTCCCAGCTGGCCACCGCCAGGACCCCATGCTTCGGATGATGTGCCAGCTCGAAACTCCAGCTTCTCGTAATCCAGATTGTCGAACACGGTGTGGCTGACATAGTACATGGTTTCTGTCCCCCGCTCGGATCGTAGAGCACGAGGTAGGAACATCGCTGCTTCTGCCGTCATGGCTGAAGTGTCTGGATCTTGTGACCGGACTATCAGCCAGCCGAGGACGTCAGAAGTAAATTTGTTGATGATTGCTCGTGTGGCTTTCGTGTCCAAATTATTCTGGCTTGATGCAAGCAGATCTCGCCCAAGGTCTTCTTCAGAGGTTGGGTCAATGTGGTAGAGCTGACGATATAGTCTAATATTTTCTTCTTCCTGTAACAGCGTCCAGAGTGGGGCTATATGCTTGTCTTCGATCTTCGCGATCTCGACGGTGTGACCGACCACGTCAAAGGCCGTGGCAAACATGCTCAAAGTGGGGTAAGGGCAGTATTCGTTCAAGAGGTCAGTGATATCCGTATGTACTGTCTTGATCTGAACTCATGTTGCATGTTGGCACATGGCAAATCCTCTCAACAACCCGTAACCAGTGCTCAAACAAAGATCCCTTCTGCTCCTATCGATACAATCACCGTCTTGTGATCCGGCGGTGCTGTGTCGAGCTGTTATACGCCTGGAGAAACACCACACAGCTATTGCGTGTAGTCAATGTATAATTGCTCTGAGCTGCGGTCAGACCGCACGATTTAATTCGCAGGAAGTAAGCGGTGTGCTGGCATATCAATGCACCTTTACCCGCTTGAGGCCAAGCGTCGTTTTGCGGGACTTGGCGTGCTGCATGGGTTGTGGGTCAGTACGACTCCACCACAAGTACTTTAACATTGGCCACCTAGCAGAGTCCTGTATGTAGAGCTAACCCAGGTACGGACCGAGTGCGATCCAAGGGTGTCTCGAGAACCACTCGAGAGTGTCAAAAGACACGTCGATAGCCAGAGAGAGGCGGCTCCCGGGCCAGAGGGGCCGTTCTGTCTGTACGTCGCAAGGGTCATCCGGTATAAGCGACCAGCACCGACTCGCGAGCTTTGGTGCCCATGTGTCGAACCTCAAGCTAGATACTTGGAGCAATTGCTCATGGTTGGCCCGATATTTCGTCGCCCTTGAAAGGCGTGTCATCACCTCAGCCGATCTCAGCAAGCCTAAGTGCCTTATCGACACCACTTGCGGCTCTACCAACCTCACCTGCTTCTTTCTTCGCTTCTAGGGTGCCGGTTCTGAAATCTTCCAGCAGGCCAAGCTCGTTGAATATCTCGATACGCTCATCAGCGTCAGCGTAGACCTCACCTTCCAGGTCACGCACCGCGCCAAATAGATTCAGGTAGCCAAAAGTATTGGATTTCGCAGGCAGTAAATGTGCCTGAGTCTCTAGCAAAGGGAAGATCTGCGCTGCTCTCTTGGCCTCTGCGAATGGATCTGATGGTGGTGGAGTCATGGCGGCGGTCAGGAAGCTCGCGAGAGTGTTGAGTTGGTGTACCAGTAGCTTGTTACTGCCTAGCTTCGAGCTCGTGGACTTGGTGGCGGACCACTTCCCGTGGGTGACCACGCCGTTGATCGTGTCACCCTGCCAAGCGAGTAGGTTCTGAAAAGTCCGTAACATCTTGATCCAGCCTCCAGGACATGACATCACAGTATCTGCGTTAGTTCCAATCGACCAGTCCAGAATGTCGAGTGCAAATAGCTTTATATCGTTCGAAAGGTGCGCCATGCCTGCCCTTGTATATAGCAGCACTTGGTCCAACGAGCCCACTTGCGCGGCTGGTAATGACCTGAACAACTTCAGCAACTGGCCCCGGACAGCACTATTGCCATCCAAGATGAGTGGCTGTGCCTTCGCGATAATTGCAGCGGCTGACTGTGGCAGTTTGGCAGTTGCGATGGTCGTACAGGCAGATGTGAGGTATTGCAAAGCATCTCGCCTCTGGGTCTCGGACTTGCTGCTCAGTAGGCTTAAGTTGTGGTTGAAGAGGGCGGTCGCATCACGTCCGGTCTCGCCAAGATTTTGCTGCTTGAGAACTATCGATTTGGCCGCAAAACTCGTATCTGTTGCATTGGTGTTCTTCGGACGAGTCTTGCCCACTTTCAGTTTCGTCTTCTTGAAGTCAGACTTCTTCTCCTTCTGCTTCTTCGTCAAGGCACCCATCGTCAAGCATTTGGTGCCATTAATATAGAGATCAAGTATCTTCGCGAAATCTGTATGGCGGCCTTTAGTGCGCGGCGAGCGGTCCGCTCCGCTGCATTAGCGCAGCTGCAGCTTTGCAACGAATTCGATGAGCGGAGAACCACTGATATCAAACCATGTTTGAGACTGTAGAAGACCGGCAATAGCGTGGAGGATCGAGGACACGACACTCCAGTGGCCATAGATTCAGCATGGCGAATGGTGCAGCAGCTCTACCTGGCTTGGCCTTTCCGAAAGAGACCTTCGCCAAGCTCACGCCAGCACCATTCTTGCAAGCACATCTTCAACAAGCTCAATCTATCCGACCCAACGGACGAGCACTGGAGGAATCAAGAGACCCTGTCATAAACACGGGATCTTTAAGTCACTGCAATGGTAGTGCCGTCGCAAGACTTGGCGATACTGCTATTGTTTGTGGCGTTAGGGCCGAGCTTCTCCTCGCTTCTTCTGTTGCAAGCCCACCGAATGAGGACACCACTGAGGACGAAGCCATCGAGGAATTGGGTCTACTTGTTCCAAACTGCGAGCTTAGCACCGGCTGCTCTCCCGATCACCTTCCTGGCAGTCCGCCTGGCAGCCTAGCACAATCACTTTCCTATCGAATCTCATCATTGCTCTACAGTTCAAGGCTCATTCAGCCAAGCGATTTATACGTCGAATACGTCTTGCCGCGGACAGGTGACGACATACCAGATCAAGGACCGGCGACCGTGATAAAAGCATACTGGACCCTCTACATTGACATCCTATGCATAGCACTTGATGGCAACGCTTTCGATGCTGCTTGGACTGCGGTAATAGCAGCGTTGAAGAACTGCAAGCTGCCCAAAGCTTGGTGGGATCAAGACCGGGAAATGGTGCTTTGCTCGCCTGTTGCAAAAGATGCCCATGGACTTAGCTTGCGTAGCGTTCCAGTGCCGACCACGTTCGCCCTATTCAGCACTTTGTCCCCACTGAAGCAACGCAGCATAGCAGAGTATTGGTTGCTTGCAGACCCTGATAACTTTGAGGAAGGTCTCTGCACCGAGATAATCACGCTTACACTGTCGAGTAAGTCGGAAGGTGACGACGATATCGTACGAATAGAGAAGCGAGGTGGTGGTATGATTGGAAAGACTGCCTTGGCACAGATTCTGGATCTCTCCAAGGAGCGAACTACGCGATGGCGAGCAGCATTGAAGCTTGGCTGAACGTGCGTCTAACATAAGCTCATGAATCCGCCCTACGGCATCGTGCTACATGGCACGCAAAACAAATCTGCTGAGCGCGCAATTTCTATAACTCCCGCTACCCTTGGAGCCGGCGGTTTCGCGCACTGGCTGTGCCGAAGGTGGAAACATCGAATCTGAGGCCTGACAAATGACCCGCGCGCCGTCGATCTCTTACAAAGGGTGGTGTCAAGCTGAAGTCCAGAACGCGCAGCAATGGAGTAGTAAATCTATTGAAGGCATTTCGAGACGGCGAGCGGAGACCTGAAAGAGTACCGTTGCCAGAGAGGCAGTCGCAAAAGGCGGAGGCATGACGTGCCGTTTAGACTAGCAATCTCCAGGCACGGTAGCAGGGTATCTTGCCGTTTGCATGTTCGTACTACAATACTGAATTATCAGCCCTACCGTGGTTGATAAGCGGAATTAGTCGCGCTTCCAGCAAATGCTCGGTTGGGGCCATTCACTTTGTAAGCAGACTTGCTACTGCCTTTCTTCCACCGCCTCCAAATCTCATGCATTGTTCATGGTGAGCTGCAGCCCTATTTTGATCGACGCCCCAACTCTGAGTTGAGTCTCCATTAAGCTGCGGTATCCCCCGGTGTTATGCGGCAAGACAGCTGATTGTTAGCTCGGACCTGGTGAACATGCGTGCAACACATGCTTACTACCATACGCGGCCCGAGCTTAGCTGTCCATGTGGTCTTCGGATGAATATAAGGAAATGGCAATCCCCGAAGTGGACTTCATGGAGTCTCTTGTGACAAGCGAATTCTCCAGCCAGCTTGACGCTGCCCTCGAAGCTCTCGAATCAGTGATCACTTTACCCACGATGTCATATCGTGCTCAACGATCTGCCAAACCGATCGGACGTCGTCCTGGACCGAAGATACCATGCGATGACTGTATAGTCAAGGCTAGCCAGCGTAGCAAGAAACTTCCCAACCTCGAACTCTGTGACGATTGCTCTAGAGGGGCATTGCGCCCCAAGAAACACAAGCGACTGACGCAGAGAACTCCTCACATTCGAACAGCGGCTTCGCCAACCGCTGATGACGCACCAGCAGCTCGAGAATTGTGGTGGAGCAGCAATCAGCTTGAGCAACATGCTTTACAGTTCTTTGTTTCAAATAGTGCACCACAGCTGGCGGGATACTTCGACTCCTCGTTCTGGCAGCGGACGGTACTGCAGGCAGCTCGCCACGAACCAGCTGTCAAGCATGCACTTGCTGCTATTGGAGCGTTGCATGAGAAGCTACTCCTTGGAGCGATTGAATATGATGCCGACTTGCAAGATGAGAGGGCGAAGTTTGCGCTCGAGCAATGCAATAAAAGTATAACACACCTAGTCGACCCCCTCGTAGCTGACGCAGTACCAAACCTGAAGCTGCTACTGACGACATGCATCCTTTTCACTTGCTTTGAAGCCTTGCAAGGCCACTGCGAGCAGGCGATATTGCACGCAACCCAAGGCTATGGTATTCTACAGCAATGTGCTGCTAGTGGTAAAGAGGATATGAAAGCCTTCGCAGTCGAGCTTGAACAACTCACCATACTCATGCGGAGACTTCAGACGCAGTCGAAAGGTTTAATGGCGAAGACTATCAATATCGTACCAGACCCGGCAGCCATCAATACTCGGAGACCAACAGATTTCGAATCGATGCGTGAGGCAAGAGAAGGACTAGAGCTCGTTCTCAACCAGTTGACCGTGTATATTATGGATCTGGAGCTTGACGACAATTACTACGACATGGCTGTGAGCAATGCAGAGAAAGAGTTACTGTTCGGTATGTATGACCATGTACGATAACAATAGGGTCCGCTGACCATTGACACACAGGACCATGGCTGGCAGACTGGGAGAAAGCATTCTCAGCATACCTTGTCAATCACCAAAACGAGTTCACGCCTATTGAACGCAAAGGCGCGATGATTCTGAAAGCACATCATGTCTTTACAGAGATCCTAGCAGAGCTGGATCTGTCTCTTGGCGAACTTGGATGGGATGTCTTCCTTCCAAAGTTCAAGGCCATCGTAGATCTGGCAGAAGCAGCTCTCGAAGACAGCAAGATTGGCGATTTGTCGACGATCGAAGCTAGGTGGAAGACCAGTGGCGTCTTTATCTCTTCGCCAGCAGCCTCATTGTCCTTCACACTGGGAATTGTCGATCCGCTGTACGAAGTATGTGTGCGGTGTCGGGACCCAATATTGCGAAGACGAGCTCTCAATCTGTTAGCACGCCATCCTAGACAAGACTGCTTGTGGAGTAGTTGGTCAGCTTGGAAGCTTGGCAAGGTGAGTAATAGCAAGTTGATGGTGCCACGTCTAGCTAATGGACTCCAAATAGTTCATCATTCGTATCGAGGAAGACGGGCCAGGTACTCCTCCCAAGACGGCAGCAGATATTCCTGTTGAAGACAGGGTATCATCAGCTTGGTTCGATTTCTCAGACAAATCGACTGCAGAAGCAGCAAGAGGGACAATAGCGTATGTCAAGACTGGATCGCAAGCAAAGACTGTCATGGCTCCACACACGGGCGTATTCGAGCAAGAATAGACTAACAGGCTGAGCACTCATTCGTTGTCAGCGATGGGTAGCACGTGCCTCCGGACGACATACGAGGCTACAGACACCACACCGTTCATCGCAAAGCTGGTACACTGTGTACGATAGGCAGTGGCGTCGCTGATACGGATGGTCCCCGGACATGGCTACCGCATATTTCTGACACATGTCAAGAGCTGTCGTGACTAATGGTCACGAGCAATATTGGAGAGACAAGGCGACTGGTCCAGCTCGCGCTCAGTCATTGGGCTTGCAAGCAAGCAGTACGCTTGACTCGGGTGATACGTTGGGCATAGACGCCCAACGAGGATGTCTCTCACGAAGCTGGAGATCCCCGAAGACGAGGTAGACACATGCCGTACACTCAGCAATGATCATGCAGTGGACGGTTTTAGCCGCACGATGCAGACTTGCAGACATGCAGACATGCAGACATGCAGACATGCAAACGATATGGCACAGCTCGCCACGATGTGAGCAGTGGTCGAGATGATGGATGAGTCGCAGAAGCTCGGTCGAATAGCATTAGTATATAGTCCGAAGAAGAGTGTCACAAAACAACTTCGATCTCGTCATAGCCAACGGCTATCTGCAGATTTGGGATGCAGTCCACTCCAGCATTGGAACGATGCATCGCATCTGGTATGATATTAGTGTTGATTTGTGTTTGCATTTCGACAGCTTCTCGTCGCTGATGACCGGAAATGGATGCGCCAGCGGGTATTTGTCCTTGAGTTCAGTTGAACCTCTCGACAGTGCTACATGCTGTGTTTATTCAAGTCCTGTTGAAACACAGCGACCAACATGCGGCGTCGCTACTCACCGGCAAAAGTGCAAGTGCGTGGGGCCATCCATGCCGCATGTTGCATAGAGATGCAGGGGCGGAGCCTGCGAGGCGTTTAGTCGGTGGCACAATACCGGGTTTTGCGCTGGGCCGTATGCAACTACGAATTCTCTGATCTTCATGTTGACCGATAGCCAAGATCGTGCTCTGAAGGTCGAACGAAGTTGTCCTTCGGCAGGTCGAGTCTCACCGTTGGTAAGTGTCCATGCACAGTGTCGAAGGCGAGTCGGCTGGGTCTACTTACAGCACGTCAGTCAGACGATGCACTATCGGATGGCATCGACCTTTACGACATCCCTCCAGCCGTGCCATATGCAGATCAATCCCTTGCTTGGTCTGCCCAGGCCCACCTGTTTCAACCACACTATCAGCACGCCGAAGGATGGAGGCGCGGCCCTCCCTTTTTGACCCTTCTTCTGCAGCTCCAGGGCAGGCAATATGGCGCCGAAGCATCGTATGGGTCTGATAACATGATAGACCTTAGCAACTGCATCCTAATGCACTCACGGCCTGACCCATTGGACCTGTTCCTAAGGTTTACCTTTGGCGTAGATGAGACGCTCCGCCTCACTCAGTGCAATTGCCCGTCCTGTGCGTAGCTGCAGCGAACGATCAAATAGCGCTTCTACTCAGCCGATTTACGTTACACACGATCTGGACTTTCGATGCTCAGCCAATGTTCTGGTCCATTTCGCCCCGTGGAGTCAAGGAATATCCATGGCCGCCATGCGGCTTCGATAGTTCGGCCCTCATCCTTTTCTGGGTACCTTGTCGAATCCTATATGCAATGCACCTCACTGTCCGAGCTGGAGAGTCTGGCCATGTGGCATCTCATATAAGATTTTGTACCTCGGACGAGTGTCATCTCTTACTCACCTCTCGTCTTACGCAAACAACTATCACGAGGTGTACACGTCTGAGCAATCTTTAGCTCTACTCTTAAGACTGCTGCTGCTCGACCGACTGGACACCGCCTAAGAGACGATACACGAACGACGTACTACACCATGGCCGCAGCAGACGTCCAGACTTCTCCCGCCGAGCCCTCGCCTGCACTACCCGACTATCTTGTTTCGCCTAATGCCGTCTTCGACGACGAGGGCGTACAGTGGCGGTATGGAAGAGCGCCAGACTACAGCAAGACCAGGAAGGTCTGGGAAGAAGGTACATTCACTCTCATTCCTGTCTATTCGCCACTCTTCGCAGCGTTGAAGTGCGTCCATGGGCTGGTCGCACGGCATGCTGCACACCACGCCACGTGGAGCTCGATGCGGTAGCTGCGCCGCCTGCAATAGGGTGCATACCTTGGGAGCCAAGGAGATTTTAACTTCGACATCAAGACTGCCGGCGATCCAGACATTGGAGTCTGTAACATGAGCTAACTACAAGTCACAGGCAAGAAGTCGAATCATGCCGCTGGTACCTTACCAGAAATGGTCGAGAACCTCGTAAAGAACTGGGAAGTCGAGGCAAGTTTCAAGACGAAATTGCAAGACTGGCGCACGATCGACCATGCCAACTACACCTTCGCCATCAATGGCGGGCCGCCACAATCAGCTGAGCATATGCTCAAGGTCGGCACCTACAACGCCATCATTGCGCCGAATGAGTACTACAGCCCCGTGAACTCGGATTTTGCCTCTAGCCATAAGACTTTCAAGCGTATGATGCCTACTTTTGCATGGGAGGTGACCGAGGTCTACAGTGGCCCACCAAAAGTCGCTTTCAAATGGCGACACTGGGGTGTCATGAAGAATGATTACGTGGGTTTCAACGAGTAAGTTACAAGATCCTATTGTTTGCTAAGCAAATAGCGGCAGCGCTTGTAACCATAGGCTGACCCCTGGTACAGCAAGGGCGAGAAGATCGTTGCCAAAGCTCATGGCGGACCAATAGAGATCTACGGTGTTACTGTTGCACAAGTAGACGATGCCGTCCGCTTGCAGAGTGTCGACACGTGGTTCGATCCACTGGACATGTTTCGACAGATCGCTCCCAAAGGCATCATCAATAAGACGGTCATGAATCGTAAGGTCGATATGGAGACTGCCCTCGATGTCGATGATCTCGTGCAGACCAATGGCGATGCTAAGGCTGCAGAGGCCGATGTGGCTGCTACGAAGGAGACTGATCATCCTGAAGCCGTCGCGCCTGGTGTGCCCTCTAATGATGGCATCAAGATAGCTGAAACGCATAACAAAGAAGGTGCGAATTTCCAGGATCCAGAGGACCTCATCCCGAAACACATATCGAACAGCAGTGGCCAGCCTGCGGATGCCTTCGTACCCCATCAGGGCGCCGATACCGAGAAAGCCGCTGCCGACTCTAACCCTGCCGAATCTGCGGCTCTGCAGCCTGTTCTGGAAGCTGCTGCCACCCAAGGAGCGAGCATGGAGATTTCGCACCCAGAGTCAAACTTCCATGATGCTCCTGAGCACCAGCCACAGCACCCTAGCAATGACAGAACTACCAAGTCCGAGTCGAAGGAAGAGCCGACGGACGTACCTCGGTCACAATATTCTTCTCCTGTGACAGGGAATGTTGAGGATAGCATCAAGCTTGGACAGACAGGTGACTTCACGGACGAGTCTCGTGAGATCCGTGATGCCGTTGACGAACATCTGGAGAGCTCGGCGGATCAAGTACATCCGCATGCGAAGGACATGGAGAAGGCTGTGCAGCCTGAGGTGGGAGAAGCTGTAGCTGTACCGGCTGAGTCTGAGGAGACGAGATTGACGCACGAGGAGATGTCGAAGATTGGAGCGGGCGAGTGTCCTTTCTTGATGAACAGGGAATGAGTCTTGCAACGCTGTCTAAGTTCTTGATACGTATGTAGCCGTAGTTGGGCAGATCCGGTGTGATCGAACGCAATACAATGATGACTTCTTCGTGCTGACTGCGAAGCTTGTCTTCAGCCTTAGTTGCCTGTTCTCACTCGATTGCACGTACTGGCTAGCAACTTCACGGCACAACCATGGTCACTTCTGCCCTCGGCCACGTACTGGCTACGAGGATAGTGCCGATCGAGCGATGTCGTCGTCCAAAACGGCTATGCTCCCAGACCAGAGCGGTAGTCCGCTCAGTGTACTCACTGCTTCCACCGTATCAACGTCTGCTGCTCACATCACTCCGAGGATTCTCTGGCGCCGCGTTGCACGGAACAGGCAGCAGCGCCAACCCTTTACGAAGCACATGACACCAACTCAAGAATTTTCTTGCTTGCTGACCGCGCACGTACACTTGCGCCGCTGCTGATGTTGCAAAATTTCCCCTTCGGGAGTCATTCTGTCTAGATATTCTTATCAGGGTGACTGACTCTTCGATCCTTGTCTACATAGACACGTAAAGCCGAGAATCGAGCCGCAGTCGATCGTGGTGGCAAGCACACGCAATTTCTGCGGAGCCGAGAACAACCGCTGGCTGGCTCCGGGACGCTCCGATGGCTGAGGCTCTTGGCGTTAACTTCGACTTCGCCCCCACTCTCGTTCAAGACTGATTGTTTGTGAGGATATTCATTCTATCATCGCCAACAAGCGAAGAGCGAGAGATGGAAGAGGCTTTATCATGATGTGCTCACGAAGCTTCTGTGCGAGCCTCAGTTATGGGGCTTTTGCCTGCGGCTAGCTCAGCTTGCATTGCTAGTTAGAGCTGGACCAGTCAGCTTGCGATGAAATAGACACAGTCATCGTGAAAGACCTGGTATACTCGTCGCTGTGCCCTACAAGACGGGTGCCTTCTCGGAACAGACGACGATCATGGAGAACAAGCACGATCATGTCGAAGAAGGCGGGTTTGGTGCGCAGATAGCTTGATGAACAGGCAGCCTCGCCAACGGGCAGATTAAGTCCTTTGTCTGCTGGAGCATGCTGCTTTATCCCAACTTTGCATCCATCGCAGCTCATCGTAAACCACCCAGGGATCGTCCCACGTCTATGGAGTGCAACTGTCTTTCGGAAGATATTGTCTAGTCTTTCCTCTCATACAAATGTGGCAAATATTGTGTACCTTAGTAGTAGTGCTCGTGCTGCCCAGCCTTGACGTGTAAAGGTGGTGGCGAGAACAGCGATCGCTGGGATGCACGGACCAGACGACAGCCGACCGACCCTACCTTTGAGTCACATCACCTCGCCACAGTCAAGGAAGCGGAGTATTATTGTATATCCTGCTTGCCGCAGAGATGTCGATTATGCACACCAGTATGCCTCCGCTACCTTGTCCACGATCTATCAACTAGAAGCAAGATTTGATGTGCACGCGATTCTTGGCCATACACACGTCCGCCTTGTCGCGGTCCAACGCCACGAGCGTGCCGCCTGACGGTTCTGCCTATCTTTGTTGAACCAGTCATCACTTGCGGCAACTCCCAAAGACTCATCGCCACTCACGCCACAACTCTCTCATCCCGCCTATAACACTACTAACACGACAACGCTACTTTCTCCACGCACTTTCTGACCCGGCAGCGAGGAACGGATACAGCTTCAGCTTGCGACGAACTCAGCCTTCGCGCCGACGACATCCAGCGAGACTGTCCTGAGCTTGCCTCACTTCATTCACCCACCCCATATCGACCTTTAATAACAACTCCCTTCCTCGACTCGAGTCATCGCACGACCACGCGACGAGCCACCACGACACTCTCCACTCAGTCATACCCTGACGACCGACATAGTAGCAGCTTTAATTAGCCTTGCCTACCCAGTCACCAACAACGTCAGCAACATAATACCTCATACGAACACGATGTCTGCTCCACCCCTCACGATCATCAAGTCCGAAGCCAGCCGCAACATCGTTATCAAGTCTATCGATTCTTTTGAGATGAACTTCAAGTCGTAGACTTGCGTTCATATCCAGATATCACGCTACTAACACTCAAACACAACGAGTCGCGATAGCATATACCATCAGAAAGATTGATAGCCTTCAATACGATTGCGCGTGCAAAGGCAGAAGGCTATCCAGGACCACGGCGTCACGGAAACGCATACGATATCTACACCACATACCATTCATCAACGTGCCTGAGCACATGCGTGAGCACGTATAAGCGAAGACGGCCTTCAGCATTGGAAGGCGTAACGGATACTGCTCCCAACATACAACTATCACCCTAATCAACCACCTTTCAACGACAACACATGATGAGCTCGGCCGACATACATTCGAGCTTTGACAGGTTCAGACTACCTAATCCACAGTCATGCGGGCCATATGAGCCCTCGATCGCTTCTTGCGCATCGTCCTCACAGGACTCCATCTTCTCAGCAGATCTTCCTTCGACACAAAGTTCTGTTGAAAGTTCTGTTTCGGATGACTTTCGCTACAGTCAAGAAGAACCACGACAACAATGGCTGGCTCACCAGGCCAAGTCAGGCCACACTGTAGCCGAACAACAGCAAAAAATACTCACTGCAGCTAGAGCACAACACGGCGCACATGCATTGTCATATGCAGACGTCACTTCAGTACCAGTGGATCAACGACAACATCCACGGCGCTCATCATGGGAGCAACGAAAGCAGAAGCCACCCCAGCTTATTCGTCAATGCGAACGGAAAATCAATTTCGTTGACAACCTTGTCGGTAAGCACATCGTATTGAATCACTCGTAAGATTAGAACATCAGCTAAGGATTATGAGACTCTGCCACTCAAATGGTAGAAGTCATTTGGCCCCTGTCAGTGGTACCATGTCGCAGCGAAAGCAGTAGCGGACGCGCTGTCTTGCCACTGCGCACATATATCGAGGAGACATTGCGACGATCTCGCACAAGCTACTCGACTCTGCAGGTGGCACTTTACTACTTGATACTCATCAAGCCTTTCGTGCCCAAGAGTGACTTCACGATGGAACAGGAGATGGACTGTCCGGCGAGTCGCGCATTGATGTGTGGACGCCGAATGTTTCTCTCAGCACTTATCCTTGCCTCCAAGTACCTACAGGATCGCAACTACTCTGCTAAAGCTTGGAGCAAGATGTCTGGCCTCCCCGTAAAGGAGATCAACACGAACGAGCGCACGTTCCTGGGCAAGATCTGCTGGAAGCTACATATCGCTGAAGCAGTCTTCAAGCGATGGACAGACGTCGTGCTGAAGTACTCGCCCCACAGCCATCCGCCGTCACCTGGCCAGCCTGGCTTCAGCATGTCCTGGAAGGCTATTGTGCCCGTGCTCACCGCTGAGCTTGATACTGTCCCTATGCCAGAGACGAAGACGCCAGTACCGGCACCCTCTGTGCCGAACTACGACTTCTCTTCGCCTGTAACACCGACACCGACGAAGATGGCTCTTAACCCTATCGACATTCAGTCGACTTCACATGAGAGCACACCCACATCTTTGGCAATGTTGCCACGCTTCCTGGAGCCACGTACAGACATTGCTCCTCCCACGCCAGCTTTGGCTCGCATGGGTCCTCTACCAACGCCACAGATGACGCCTTCGACAGTGGGCTCAAGCACTCCTGCAGTGAGTGCTTGCGGCTTAAGGCGATCATCCATGCATGCGGCAGTGGCACTCATGCAGAAAGCGAACTTGAATCGATGTGCCTACGATGCATACCCCTTCGCGATCCCAGTTTCGGATCGCTACACTTCTCGTCGTCCTTCGATCAGTGCAATGTCTACCGGCTCCAGTCCGGAGTCGATGATCTCGGATCGTACGCGCTCTTCGCGCGCCTCATCCATTTCTTCAGTCAGTACAGTCTCCACGACTTCGTCATTGGCGCTCGGTCGAGCCTGCTTGGCTCGACAGGCGACGTGTCGGAACGCTGGACGCCTGACTGGTCTTCCTGCCGCTGTCAGGGAGGAGAAAGAGGGATCTGTTGCGAAGCCTATCGTCATCGCTGATGATACCGAGATGACTCTGAGCCCGGAGGTTGTTGACTTCACGGTCAGTGATAAAGTCTTGCATGCACCTCATAGGCATAGCAAGCATGCACCTCATCATGTGCAGCCTGTTACTGCCTCTTCGACGACCGACAAAGGCCGCAAGCGTGCGAGACCGAAGGCGGGGCGTCGCTCGGACCTACAAGACGAGATCCGCTTTCAGCTGGAGCAGGATTACGATGATGATATGATGGATGTCGACAACGACACCGATGATGTCTCGCCATCTCCCGCGACGGACTATGCTACCCGAATGCTATCGCAAGATGCGTATGGCAGGAAGGTCGAGGCACAGCCCTCGCCGTCACTTGCGAAGCAGAAGGCCGCAAGGATACCTATGCAGAAGAACGAGGGCAAGAAGCGGACGTGTTGTACTGCTACTACGATGAGCATCTCGCCGTCGCCGTCCGCTATACGGTGGGGCGAGGTGGCGTAGCTCATCACCCTTCGGCGAACGAAATCACGTGTGAGATGGAAAGGGAATGATGTGCTCAGCCCGATGTTTATACCTACCACGCCGCACATTTTGATCTTCGCCTTCGGGCTATGGGATGTGTATAGGCGCGTGCAACTCTGCTTTTCTATGTACGTAGGACGGAGCACACGGTGTTCTGGGAGTGTAGCTACCACTGCTGTATCTACTCTTTGTAGCTTGGAGAAGCATCTGTTCTGATGAGTATGGTCAATACCTTTCGTGAACCTTTCACTGGACTATGGTAAAGGTCTAAGCCTTGGATAATGTGACTATCTACTCATATCGTGTTCGGTTCGTAGATGACCGCTCCAAGACCAGAGAGTTTGCCAATGGCAGCCACTTGACCCGTTTGAGCAAGGGCTATGTGAGTTGCGCCAGCTGGTACCTCTCCATATTCTTTGACCTGGTATTGACGATCTGTTGATACCGCTGTTCACACTCAGCAACGCGTTCACAAGCAGCCATGTTGGTCTCTTTGACAGTTGGCAAGGTCGACGCTGGAGTCGCTGTCCTACTGACAGAAGACAAGCGCCTCGTAAGCAGGCCCCCTACCACCTTTCTCCCCCAATAGGTACGCGACGAGCTGACTGTGATACTATACTAGATCGAGTTCCCATCCATCCTCCTCCCGCCCGACATTCACTCGGGCAGTATCGTAGACATCAACGTCTCCCGCAACTTCTCGGCCGAAACGGTCGCCGAAGATAAATTCAATGCCCTGCAAGCCGACCTCTTCAGCACTTTTGGCACGCACTCCCCCTCCGCACCCGTACTTCGCTGCCGCAATGCGACCCAGACAAGTGTAGTGCTGGAATGGGATCCCATCTCCCTTGCCACGGCGGAGCTGAGGAGCTTGTCACTCTACCGCAATGGCGCGAAAGCCGGCAATATCCCTCTGGGTAAATTGAGCACCAAGATCTCGGGCTTGCCGCTGGATACCGAGTTCACCTTCCATCTCGTGCTGAGGACTAGTGCGGGACAGTACACCTCGGAGAAGTTGACGGTGAAGACGCACAAGATGACGGATTTGCATGGGATTACGATCTCGCCCGGGAACATGCCTTCCCAGCTCCGCGATAGTCTCAGTGAGACGGTCAATCGGATCGGTGCGAAGCTGGTTGATCAGGTGAGGATTGATACTACGCACTTCGTCTGCACGGAGCCGCGGGGTCAGCAGTGGGAGAAGGCGGTGGAGATGAATGTTCCGGTTGTGGTGCCGGATTGGGTATTGGGTTGTGAGAGGGAGGGCAGGATTGTGGGTGTGAGGGCGTACTACTTGGATGCTGATCCGAGTAAGAGGGTGGTGGGGCCTAGTGTGCAGCAACAGCAGCAAGAAGGTATTGGCGGTGGAGGGAGCGGTGGTGGAGGGCAGAGGGGTAGTATTGGAGGTGTGAGGGACAGTCCGAGGATTGAGCATACGCCGCCCACGCCTGAACAAGTTAGGCCGGAGAGAGGTCTGCCTTTGAGGGAGAACGGGGCGGCGGATGGTCGTGGATCCATGGAGGGGCAAGGAGGGGGTGGAAGGGGTGCTGCAGCTGCTCCATCTTTGGCAGGCACGACTTTGGCGGAGAAGGATGGTGAGCATGAGGGCAAGGAAGACGATGAAGGCGAGGAAGACGAAGATGCAGATGACGAGGAGGCTGCGGATCACAAGGCTATTGAGGCTGCTAATGCGGCGGATAGAGCAAAGGCGGCTGCTGCTGCTGCTGCTGCGTCGAAGGAGGAGGACGAGGACGAGGACGAAGAAGAGGACGAGCAGGTGGATGTGCCAACAGAGACTTCGGTGCAGGAGATGGTTGATGCGGCGGAGGAGGACGGGAGGTTTGATGAGGTGGACTTGTAGTTTGTCAATCTTGTAGCGAAGCCGAAAGTCATCGCCGACTTCTTCCAAGCATCCACGTTCCAAATCTGGCGCTCAATTTGCTACAGAACTCATGGCATCAGCACGTCGACCATATAGCACAGAAATTTGGGCGCAGAATAGTCGGCCACAATCACCGAAATCAGGACAGACAACGCACGGCAGCAGAGATCATTGAGGAAGGGTCGTATCATCAGGTTATCCGAGACTATGTACCTCTCCTTGAGCAGACGACGACTACTTAGCTGGGTGCGTCGTTACTCGTGATGTTGGGAATCAGTAGCCATGAACATCACAACCGAGGACCACTGCAAGCTCAATCACCCAATACCATTCCTCCTGAGAGAAACTAAGCATTCGGGATGTGATGGCTATACGCGGCCTTTACTTCTCTGCAACAAAAAAAAACTCATCAGCATGTATCATCTTGTGTCAAGGCGAGGAGGGTGATACGCACTGCCCATCCCGAGGGCATCCTGAGCCTGGGTAGCGGCGTTGCCGATGGCATCGCTGGCCTGGTTCATCATGCTGCCGCCCTGGTTCTGGGCATCACCAGCAGCGTTGGAGGCCTTGTTGGAGGCGTCCTTGCCGCCGCCGGTGACGGAGTCGGTGGCGGACTGGGTGGCGGACTTCTCGCTGTTGGGCTGGACGGAGCCGGCGATGGAGTCACCTGTGCTCTTGAGAGAGTCGCCGGCCTTCTCGGTGGAGGACTTTGAGCTGTCGGGCTTCAAGGCAGAGGTGGCCTTGTCGGTGGTGGATTGGCGCCTAGAGCAAGGCTGTCAGTACCAATTCTCTCGAGAATGCTTTCAAGGTGCAGCCACTTACATGGAGTCAGACATCTTGAAGTTTGTTGCGTGGGAGTTGTAGTTTGGTTTGAAGTATTGTATGTGTGGTGTGTGTTAATGTTATATCATGAAGGAGAGAAGAAAAGGGTTTTAATGTGTGGCAGAGGAAGAGGCGTAAACAGTCGGCGTCAGCGGGGCACTTCTCTTCGCGTGCCCCTCACTTGCAAGGCTCACGTTTCCTTCACGTCATATGCCCACGCTCACACCCACACCCACCACCAACCAACAGTAGCTACCAGGCAAAGGCGCCTGACCCATGTGGATACGGCTGCCTGCGCCCATCTAGACGACCCAGGCCACTGTTCTGGAGCCTCGGCGAGGTGGGGTGGCCAATTACACCGCGTGAGGGCCATGAGAGCTCCATTGTTTCTGCTGCTTGGATCGTCATCATGACGAGCGCCACAGCGTGGCTGCATTACTCAGGAGCTGGACATCGGCGATGATGGAGGACAGGTGTGTTCTTCGGCTGTATTATTTCTCTTAATGCTAGGAACGAATCGTCCTGGTGGACCCTTACTACCGACAACGACATGTGATCAATGCAGATTTGTCCCACGCGTTCGCTTGCACTCTGTTCGTGCCGCACCCTGGATTTTCAGGCACGTCGATGATAGCAATGTCAGGAAATGGCATAGCGGCCGACGGGAATCGAGGCTGTGGACTGAGACTGGGATGTGGTCGGTACGTGTAAACTCTGTTAACCTGCCTATGTGGTTCTAGGCTCAATATACTTATCAGAGTCGTGTATGAACTCCATCATTTTCTTGATTCCGGCATCTAAAGATATTCACTTTGGTGAGGCGTCGCCTCTACCTACTTCTTCCTTTGCTGCCATCGATGTTCTTCACTCAGAGGCATTAGAGAGCACTGGATGCCTCTGGAGATGTGGCAGCGAGACGAGGGCAGTGCAGCAACACGCTCGTAGTGAGGACATTGTGAGTGGCTCTACCACAGTGCACTCTACTTGCTTGAGTAAGGCTCCTCTGGACGCATTGGAGATGGTGGCTGGTCTACGAGCTCTGTCCAGCGTCCGGACCTTGTATCACACCGAGATCATGGTTCAGTGAATGACAGCCCCAGCCCGCCCTCAACTATCCACGGGGGTTGGAAAAAGAGGCATACGGGACACACTTCGATCATGGGCGGGCCTGGGGGTTGGTATGTCACGTAGACACAATAGACTGTCAACAATCAAGGTCGTCCAGTGGTTGCAAGAGGGTACTGTAAGCCACATCTCGTTGGTGTTAGGACAGTTTCCTTTGATCTGGAAGTATTCGCTAGGTAACATAGGTGTATGTCCTGCTGGCGTAGCCATGTGTATGCGTTCTCCAAGCCATATCAAATCCACTTGCAAGTCCAATATCGTCCATGTCCTTCTGTGTTATTGCCATCGAGCAGTCGGATCAACTCTGACAAGGTAATAGCCCACCCTTTGCGTGCCACCCTAAAATGCTTTCGACACCGCCCCTGCCCGACCATGTTTGATGTTGGCCAACAATCCAGGTATCGAAACCATAGGTTCAGATTGCCAGTGAAACACAAGAGATGTCGCCGTTGGCGCGTGAAGAGATTCGCATGCATTTTCCACTTGCAGGGAATCTGCCGCAAAATAGTAATCATGATCGCGGTCTGATCGACACGGTTCCTTGTTAAGACAGAGGTGGCCAGCGTATCTGTCTCGTTCGACCTTTCTGCTATTCGTAAATCGAGCCGCTTGGCCGCTAAGAGAGAGGTTTGGCCTTGTTGGCACAGCATTCAAGATCTGCGTATTGTGTAGTTGATTATGGCCATGTTGTACTGCGCGCGTATACGAGAAGGAAATCAGATCGACGCCAGAGATGCGAGAGGCTCCGTAAACTATTGTTGAGCGTGCTGTGTACGCGTACAAATTACGAAAATCGTAGTTCAGCTCCTATTCGAAGGAGTCCCTGAGGTGTACCGCCTGATATACGATCCCAGCCTTCGTGTTCATAACGCCTCCAATGCTGCTCAAAGCACCTCTGACCTCCCCCGTCCATCAATCGATTCTCAGTCCCTCTGAGGTCTATCATCTAGCCGCATTACCTGATGCTTCGCACAGACTTTCGCTCAACTGCCCTGGTGAGCCTCCAAGGCCCTCTAGAGCTCATCCTGATCGGGATTGTTTCCTGTCATGTCTTTTATGCAATCCTCGCATTCCTCACCTCCGACGCGTAGCACCCTCATCACTGTCCAGCTCTTCTGTCAGGCTCGCAAAGCCAGGTCGCTCGTTGTACCAGGGATTCGCGAAAGCCTGGCTGACCATTGGCGCCGCTCCGTGGTTGGTCTCTATAGCCTCCGCATGATGTGTGAACGCGTAAGGCAAAGGCTGCGCGAATGCTGGGTTGCCAGTCCCGACGGGTGCAGAATGGGGTGCGAGCTGTTGACTCATTGGTGGCATGCCTTGGGTGTGGAGGACTGGTGGTTGATATTGCATTGCTAACATAGGCGATCTCGCGATTGCCGGATAGGATGGCGTATATGGCACGTGATTGTTTTGTGACTGGTCAATATGGCCGTATGACATTGATCGTAATGGAGGCTGTTGTTGCTGTTGCTGTTGTTGTTGATGATGTTGATGATGATGATGCGACTGCGGTTGCCAGCTCATATCGTTTCTGCCCATTGCATAATCAAATGACGGTGGGTGAGGATTGTGCGGCGATGTTTGCACTGGCTCGTTCGCCGGAAAGGGAGAAAAGTCACCATTGACGCTCGGCGCGTGTGAATATCTGGAGTAAGACGAGGCTGAAGTCGTATCGCTACTGTCGGTGACCATTGAGGTAGTCGACGGCCATGTCCGGCCGTACGCGTCGCTCCGGTATGTATAGTCCTTCATAGCATATCCTGCAAGATAATCGTCAAACGCGTCGCGATCTTGACGTGAAGAGGATACTCACCTTGGCCAAATATTGCGCTTCCTGGTTCCAGAGGAAGTCCCTGGAACGTAGAGGAAGCGTTTGAAGGCAGCGCAGCGAAAGGAGGAAACTCTCGCGTGCTCTCGAACGACCGGTCCGTAGCATTATTTGGCGGGGACACAGAAACGACAGACGATGGCCCCGAGTCAGTGACTGCTTTACTCGAGGACTCGGTACGATTGTCCAGCGCGTTTTGCTGCTCTACGGGGTAGAAGACGCATTCTTTCTTCAGCCGTATGCAATTCTGGCATCTTTGTTGTGGATCAGCGTCGGCAATGACACACCGGATTTTTCGACGACGGCAGTGAGCTACGAATGTCAGTATTATGGCAGGCAGTAGCCTGGCACAGCCCAGCCATCTTGTAGTCTCTCGGGGTAGAGCTGGCTGATCGCAGAATCTGACGTACCGCATGCAATGGAAATTCTCTGATAGCCCAACTTGTTGCGCTTCTTATCATCGTCCGACATGGCTCCATCACGCATGTGCGGCGTTGAGACTGCTCGACCAAGATGTTTGTTGCTTTTGTACTTGGATGACTTTCGTCGCTTCTCGTTAGATGTCGTTGGCGATAGTTGCGACCCGTCCATCCCGGATTGGTCTGAGTTTTCGTAGCCTTCACCATCGATGCCCAGACCACTGGGTAATCCTACACCCGTATCACGAGCAATTGAGGAGTGGGCACCGCCAGGCATGATGTTGGACATTTTGAAGACGGAGCCTCGAATTTGGTTAGCAGTTGAGTGAGGATCCACATGGGTGGGCGCGCAAGATGGAGTCGCTGGTCTGGGGTCCAATGTTGTCTCTCATTACCACGCAACTATTACAGAGAGGCCAATATCTGAATGTATGCTGTAGTCAAGCAGTGTGTGTGTCTTCCACAGGACTGATCCTGTTACAGCGACGGGACACAACCAGGTCGATGGGCCTTGATGGTAGAGATCTCGATTGTTGTGTTACCAGGAGCCGCGTGCGAGATCGTTTCTGGGTAACAGTGCGCCACTCGGTACCAGCCAGTACGGCACGACAGCCAGGTCCTGAAGTCAATAATCCAAAGGCGGGCTACAGTTGAAGTGGACGGTGTCGTTGATATCTTGACGTCGGTCAGCACTGCATATGCGAAGGAGGTCAAAGCCGGGTAACGGAACGCAATCAGGCTAAGGTCCTTGAGTCGTAAGGAAGGTTGTCGACCCCACAAGATCTACCTGTCGTGAGCGGTACCTCCGAGAGTGTGTTTCTTTGCTTTCGTCTCAGGTAGGTAATGATGCACAGTGCAGCACCACTGCCGAGACAAGAAGCACTGTGGCGAAACGGTGTATTGTAGGTACCCACGTCTCGAAGACCCAGCTATCAAAGAGTCTATGAGCAGCCATACATGGGGCAGCGGATCCACACTCGTGGCGTCGAGCTAGACGTAACAAGGGTCGAATGGACTGACTAGTCGAGACGACATGAGCGAGGATGCCAGAAACGGTCGAGATGCATATCGAGCTTGTTGGTTGGCACCAAAGCAGAACTTGTCGAGATCTGCGCACGCGAGTAGCCAGATGTAGCCTACTGGCGACAGGCAGTCGGCCTGCAATTGAGCCCCATCTAATGCGTGATGACTCTGATGAGAGACGGAGGCCATGATCATTCGCCACAGCCCTGCCCACAATTCGGTGGCTTGAGCCCATCCAAGCTTTGCTGCCAGCCTCGACAGGCCGCTGCAAGGGCTCGAGAGAAGCGCCGGGAGACCAGATCCTCGCCGCTTTCCGATCCATGTGGCACAGCCATGGTTTGGAAAGACTGGCCAATGATGGACCCCAGGATCACAGAGCATTGCGCGCTATGATTCTACGAGGCTCAGTGGTTACCGTAAATACACTTGCTAGTGGCTTGCTCATGTTGAATACCTCACTTCCCTGAATACAGCCTGCGATCCTGTTGACCCACCTGCCTCCCTTGGTAATGCAAGACGTCTGTCACTTGCGTGCGCGCTAGTGAGACAGTCTACGCGATATGGAAGACATCGCCGAGCCCCTGAGCCACTACTCTCCGAAGTGCTGGTCAGTGGTAAGGATGACCTGCACCAACAGTACTGATCCGGTCGAGCGATCGACAGACGAAGGGGCGTCTTACTGGCTAGCATATTTGTAGAACTACCCATATGAACGGCAAGTGCCTTGCACGGCGATAGCTTAGCACTGTCGACCAATGCTTTCATCCTCTTTGGGGCGATGTAATCATGACGAAGTCGTCATATCATTTTATTGCCCGAGCCTTGAAGAGATAACGTCAGGCCGAAGGTGGCTTGAGAGCGAGAAACGCCACATCTGGAGGAGGGTTTGACGCTAAAGCAACTCTAGATGCGACCCGTAAGCCGCATACGTCTTCGTCGCGGGCTCGTGCGTGATCCCTTCGTGAGGATTGAGAGACTGAGAAGTTGGGAACGTCCTCGTTGTCTGCAGGGTTGACACGAGCCAGGCGGTTCATCGTGCAGCGGGCATCGTTTGCCACCTCACTCAGCCACAGTATCGTGTGCGATCTACCTTGGAGCCGCGGCCACAACAGCGACGTGGATAAGGTACGCTACGTGCATAGCTCTAGAAAAACTGCCGACACCGAATGATGTGGACAGGCGCCACGACGACCCCTCTGGCTCTTGTTGCCAGGGACTTTCGTTCATTGTGCCTCTCTAATAGATCAATCCCTGCCCTTGTCAACGAGATGCCACCGCCGTACGATCTCAACACGCGACTATTCAGGCTCTATAGTAGTGCGTCAGATCGACCAAGGATAGACTAGCCAGCCACGTGTAAAGGCACCGAGCCACTGGACAGGCTTCGTCTCCTCAATGGAGATCCTACCGGTTTGATAAAGGACTGAACAGGGGGTTGATGAGCTGCTCGACAGACAGTAGGTGTCATGTGCCTTCCGTTGTAGTGCAATGAATAACCACATCCTCGCATGGTTCGGTTGTGACGGATCTAAATTGCTCACAATCCCTGACATCCCACCAAACCAGATTCCCTGGCATTCAGCATGTTTGTATTGAAATCCGGCTTTCTCCAGATCGTCGTCCCAAGCTGCCCGGACTAAGTTTTGGCAGAATAGCCACGCGTTTTATACCCTGCACGAACGGTGAAAAACGTTGTCGATCTTCCGCTGCTCCGACAAAAGTCACCAACAAGGAACGTTGTAAAGACACCGTTGAAAGGATCTACACGATTGAGAGTCCTTGCCAACCATGAACCGGCGTGGGATGTCCGTTTCGGCGTAATGGACATAGGCTCAAGGGCCGTCAATCCGTGTATATCGTTGATCACAAAGACGAATATCAATGCAAACTTCTGGTAGGAAAGGCCAATTGCCTTTGGAACGTCCTGCCAAATATCACATGAGCTTGCTCACAAGGCTGTAGAACGGGGCAGGCTGTCGAGATTGACCTGTATGGGTTCTCTTCGGATGCACGCTTGATTGGCAAGGTCGGTGTGCCTACTACATATGTCAATGCTAATCAGGCAATCGCCTTCTTTGTTGGTCGAAAAATGCAATGGAGACTGCCAATCCAAGGCGCGAAGTCGACAACAATATATGAATTTGGAATGGTCGGCGCCAGTGGCTGACTGTCCCACATTGCGCATTACCGGATAGATTAATATCAACGGCGCGTACATATCTTCCCCACGCCGCCCTCAATAATCACGGATGTTGGTGGGCAACCAATCCTGCCGCTCATCATCAGTCAGACACTGCCAAACACGCAGGACGGCATCTTCCCAGCCTCAAGGGCGGCTGAGGACATGTACACAATCGCGCCGTACCTGTTTATTCACACGACAATCTCTGCAAAACAGGGCAGTTTGATGAAGCTCACAGGAGACGTCTAATGAGCACCGTGGATACTCTCCGATGAAGCGTGAAGCACCGTCGTGAAAGCGAATTTGCTGGAGCTCGCGTACTGCTCGCCACAAATTGCGAGCATGGAACACAACAATGGAATGTGCCATGAGTCCTGCCGTGGCTGTCAAGAGCAGCAGCAAATGTTCTTCCTCACTCGAAGCTGAAGCCGGATATTGTATGGAGCAGGGAACTTTCGCAACAGCGGTCAGGACAGCGTACGGCTGCCTTACATTCAATGGTGACCTGAGGGCCGGTTGGTGAAGGACATGAATCGGAAGCCGCACTTGCATCTCAGACCACAAGACCATATTGATCGAGCTTCCTTCTTCGCTTTGAGTACAGTGGGTCCGGGTCTCGTGGCTATCAATACCGGTGCTTCAAGGAGCGTCATAGTGCTTCGAGCTACCGGGCCTCGGATTGTTTCAGCAGTGGTGCACATATCTTGCCACCCAAAGTGTTGCACAACATCCAGTGCGTCTTGATAGCACAACCTTCGCAGCTTGGAACGGACCACGGAAGTGTCCAAATACTGCTCATGCACTACACTGCGAGTAAGTGACGCTGCGCAATAAGCAGCGTAACCTATTTGCCCTGCAGCACATTTCCTGCGTCCACCTCTTCCAGATATCGTGAACATAGAGCATGAAATATCCAACACATTACTATTCACATAACAGCGCACTCGGCCTCATCCCTCTTCTGATCCCGCTTCAACTTCCCATTGCCTGGCGTAGGCCTACTCTTCGCATTCTTCTTCAGCTCCTCCAGCCGTTCCAGCGCCTTGGGGAATTTATATGCTGCCGAAGAAGAGTCAGTCATTCGAACCAAACCAAAACAACAGACTCCGATCGAAACCAAGAGATCATGAACGAGATGCGAGGACTTACAAGCCGCCCGTCCATACCACCTCCTCGCCTCCTCCATACTAATCGGACACCCAATCCCCATCTCTGAAAAGTACCCCATGGCAAACATCGCCTTGGCCAACGGCGGTTCACTCTGCGCCGCCTTGCGTGCCCACAGATAAGCCTCCGTGTCCGAATTCTTCAGGATGCCCTCGGAACCGGTCAAATACCATCCACTCAACGCCAGCTCCGCCTGATGCTCGCCCTGAGCCGCAGCCTTCGAGTACCAGCTAATACTCGCGCGATTATCGATGGGTAGATTCAGATGCCCGTACTCGTAAGCCTGCCCGAGCCGGAACTGCGACGTCTTATACCCCAACTGCGCAGCCTGCGTGAACAATTCCCGGGCATAATTGTCATCCGCGATAATCTTCGCCCGGATCTCCGGATGAGTATTCGTGCTCTCATATAACATCCCCAGTTCATGCAAGGCGTGAGGATTATGCTTATCCGCCTTCTCCGCCGCCCGCTTCAGCCAATTCACACTATCCCCAATATTCCTCTGCTGGCCTAGCAAGCCCTTGAGCAGGATGATGCCGAGTTTGTACATGGCTGCTATGTCGCCGAGCGCGGCGGCACGCCGATACCATTGTACTGCTTTGGCATAATCTCGCCGCGTCCCGCCGCCTTCTTCGGGTCCCATTTCGCAACATACGGCTGTTCTGTATGCGGCACCCGCGTGCCCGGCTTTAGCAGCGGCTTGGTAGAGGTTAAAGGCTTCTTTTGTATCGGCTTCGAGGCCTAGGGAGCCCTGGCCGTGAGCATCGGCTAGGTAGAATTGGGCTTCGGGATACCCCGCCGTGGCGGCTTTCTTGATGCGTTTGTGCGCTTCGAGGACGTATTTCTCGTAGTTCCTCGTTGTTGTTTTAGGATCTGCGCGGCCACCTTCTGAAGCAAGTGATTTGGACGCTTCGACCAGTTTCTTACCCAGACGGAAGGAAGCTTTGGCGTCACCTGGGTTATTGTTCACGACGTTTCGCAGCTGCTCCAGCTCATGCGGTGTGACTGGCTGTGTAGGCTCGGCTAGAGATGCTTGCCGACCATGGCTTGCAATGGAAGCAGTATCGTAGTTGCGCACAGGATGTGGCTTGGCGGGCTGGCTCACTTGAGACTCCTGCGTCAGTCCAGGTCTGAAGGGTACTGGATGCTGTGGAAGCGCATCAGGATTGCTGTGACGAGACTGTCCATCTTCGGGTGCAGAGCGCTGCTGCGATAGAGGGTGTCCAATCGGCTGCATCGCCCCAAATGGACCGGGTGGTTGTCGTAGTCCTTGCTGTAATGGCGGCGCACTTGGCACGCGCTGCTGACCAGGATCGGACCACACTGTCTGTACTGTCTGGCCAGATCCACCACGCTGCTCCATACCAGGACGCTGCTGAGGGGGGTACGGACCTCTCGGTGGCTGACCTTGACCTGGGAAACGCTGTCCCGGAGAAGGTCCCTGGCGATATGGCATTTGTCGAGGATCAGTCTGTCTCCCATCGTCCATCGACCGTCGGACTGGTGGCTCCTGGGCATACGGCGGCTTCGGAGTCTGACCGGGAAACTGCTGAGGAGGATACTGTCCTGCAGGTGAGTGCGGCTGGTCCTGTGAGTGTTGTTGTTGTTGTGGATGCGGCGACCCGTAGTTGGCCTGAGGACCGCGTCGATCAGCAGGCGGCTGCTTTCGATTCACCATCTCCCGATATACATCGCGTTGCTGCTGCGGCTGCTGATGAGGCTGCTGAAAATGCATGTTAGGCAAAGACTGTACACTTTGATCAGACACCCTCGGAATCAGTGGTGGCGCCGCAGCTCTCGGAGCTTCAGCTAAATGCTTATCAAGCGTCTTTCGTTTGTCTGCCATCGAACGCTGACTAGGCGCCGCACCATCAAAGTCAGGCATTTCCTGCTCGATCTCACTATCTCTCCTTTGTGATGGGAGCTGTGGTTGAGGGAGGGGAGGCTGCGGCTGGTCGTGGTAGTCGGCATAGAAATCGCTGAGTGTTTCACGCTTGCTCTGTGGAGGTTCGTGGACGGCGAGCTGGGCTGCTTGTGCTCCGGGAGCGTTATAACCAGTCGGCGTTTGCGAGTAAGAGAGCTGCGATTGCGGGCTCGTCGCCGCTTGTACATTGCGAAGTTGAGGTCGATTGCCTTGACCAGTGCTCGGTCGTGGAGGCACTAAAGCGGGGCTCATTGGTTGTTGCTCGGCATACTCTACTGTTTGTGGTCGCATGGCTTGCGTGGTGTTGATAGTCGGTGGCATTGGCCTGCTTGCTTCTTTGACTGATCTGCCATCACTGTACGATGATTGCTGGCGTTCGTCATACTGTGGACGCCTTTGCTGCTCCTGTACAGGTGGAGGCTGCGAGTATGGTTGTGCCTGCGGTGGCGAACGCATATCCTGTCTCGGTGCCGCGACATGTGGAGGCCTCTGCTGCTGGCGCTCTTCGTGATGGCCGGTGTACTGAGCCTGCTGTGTTGGCACATGACGTGCTGAGCCGGCAGATTCGCGACTCTGCTGCGGCTGTTGCTCATCACGTTTCCCGAGAGGCTCGAAAGAGAACGGCTTATGGTCCATTGACGGCCGGCCTTGTGGTGCCAACCGTCCTTGCTGCTGCGGCCGTTCTTGCTGATAGCTGTTGTCCCGCGACATTGGAGGTTTCTGCGGCATCGGCGGTACGGATTCACGATCCTTTGAGTCAGTTGACAACCTGGGCTGCTCTCCACTAGATCTCATGCTCATTGCGCTCTCGTTGTTCGAACGATCGCCGGGCTTTAGGTGCTCCTTCTTCTTCGCTGGAAACGTCGGGAAAGCGTTGTCTTGAGCTAAAGTCTCTTTTGGTGCCATTGCTTTGTGAAGGGCCGCCTTTTCGGCAGCCTTCCATTCATCCATCGTTCTCTTCTTCTGGTCGGCTGACGGTGCAGGAGGTGGTGTTGGCTGAGATCTGGTTGTGTTTGCAGTGACTGGTGCAGGCCGTCTGGTCTGCTCAACAGGTAGTGTCTGCCCATTGCGTTGATCATGCGGTTGTCCTTGTATGCCAGTCTGGATGGGTGTGCTGGGCTGGTACACGGGCTGTCTTTGCGCGGTCGGTTGAGCACGATTGCCAGTATGCTGGGCCTGAGCTTTCTGCTCGTACTGCTGATCTGGTGGCGGTGGTCGAGGTCTTTGGCTTTGATACTGGCCATTGTCCTGCGGCGTGGCTCGTCCAGGTCTCTGCTGATAACGTGGATCGTAGTTCCTCTCATACTGTTCTGGCTGTTCGGCAAATTGTGGTTGCTGCTGCTGCTGCTGATGAGGCTGCGGTTGTGGTTGTCTGTGCTGCTGGGCCGGAATATGTCTTTGCGGCTCGGGCTGCGATTGTTGCTGTTGATATCGAGAATCATAGCCTTGATCATACTGCGGCTGCTGCTCGGCATACTGGTGCTGGGCCTGTGCCTGGGCCTCTTGCTGCTGTCGTCGCAACTTCTCGCCACTCACAGGCCTTGGCTTTCTATGCCCACCATCGTAGCCGTCACTGTAGTTCTGCGCTTGTGCCTGCTGATCGTAGCCGTAGCCGTTCGAGCCACCGTATTGCTGCTGCCTCGAGTCCTGCCCATGAAGCTGTTGTTGGTGTCCCTGCCTTGGATCCTGTCCATACCCTTGCTGCTCAGACCTCTGCTCGTACCCACGCGATCTCTGCTCATACTGCTGTGGCTGCCTCGCATCCGGCCTGTGGTATTGTTGCGGTTGCTGCTCGTAACTTTGCTGATAGTCCTGCCCATACGATGCTTGGTCATAGCCACTATACTGCAGTTGGTGTTGCTGCTGCTGCTGCCTGGCATATGCCGGAGCTTCCTGTCGACCTTGCGCCTGCTGGCCATAATATCCTCGTTGCGGCGGCTGATATGCCGAGTTCGCATCGTAAGCCATTTCGCTGACTTCCAAGTCGAGGATGATAATGCGGAAGCCTCCTTCTCACTTCATTGCACTAATCCTCTCCACTTGGTCAGTATATCAGGCTGCGAGTCAGGCTGTGCTGTATATGGCTATATAAGGTACGTGGCTCTGAGGTGAGCGCTGCCGCATATGCCTCGCTACCTCACACTCACACACACCACCAACACATACGATTCCAACTCTGCCACGCGTGTGCATGACGGGGACATGGATGTTATCTCCACGTCATGCGCGACACACGTTTCAAGGAGGGCGAGTCGCGAGTTTAGATTAAAACCTGGTCGTGTATTGTGCATGAACTGGCCATGTAAATACTCACACCCAATCACTGTCCCGCACTAACAATCTGCAATCTGCAATCTGCAATCTGCGACGCACCGCGCCACATTGTGGCGTTGAGATGGAGATGGAAGTATTGGCTGATCATCCTTCTCTCTTCCTTGATCGAGGCTGCTTGATACTCTTGTAGGAAGGTATTCAAGCATTCGACTACTGTGTCAATCTGTTGTGATGACGGTCGGCAAAAGATTAGAAGCAGAGAGCCCAGCTCGAGACAGAAGAGGTACAACTTACGAAGCACTCTTGATGCACCATTCTCGACAACAATAGTCCAGCGTATCGAGCTTGACCTCACAAGTCTAGTAATAATATGGAATCATTTCTGTCCATTTCTGTCCATTTCTGTCTCTTCATCGAGAACGCATATGAGCTTGAGCTAAACAGAAGGGAACGGGCTTGGAGTAAAGTAAGTGCGGCATCTCTCGGGATCACATGTCGGAGCCTCGGAATAAGTAGGATCGACGCATTGGAGCTTCATTGTTGGAGCTTTCTCCTCATCACCAAGCTTTGAGCTCTAGAAAAGTATAGCACTTCTTTAATAAACATGCTGCGAACAGCCATCCCGAGAACAGCGATCGCATATGAATCTGGGGCTTTCTGCGCCAAGCGAACCTTCGCAACCTCATTGAAGCACACATCCACATCAAAGACACGACTCGCCGTACCACGATCACAATCGATCCGATCAATACCTATTACTTCGGCAAGGACCTTCACAACTACCAGCAGAATGGCAGCATCAATGAGAACAGAGACGGATGCGTTCGGAGAGGTGCAGGTGCCGAGTGACAGGTACTGGGGTGCGCAGACGGAGCGATCACTGGAGAACTTCAAGATCAACCAACCACAAGATCGCATGCCGCCGCCCATTGTACGAGCATTCGGTATACTCAAGGGTGCGGCAGCAAAGGTCAACACCAAGTTTGGACTAGGTAGGGAAGTCATTGGCCCTTATAGACAAGCTGTATCTAATGGCATACACAGACCCCAAACTCGGCGATGCAATCCAACAAGCAGCCTCCGAAGTCGCCTCCCTCAAACTTGTCGACCACTTCCCTCTCGTCGTCTGGCAGACCGGCTCTGGTACCCAATCGAACATGAATGCCAATGAAGTCATCTCCAACCGTGCCATCGAAATCTTGGGCGGCACAATGGGAAGCAAGAAACCCGTCCACCCTAACGACCACGTCAACATGTCCGCATCTAGCAACGACACCTTCCCCACAGTCATGCATATTGCGGCTGTCCTGGAGTTCGAAGAGCAACTACTGCCCGCTATCAAGGCACTTCGAGATGCAATGGAGAAGAAACGTCAGGCCTTCGAACACATCATCAAGATCGGTCGAACCCATCTCCAAGACGCCACACCCCTGACCCTCGGCCAAGAATTCTCAGGCTACATCACCCAACTCGACTACGGCGTCCTCCGCATCCAATCTGCCCTCCCTCGCCTCCGCTACCTAGCCCAAGGCGGCACAGCCGTCGGCACCGGCCTGAACACCTTTAAGGGCTTCGCCGAGGACATCGCCACGGAGGTCAGCGCCATGACAGGCCACGAATTCCAAACCGCACCGAATAAATTCGAGGCGCTTGCCGCCCACGACGCGATAGTAGAAGCGCACGGCCAGTTGAACACCCTCGCCACCTCCCTCTTCAAGATCGCACAGGACATCCGATTCCTCGGCTCCGGCCCACGCTGTGGTCTGGGTGAGCTGAAACTCCCCGAGAACGAACCCGGCTCGTCCATCATGCCTGGTAAAGTCAACCCCACACAGTGTGAGAGTATGACAATGCTCTGCACCCAAGTCTTCGGCAACCAAGCCGCCGTCACCTTCGCCGGCTGTCAAGGGAACTTTGAGCTCAACGTCTTCAAACCCGTCATGATCGCCAATCTCCTCCACTCCACCCGTCTCCTGACCGACGGCATGAACTCCTTTCGCATCAATCTCATGGAGGGATTAGAGGCAGACGAGAAGAGGATCGCGGCCTTGTTGAAGGAGAGTTTGATGCTGGTCACTTGTTTGAATCCGGTCATTGGGTATGATATGGCGTCTAAAGTGGCAAAGAATGCGCATAAGAAGGGGTTGTCGTTGAAGGAGAGTGCGATGGAGCTTGAGGCGCTGTCGGAGCAGCAGTTTGATGAGGCGGTTAGGCCGGAGTTGATGATTGCGCCCAAGGAGAAGAAGTAGATGGTGAGCACTGGTATGGACGAGCAAGGGTGTACATAGTATACAAGCAAGAAACAATGACTAAAGCAGCACTGTTCTTCGATTGACCACCATGGCACACGGTCGGTATCAATGCTAGCTGAAAGCTGTTGCCATCGACTTGCAATTTTCTGCGTCGACGGATGCTGTCAGTATCACCCTAAGCAGTCGATGTAGCGATGCAACATCCCACGTGATATGAAAGATCTCGTCCCGTGATAGATGACCACTTAGGCCGCAAGAAGCGTCGCTCTTTCACTTGATCTCGCGTTCCTCCACGACATGATGATTGCCCGTCGTCGCAGTCCACAGCCGGTCCTGGTCTGCGTACACACTAGAGAATTTAGATCATCACTCTGCTCGGTCGTGCCATACATCTTATAGCTAATGTCTCATTGTTATCGGACTGCTATAAGCACATAGGAGTGTCACACTGACGTCCAACTTCCTCGACTGATGATATCCCCTGTCATCACAACAGATGTGCTCTTGCCTTCGTTTTGGTCCGCCCTTTCATTTCTTACTTCAGCTCCGGCCTAGCCTTGATGGTCGATCTTTGGCGCCGTCGTATACCACCGGGTGTCACACATCGGATCCCATGACAATGAGACCGTTTACCATCATGTATTGCTCAATGCGACCGTATCTGCGATGGAATGATGGAGTGATGCTTCGCAATGTGCTACAGAAAGGCCTCTCCATCGTACAGATTCACACTGTATCCATCGGAAAGGTGATCACGTCCGGAGGCTTGCTCTACATTATGAGCTCTGCGCAGGTCTACCCATTGCTTTTTGGTACCATTCATGTAGTATGACCCGGCACCGAGTCCTGGGATAACTCGCATCACTCTTCCTGTCCTTCTGCTCGCAGACCAGTAGGACCGACTGGACCGGATTTCCGAGCTTCACTTCAATCCAGTTGATGTGGTAACAGCCGCGCGTGTCAATCGTGCATCCACTCAATACGATGGTGAAGTCTACAGGACTGACAGGCATCATTGTATTGAACGATGAGGTGCATTGGACGTATGTGCGACGGATGAAATATATGGGATGTGTCTGTAAAGATCAAGTATTGCACAGGAGTGGCAACATGATGGATTACGCCGCGAACACCTACGCTACATGAATCAAACCCACGCCTGACAGCGTCGTCACGTTCGACGCCTAACGATGCCCTCTGACCTCAGCATGTCTCTTCGCACGCTCATCTACCCTCTTGGCATCCTTGAAAAGCGCAAGCTTCTCGCACCGCATCTTCTCGTCCCTACTGCTGAATCCAAGGCAGATATCGAACTCGCCTTTTGGCAACACCCAATTTTGTCTTCCGATGTCCCAATACGACAAGTCCTTCCTCGTCAAGTTCATTTGTACCGCCAGCTCCGCACCAACATCAAGAGAGAACTTATCAAAGTTCCTGAGCTGCCGGACTGGAACGTCAAGGGTGTTGTCCATGCTATCAAGCGCATCCGTAGGCAAAGAGACGTACACCTGCACTACCGCATCGCCTGTCACACTCCCCGTGTTCTTCAGCGAAGCCTTCACGGCGACAACGGTCTTGTACAAAGCCGGGTTGCCTCCTTCGCCACCTCCTGCCGCGGATGGAGCATGCCAGTGCTCATACCCGTCAGGATACGGATAATGGCCAGTTTGCACCTCATCCACGCTTGTTATCCATGGGTAGACGTACCCTTTTAACTTCCTCAGACCCTTTGGCCAGAGTGCCGTCTTCGCGTCTGGGATGCTAGGGTCAAGATGAGGTGGTTCCAGGCGGTCGTGGCTTGATACTGGAGGAGCTTCGGTTCCCGTCAGGTTGGCAGGAGCGCTGACGACAAGCTTGTCGAGCTCGAACGTCGTGTAGCTCAGCCCGAACCCGAACGCATACCGCGGCGTAATGTCATGTTTGTCGAAGTATCGATAATCTATATACAATCCCTCCGTAAAATTCTGTTGCGGCACAACAGCATTAGGATACCGCAAGATACCACTTGTGGGCCCATAGTCCTCCTCCCGCTTGGCGATCGTGTATGGTAGATGTCCGCTAGGACTGTACGCTCCAAACAGCACATCCGCCAAAGCATTCCCGCTTTCTTGACCAGGCAGATGGGCTATTAGCACGCCTTTGACGCCAGGCATGTCGATCCATTTCTCTATTATTGTTGGACCAACGGTGTGTAGGACTACAATCGTGTCGCTTGCGGGCTCGCCATTTTCGTTCTTGCCTCCGCAATTAGCAGCGACTTGTCTCACGAGGTCATCTCCGCCTTTCTGCGAGTACAGGTCATTACGGTCACCCTTGATACCATTCCAGCTTATAAAGCCTTCGCCTGCATCGGAGTTGATGAAGACGAGGCAAAGGTTCTGCGCTGCGGCTGTACCGTCTACACGGTTGATGGAGTTCGTTTTCCAATCTGTCACTTCTACGGTCTCGGAGTCGAATTCGCGATGTAGTGCTTCCGCAGGAGAGACGAGATAGGGCAGTTCCACTGCGCCTGATCCCCAGCCCATGGCAAGTGTGCCCTCGTTGCAGCCACGATCGGGACAGGCATTGTTGCCCTTCGAATTCGGATATGCGTCTTCTCCAAAGATACCTACTCGGAGTTTCCCTCCTGAGCCCTTGGTCTTGATGCCTTGAACGCTGCGCGGAATGGGCAGAATGCCAAGCTCGTTCTTCACCATTACGATGCCCTCGGTTGCCATAACTCGGACGAGAGTATCGTGGTCACCACCTTCTTCTGTTTGTCTGACTGGTACGAATTGATTTACGACACCGGTCTCCTCGCTGTCGGGACTGCCGGGATGTAGTTGTCCGTATTCGTCGTCTGTCCAGGAGCTGAAGTTCGGTCCACCACCTGAAGTCGTGTTGGGCCAGCGTGCAGTGTCATCTTGGGCAAGCTGGTACCATGCTGCGACTATGCGCAACACCATGTCATTCAAGCGATCCATGGGCACCGAGCTGTTAAAGACGGCCTTGGTCAATTCTGCACCCCATAGACTCTTGCCATCTTGCCACCCCAAGCCGTCGCCTGGCATGGTCATGTCCAGACCTGCTAATGCGGACGCCACGCCCGACCGCTGTGCAAGCCAGTCCGACTGGATGAATCCCTGGAAGCCAAGCTCGTCTTTGAGCAGGCCGTTCATAAGCTTGCTGTTCTGACATGCGTAGGAATTATTGACCAGGTTGTATGAGCACATGACACTGCCAACGCCTGCGCGCACACTCTCCGCGAATGGCCAAGCATAGATCTCGTGCATCGTGCGATCATCGATGTTACTGCTGAGGGCACTGGGTGTGCCCCACTCCCATGCTTGTCGAAAATGCTCCTGCTCGTTGGCCACGTAGTGCTTGGCGGTCGCAACGACACCTTCACTTTGTATGCCACGAATTGTCTCGGCGGCTGCAATACCTTGCAGCACGGGATCGGATCCGAAGCCCTCCCAATTCCGGCCACCAGCGGGCAAGCGTCCTAAAGGTCCCATCGATGGTCCTAGCAGAACGTTGATGCCCTTTAGTCGTGCTTCGAGACCATGGGCCCGGCCACGATCATACATGAGCTGCTTATTCCACGTTGCACCCACAGTGATTGCTGCCGGGAAGGCAGTCGCATTGTCCACAAATCGCAGACCGAGTGGTCCATCCTGCAGACACAAGGAAGGGAAGCCGAGGCGATCCACAGGACCAGTATTGCCAACGCACATCCCCATGCTCCAGCCTATACCCGTAGTGATATTCACCTTCTCTGGCAAAGACATCTGACCCACCAGCTCAGCGGCTCGTTGATAGCTGTTCTCCCATAGCTTCACTGTCCCCCCTCTCGGCGTTGGGTACCAAGGCTCACTCTGCCCATACTCCGGCACGCCTTTCTTCACTACCCATAGACCGCCCGCCGTGAAGATTGACAAAAGTGAGACGACGAACAGGAGTATTAGCAGACAACACAGTCGGCTCGGAGCGCAATATCTTCGCCATGATATGGTTCCTTGGGCTCGGGTACTGTCATGTCCTGGTCGTGCAAGCAATCCCCGTTTCTCTGCGCCAGCCTTCCTCCACCGTCTATTGTCACTTGCTGTGTCGCATGTGTTCAAGTCAGAGTCAGCGTCAGAGTCGTCGTTGGTCACAGTCCTTTTCAGCTTCCATCGTGCCTGCTCGCGCTTGGTCGCGCGCCGCTCAAGAGGTGTCATTGGCATTGTCGTTGCTGGTGCTCAAGGCACATGAGTGAGGGTATGAACGAAAGTGTGCTTACACCTACCTGAAACTCATACTGTGCATTACCAATAATACTTCTTGGTGGCTGTAGGAATGCTTGGGGTTACGCGAGTTGCGTGATGAAGCCCCTGCCAAGGCAATCTGTAGCACAGTAGCGGCGGCTGTTCCCTCCGATCATATGAGATGAAACGGCAACTCTTCTTTGACACTACAGTAGGACAATATCCCATTCGCTACCGGCACCGAGGCTTTCAATGTTATCAAAGTTAGTCTATCTATTTCGGGAACCCTTGATCTATGTAGGATTACGGAGAGCTGGCCTCCGTCAACGACGTTCTGCATCTCCGTCACCACCATTTGCAGCACCTCCCAGCTCCCGCATCACAGTCGTGGCTGGCCATGCAAAGCCAATGCCTCGCGCTGATCGGGTTTTGTCATTCAAGTCATCTGGAAAGGTCAAGAACTCAATGATGGCCATGAAAGCATACGAAGCAATGGCAGTCAACACATGCCACCATCCATGGAGCTCCAACACCACAGCCCAGGGCATTCCCACTTGATGCTTCCACCTTGTCAACATTGCGCAGCAATTCACATCGATGTTCCAAAGGACATAAGCCAACACAGCACAGAAGCTTCCAAACGTTGTCAACTTCGTCAATTTGCTGCGGTCTTCAGGGCGGGTTATGTGTATCTGGATCTCCTTCCGCGTCTTCCAGATGACGGTAAAAACCATACTCAGGAAGAGGATGACATGGACCGTGAACTCGTCAGTCAGACAATGGTAAATGTACTATCAGACGTATTAGCGCCGACCCGTGAGTATTCTCGATGTGGGTCCAGCCTATTGCACCTACGAAGGGTATCAAGACTCCAAGTAGTCCTGCTCGGATAAGGCGCTTTCTTTCAGGTGGCTGCTTGAAGGTAAAGAGCTGATGCATTACAGTCCCGGTGGCAACATGCATTGATAGCTCGTCAGCTGGCAACATGTCAGCGTTGGATGTTTCGATGGTTGGATTAAGCATACACATCTGAGTGTGATACTTCAGAGTCATATGGTATGCGCCTGAGAAGACGCCCACGCCGACGAGTCCCCAGTAAGGCAGGTTGACATCGGCGAGTACATTGACGTTCTTGCGCTTGTACCGTCGGATGCCATGGACACCATATGCGACTAGAAACGAGAGGAATCAGCTCGCCAGCACATCACCAATGACGGTAATCCACAGTCCAACAACATACTGTACAATAAGCTTGTTACTGTGTTGAAGAATTCGGCAACCAGATGCGTAATCACATAGTCCTGTTCGTTATGACTGTAAGCCTGCAGGTCTCTTGGGAAGGAATGGAAGCTGCATGCGGTCCGAGCTGACTACGTACCTCCTCGCAAAAGCTATGAAAAGCCATGGTCAGCTACCTTACGGCATCAAAAGATGCATCGTTGTATCTCTCACTTCACCGCACTTGTCTGTGGGCCCCAGAAAGGCTTGTAGCCATTCCCGGTAAGCATCGGGCGTGAGTGCACAGCCATTGTTTTGAGGAAATGCTTCACGACATGCGTTAGATAGCAGCTGCCAGCTTGTTCGGTTGTACAGGAAGAAGATGCATCTGTGTAGGTTCAACGACCAGACAACACCGCAGAATCTGCTTTCCGCAAATCATCAGGATGGCGGGGTATCACGATCCGTTGACATCCGGGCAGCAAGTGGGCCCGAAAAGACATCTGTCAAAGAACATTTTCTCTGTGCGGATACAGAAGAGACCATTGATTCGCTGATCATGGAGCGGACTCGAGGCCATGTGTGTCGGAGAGCTCTGCCGATGATTTAGCTATACGGACTGCTAGTTTCTGATCTTATCAAACCACATCAACGTATCCGGCAACGAAGGCTCCAACGCTATACCCCAGGCCACCACTGTACCATCCACTCCAATCCTGCTCTCGGCGCGCAGTATCGTCCGCAACGGACTCTGTCCCATCTGCTTCTCGACGAGCCAATGTTCCGCATTGGCATGCTCAAATATGAGCAAGTTCCTCCATGTACGGCTTGTCAGGTCTACATGCAAGACCTTTTGATCCGCGGTAACATGCACTGCCGTAAATGTGAGAGGACCATAACCAGGGTGGCTGAATCGGCCAGTGTAGGCGGACAGAGGCACTGCCAAAGGAATTTTACGGTCTGCGGGGACATCAGGGCAGAGCTCCTCCCTCCTCCTCTTCTGGCTCTCTCTTGAATCTGCGTAGATCTTGACAGCACGATCTTGACATCGTATTCGCATCGTCCTGTCCTTCTCCGATATTCCCAGCGCAACATCCAAAAGCTCGAATGCAAGACCTTTAATCTTCAGACTCGCGCCTTCGCCGTTGGCAAAAAGAGTCACACCCCAATGAATGTCAGGACACAACATGATATAACTCCCCGCCCCTATCAGGCCTCCCGGATGCCAGTATACTATACGACCTCTGTACATGTTAATGTACCATCCAAGACCGTACGCGAGTACGCCATCGATGCACTCGATTTCTGCATCGTCCGGTGGTGCAATCGTTCTGGATGTCCAGACTTCTTTGATGAGCGCCGGCCTCAGTGGACCGGAGCCAGGTTCTAGCCATGCTCGCATCCATCTGATGTAGTCGTTCGCATTGCTAATCACATACCCTGCGCCAGAGATTTCCGGAAAGTCCTGGTGCTCTTCCTCGACCAGGTGACCTTCGTGTTCGTCTTTCGACCCCGGAGCTTTTGACCATACAGTACCTTTGGCCAGAGTCATGCCTCGATCCTTGACAGCTTCTGCGGCTTTGGGATAGCCAGGGAAGCTCTGAGTCATGCCCAATGGTTTCCAGAGCATCTCGTCCAAGTATGCTGCCATCGGTCTTTCGGTAAGAACTTCTAGTGCATGCGAGGCAGCGATGAAGGGAGTATTGCAATACTCCAGCGTGGTCCTGAAACCGCTGCTGCTCAAAGGCAGATTTCGTAAATTGCGGGTGACGGATTTCGTCTCCTTCACACCATCGTATCCGTAGCTCAACTCGTGGCTCGGCAGACCTGTGCGATGAGACAAGGCATCTTCTAGCGTGACTTGAGCGGTACGAACACAATCCGCTAAGACAAAGTCCTCCCGAATGATCTCGACGAGCGGTGTTGACCATTCAACTTGATCTTTCTTCGGTCTACCTCTATTGAGGTCCGAGTCTATATATACGCCCCAAGCAGCACAGAGATGAGCCTTGGTTGTACTGGCAGCATAGAAGAGGGTTTCCGATGTCGTAGGTGTCTTGGATTCTTGATCTGCGTTGCCGTAGGCTCTTGTCCATGAGTTTGCACCATGCAAGACTGCGAAGCTTGCGCCTGGGATGTGCCAGAATTCAAGTGCGTCTTTTGCTGTTCCGTCGAAGGTAGCCGTAAATGGCGATGCCATAATGATGCTTCAGATGAGACGAGGATTGAGGTCGGAGTTGTGTACGATCAGAACGCTCTCAAGAGCGTACTTAGTGCAAATCGACATGTACACGTCGTGCCTCAATGCCATCATGCTCCCGGACTTCTAGAGGTTATTTGAGGCAGATCTTGATAAGGGAGGCACGGCTATCGGGGTTCGGTTAAAGATCACGAACGGTGCTTATACGCTATTCTATACAACTTGGGGTATCTCTGTCTGTAATCTACAATACGAACGTCGCTCAAACGCAGCAAGCAAACCAGCGCCAAGGAATGGTACGCCCTCCCGTCACAGAGCATAGTTCTCAGCATGCAAATACAACTCCTCAAATCCCGTCTTCTGCCAGACCATGGACTGCAGACTGGCGACTGAGTTACTCACATCGACACGCATGCTCGGTGGCCCACAGACGAAAACACATGTCCTCTTGCCTGTCCACTCCTGGCTCATCTCTTTGAGCATGTACCGGATATCTGGACGACCCCACTCCGTACTCCACCCGGTCTTCTTAGACTTTACTGCTGCTGGCATGAAGGCGAAACGCATCAAGTTCTTCTGGAACTCTGTCGGAGTCGACGGGAACCCGAAGTCAAACTGTTGTGGGTCTTGTACTTGGTGAAGCTGCTGCATCTGGGTAGCTTGAGCATTTTGTGCCTGGCTAATGTCAAGTGACAGTTGTCGAGATCGTCGCTTCTCGTGTAGTGTAGGATGCGGCGGCATGTGAGGTGTCTCTTCTACCATACGGTTATCCGGCGAGCGAGTTCGGGGTTGCTCATGACTGTTGGCCCTCCAGCTTTGTTCTGGAGACAAGTGACTTGGCGAGACTGACCGCACAGGCTTCATATGTGCCGGGGGAAGGGGCCGTAGTCGATCTTCATTCTCCTGACGTAGCTCTTTCTCCCGCTCCTGGTCGCCTCCGGCTTCCTCACGGATGAGCGCACTATTTCTTTGGGCTGAGCTCGTCGAAAAGCGGTTACTCGCGATGTTCTGAAACACATCATTGACCTTGTCGTGAAACATCGTACTGACAGGTCTTGTTGGTGTCTGTGCACTGACGACTGCCCCTCCCTTGGTCAATCGCTTTGCGGCCGTTACGTAGAACTGGCAAGTCACTGTGTCCGGTGGTGCAAATTCTCTGCAAATTCGCAACTCCTCTTTGAACCATTCCATGGTCTCTGGCCGCTTTAGGGCCCAGACAACCTGCACTGTCGTGGTGACCGCCTTACCATCCCTCATGCGCTTAACGAGATCCAGAAGCTGCGACACCATTGCAGTGATGCCACTTCCTCCTGCAAACATTACCACATGGTCGAATGACTCAATGCTGCGGCGCATGCCGCCATATGGTCCATCCAGAAAAGCTTGATATGTGTGCCAAGGGCCATGATCAAGCGCGCTTTCCAGCACACGTTTTGTGAAGCCCCCGAAAGGTCGAAAGACCAATACCATATCCCGGTACTCTTCTCCATACACAGAAGGAAAGTCATCACTGCAGAGCGATGCTATTGTGAAAGGGTGGTTTTCAAACATGCTGATGCCTGGCATTCGTAGGTAGACATACTGACCCGGCTTCCATTTGACCTGCGTCGGCACGGTCACTTTTAGGGCGTTCTCGGGAAGTAATGTTACGGCTGCTTCCTCCCCAATCATGAAGGAGACTCGAAAAGGATTCGTCCAGTTAAGGTAGAATAGCCGGACGGCATAGGAGCTTGCCCAGATAGCCACAGTAGCCCAGAGGTAGTCCCAGGACGTTAAGTAGTTGTGGCAATGCCAGAAGAGCATCGCCAAGAAGGCTATTGATACAGGTACGTGAATTGTAACGAAGAGCTCGTAGAACTTGCGACGGAAGAGAGGGAGGGAATGGACACAGAGGAACAGAAGTGGCACAAGCGCAGCGAGCCCTGCGACGTGTTAGCAAGTTTAGGTCTAGTGGTAATTGCGTTGCTTACCAGTCCCGTAGATGTAGAAGTGCTGGTTCTGAAAATATTTCTTGAAAGTGACCAACCCATTCTCGTCCCAGATTGGTGTAACGTAGAAAGGAATAGTATGCACCAAGCTCAGCACCAGGCATATGTATGCCAGCCATCTATGCAATGCGTTCAATCTCTCGTGGCCAATACCGGTTATGACTGAGATAAAGTTGGCTTTCATGCTCAACGCCACAATCCATGGAACCATGGCAACTGCGATCATGCCAGCTCGTATCGCCACGGGAGGAGAGCCGAAGGAGATCGATTGCCAGAAAAGAGGCTGCGGGATGAAGCAATAGAGGAGGACGAAAGCCAAAGCTGCGAACACGATGGCGACAATCGAGATTGATGGCGTGATGATAGGCATCCACCCTTTCCGGAGACGAATTGTGGGCACAGGTCGGTAGAAAAGCCACCGACACGCTGCGACCACCATGTTCAGTGCTCGAAGGTTGGTGATAGACTGTTCCTCAACTTCCTGCTTCACCTGGCTGGTTGCTGACTGAGGTAGTGGTCCCTCACGCGGAAAGAACTTCTTTGTGCTCCTATCGGTCTCCAGTGCAGAAAGTTCATAGTCGGTGTCAGGAGAGCCAGTCTTGATCGCTTCCTCCACCTTGTCCTTGTGGATAGCAACCCGTATCTTGTCGTTCCAGTAATTATACCATCGCAGGCCCGCTGTCAAGGCTAGCAGTATGACACAGAAGTAGATCCATCCTAGTGCGTACTTGCCGCTGTTCTGCCATGGATCACGAGTCTCAGCTTCGACAAGTCCAGCTGGAGAACTACTGTTGCAGCACGGGATCTTGATGCGCTTCTCCAGTGACGCTGCTTCCAATACTTCTGTCGCAGAGTCACGTAAAAGCTCAACTGCTATGGCAGCTCGTCGAGCAAGGACCTCCGGCAAAGCTGGCATCCTGGATACAGTGTCGTGAAGTTCGAAACGTCAAGCAGATTTGTGTTCAGAAATAGAGGCAGCTCCTCGACGATTTCCACTGCATCCCGTCAATGCCAGGCACAGATGCGAATGCCGCTATTTCCAGATGGTCCGTCAGGTCGAAGACGTAATGTTCAGACTGTTGAGCGTTAATCCAGTGCTGCTGCTCCCATCTCCCATAGTTTGGCAGTCGTGTCCCTAAGTTCTTCGTATGGACATGAGTACTCCACAACCAGACGGAGCGGCATCAAGCTACATCATAAAGGAACAGTCAATGAGAGAGGGTATGCAGATGAAACTGGCACTATATGCACATCAGTGACGCGGCCTAACGGTTGGTCCAGATGCAAGGGCTCATGCACAAGAACTGCATGGCACTTTATGGCAGAAGCGTGTGCTCGCTTGCACGATCATTCAACCATGTCTCTACTAACGACCTTGGCCTTCCCGATGCGTGTGTCCGTATAGCTAAAAGAGAGCAGGGTACTTGGCATGCTTTCGCGAATGGAAAGGAACGCGCTTTCTATGCCGAGAGGATTGGTTGTTGCAAGTGTGATCGACCACGCCGTCGGGAGGGCCGTTCCCGAATGTGGATGCAACGAACCCTGTGCTGTGAAAGTGATATTGGTAGTTCATGGGCCAGACCGACTAGCATGCCATATCACAATCGTGGAGTCATGGACCAACAGTGTGATATAGTGCAATCATGCTGGCAACACCCTCACATCCTGTCTCTCTCCTGGCTCGGACGTGTCCTTGATACAATGCTCGAAGCAGCACCATGCGTTGACTTACAGCAGGGAAGTGGTGCCATGGGATGCAAGACGCTGTCGTACCGACAACTTGGGCATGTCCAGTAGGCCATGACCTGTCAGGCTCGGAGACCTATGCGCTCGGGATAAGAGGATCATCGGGTGTGGCTGCTCCAGTGCAGACGAATCGTCTTCTCGCTCTACGCGCCCACTTGACGGCTTGGCTGGATCATCAATCGTGATTTGCTTGTCAGTTCGTGACGACCATATGCACTTCATATACTGTACAATCCGTGTGCCGATCGAGATACACACGTCGATTGCACAAAACATGATGTTCGCGATCTCGACAACTTGAAATGGAGATGATGTCGAGCATTTGAAGTGTGATGGAGACGGAGGACTCGGTCCGAAAAGCGATCTCACGTGACATAATCACTCTGTGAATGGCCGGAAGCATCGTAGCCTCACTTGATACTACATCTCCATCATTCGAGAAACACAAGAGGGAATGCAGGAGTATCAGGAGTGTTCACAGTGCGTATCTGCGCTTCCATGCACGGCATGCGGGTACCTGCAGATCGAATGTTGGCCTTTTCATCTGCGGCATACTACAGCTCACCGCGAAGTGTCACGGTCGCCGCGCGCTTGTACTGGTGCTTATTCTCCAACATCGTGTAGCCGCTGTGGTAATATGATCTGACGATGATGACACCAGGGCAGTGAAGCTGTGACGTAGGAGCTGGCGGCTGTCAGAACAAGCGAGTGCTGCAGTCCATAACCGGCAAAGGAGGCGCTATCTCCTACGATACCAGCGAGTATTGTTGACTTCATCACCTAGCATGCGGTATCGATTGGGCCATGCGGTCGTGCGACAGGATCCTTGAACTAATCGTACCCACTCATAACTTCGCGGACAGGCTCTAGTTTCAAGGCCTGGCGGATCTTAGGCTCAACAGTAGCTAATAAAGGGGAGAGATGTGCCTTCATCGTAATGTACCCAACCACGACCATCATCCTATACGCTACGAAGGTGTGTGGGGTGTTCCTGGACTATCGTAGTGCCTGATACACACCTTCGCAGGAGCGGGCGGTTCATGGGTGCAAAGTGCGAACGTCATGGCGCCATCAATATGCTATGAGGAGCATTTTGACAGATGGTGGTAGCTCTTACCCGCTCTGCTCCAGAACTCGGAGGACTGGCGCTCTGAGTAGAACCCATGGCCAAGGGCCAGTTTCGCACATGCTTGGGCGCTGGTTTTGCATGACAAGAGTCCGTCGACCATGCTCGAGAGACTCGTATCTCAGCCAGCCTGCGAGTTCGATTGCCGCGAAGGCCACATCCACTGCTTGAACTCTCCATAGCCCAACTTCGCCGCATCCAAGATTTTATCCTCAACCTGTTGTAGCTTGCTACTAGGCGCAAACTTGAACTTAGCCTTCACACACACTTTCCCATCCATGGCCTCAAGCGTGGCCTCATAGTCCTCAACTCCAGCAGGATGAGAGGGCACGATATGTACCGGATCCTGCTCGAGATCAAGCGATGGTCCGATACGAACAACGTAGAAGTTGTTGGCGTAAGTAGGCTTCAGATAACTCAAACTCATCTGGGTCGGATCGTCGTGCAGAGTCTCCGGGACGAAGATCTTAGCATGGGAGCCTGTGCCTGGCATCCGTTGAGGTGTTGCTGCAGCAGAGATACTAGTGCCTAGCCCTTCGGCCAATGTCGCTGCTAGAGCAGCTTTATCTGAGAGTGCTGTTGCTATTGCTCCGCCGTGTGTCACGCCTGGCCAGCCTGAGATTGCACCCCCGAACCAGATGATCGCTACTAGGCTGTGTTGATCTCTATCCCAGAACAGTCTCTCCGCGCCGAAAGCTTTTGCGCCTTGGAGATTGTTAATCATGCTATCTCCTCGCATCGTGTCGTCCTCCGCCGGCCGCGGCACAATCTCGACCCAGCCCCCTTCAGCTCCTTTCAGCTGTCTCCCTACGCCCAAACATTTCCCTCGCCAGACTTTGACCTTGAATTCGTCGTCGAGGCGGTGGTTCAGGTCGGCAAGGAGGATGCTGTCTTCATGTGTGCCGGGCTTTGGCATGGGTGGAGGTGCGATGGTGTGAGCTACTAGATTGCCGCCCGTGAGTCCCAAAGCCAACCCGAGAGTACTCCATAGTATTGCTGAGCGGTTTCTTTTTAGGAAGCCTGACTGTGAGGGAGTGGGCGAAGGTGCTGCTGTGGTTGACTGAGCGCGTATGAGATATTGGTAGCGGAGTGATAGCTTTGGACGCAGCACCCGAGGCTGCAATATCCTGGACACACTCATCATGGGTCCTTCTCTGCTTATGGACTGGTCTAAAATCAGATGAGCTTCAAAGTCATGCTTGAAGGATGCAGAGTTCAGACTGTATCCTCGCCCAGATCTCGGCCGAGGATAGACCGCATAACTCCATTCCATTCATCTCCCTCAGCCCTTCGTCTAGTCGAAGATATACATGACAAGGCGTTTGCGCCGATTAATATTGGAACCCTCGGACTCTATATCATGGAAGTCTCTAACCTTATCCGCCTCTCTCCGGAACTTCGAAACCAAATCTACGCCTTCGTCTTCGATAGTACCTACGCCGTGACACTTCAACCAGGCTCAACCCAGCACCCATTGACAAAGACATGCAGACAACTTCGCAAAGAGTCACTGAAGATGTACCACTCCCTAGCTCGCTTCAACGCTCACCTCGACGACAGTCCTGCAATGCCTCTAGCCAAATGGCTATCTGGCCTGGGGCGTGAGAACTGCCTGCTGCTTAGAGAGATCAATGTCTGGGACATGCATATGCTGAACGCTACCCTGCATGGTCTGGAGGGTACCGAGATTATGCTACGGCATGGTACTGTTTTAGATGGGGTTCGGAAGCGATATGCTCTTCATCCTCCTGGATCTTGGCTCATGAACCAGGGCTGGTACCTTAAAGACATAGTTGTTGCATTACATGCTATGGACCTGGAACTAATGAACCTGGCGATACAACGCCTCGATGACCATGGCCTGCAGTCATCTCCTAGTATTACGTCCCACTTCGCCATCGTTGCTAGAGCCGCTGTCCAGCCAGACATTGCAGCAGGACGAACGTCTACCAATCCCTTTCAGACGGGTTTGAGTAGTTTACTATTTCACCTCGGATTTGACAATGATATGGTAGAGGAAGTCGTCACGAATCTACAATCAGCACAACCGGATCGCTCGGACTGTCAGGAGATACGCATACGACGAGGCCGAAGAGATATCTTCCTCTACTTCGAGTCCGGCCACTTCAGATCCATCATGCAGACATTTGTTCCGCGTAATGAGGATCTTGTATTTCGAGCATAGATAGTTGTAGACTGCTATCGTTGTCCTTGTCATTGTCATTGGTGGGGTTGTCCTACAGACTGGACTTATCGACCCCAAAGCCACTGCTTCCAAGTCCGTCCGTTCTCCACGCTGGGAAGGCTTGTGTCCAAGACCTCCCAGTCATGGTCGCTTCCCTTGTCGATTGCCTCCGAATCGATGAATCTGTCCTCCTGCAACGCTGTCGTTTCATCTGCATCTGGAAGTGGTACCGTGGCTGCGACATAGGCGTCGGCCAAAGCATCCCGAGCTTCAGTATGCCTTAAGACGTCGTAGAGCGCATCCTGCTCATTGAGAAGAGCTCCGATGGTGCCAACGGTGGTCTGCTGCAAAAGACCTTGCAGATCATCGAGCTGCTGTAGCAACTGATCCGCCAGATCTTCGTGCTCCGTCGTAGGATCTGGTGCTGGCCTCGGAAGGCGAGGTGTCTGTAGCCATGGGTCTGCGGACCGGAATCGTCGAGGTGTTACTACGTGGCTGCTCGGTGTGTGATGCCGATCAACGCAGATGCTCTCGTGTAGACAGTAGCCATCGCCGCAGTCAATAAGAGCTCGTCGGTCGACTATGTCCGACAACCTGCAACCGACGGGCAGATCGTCCTCGAACTCGGGCATGCCGCAGTCTGAGGCAGTGTCACAAGTCGACGGAGTTGGTGAGTCAGGAGCAGTGGGACTGTATGGAAGCTTTTGAGCGGCCAACAGATCGCGTAGCTGCCCTGCTCGCCACAGTGTTGGCCGCAGTGGCATGTGGTCATAGAACCCATGCCAGTCACGGTGCGCAGGGTGGGTGAGAGCAGACGGGCTCACAAAGCCAGAGTCAATGGGCGATGGGGTTACGGCAGATGCAATTGATCCACTTGCAGTAGCGCAGATGTCCTTAAGGTATACTGGCTTCGACTCATCGATGGTAGAAGGGTCTTCTCCTATACTGTTGTCTATCGTGGAATATGGATCCGTGTGAAAGGCGGAAGAAATGTCGCGGCCGTGTAGATCATGTGAGTTGTTGTCAAAGGGTGTTCGTCGTGGGCTTGACATGCTGATTACTTTAAGATGGTCGATGAATTGATTCGAGCAATACTGTTGCATCAATTGAGACTGCGAAGGGTCCAAGAAGAGCGTTGTTGAAGCGGAAAGGAAAGCAGGAAAAGAGGATAAAGAGTTTGATTTATCGGCGCAGTATCCTATTCGGGTGGCAGTGAACAACCACATCGCCTGCTGGTCATTGACTGAAGGACGTAGTATAGGCCAATGGGTTTCCCGCACTCGATAGGTGCCTGTCAGACAGATCCAGCAGCCGATGGGACGCTCGTGAACGAGGATGTGACATCGTAAATAAGGCTCTCTAGGCCAAAAGAGCTCATTGAAGAAAAGGAGATACACGGGCTAGAGGAAGCACCCAGTAGTGACAGAGACAAGGGAGGAGAAAGGAGAATTAAGCAGTGAGCATATACTCATCCCAAGCATTGAATGACTTTTCATACACTGTTTGACTTTGCTTGGATTTCTCATACCATCAGCTTTCCCGTGAGACCAAATAACAAATCTGACAGGTCAAACATCGACAACCTGTGGCCTTAGCATACCTAGACCGCACAGAGCCTCTTTAAGGCCATTGCCACCCCGAGCACCATCTACTGTACAAGCAGAACAGAACCCATCTTTGTGCTTATGGACGATAAGCTCTGAGATCGATGCAAGGCCAGCAAGAGTAGGAGCCTCGTATTGCACAAGTCGGACTTCGAGACTGCCAAGATTGCGAGCCCTCCGTACTATAGCTTCGAGTGCAGGTTGACGGTAGTTCGTGAGACATCGAGGTCAAATTCAGTTTGCTATCGGGCAAGCTCAACAGAACACGGCTGTAAAGTACTGATTCTTGTGGAGAGCAATTGACAGTTGAATGGCGAAGTAGAGTTCGGGTATTCTCTGTCGTATCATACTGTCCAGGTCATATATGCCAGTCTTGTCGAGCTCAGGTATCAGCAGAGAAGCAACCCTAGCGTTGCTAGCTGCAGTCAATGTGCATTCTGTGGGAACGTGCTCATAGCGTCTGTACACAGGCTGTGCAGGGGCAAGACGGTTGATTTTCTTGCACAACTGTCTAGACATGCCAAGTCCTCGATGCTTCGACATTGCGGAGTGCATTCGCCTTGTTCACCAAGGCCAAGTAGTCTGTGGCACCAATGCTACTGGCACCGCGGAGTAGTGAAGACAGAAGTCGGAAGCAAGCGGAACAGCACTGTCGTTATGCCACCACATGTGAGGTGCATAGTTTTGTAGCGTAGGATCTCCACATGGCTATCGGATCGTGCGATATCATTAATATAAGCTTATACAGCAGCCCGGCTGTCCGGCAAGATTCACACAAGGCCGCGTGTTCTGCAGCAGACACTACTGTAGGGCTACGGCAGCACAAGGTCCAGAGGCGGGCACGACTGAAGAGTGAGTGAGTGCGGAGAAGAATGAATAGGCTTCCCAATGTCTCCGCCAAGGAAAGGAGCTCCAAAAACCAAAATGGTAAATCTTGCGATGTACAGTAGGCAGAGATGCAGGTCCCGCGGACGCGAAAAGCTGCAAGCTGCAAGCACTTTATGCGAGCTTCATCCATGCGATCGAAGCTTGGCAGAAGAGTAGCAGGTGACAGGCATGGCTTGCGTATGTACTTCAGTCCTTGTGGAACGAATGGCATCTATTGGCTGACATTTGTGCTTCGAAACTTGCTGGACTGCGAATGCGACGGCGGGCCTTTTCGCCGTTGATCTGGAAGGACTTGCGCGGGCGTGCGTTGTCTGACACATGTCATCATCTTTTATTAGCTGGACACGGGACAGTATAGGAGACTATAGGGTCGGGTTATCGGTATGTGCTGTTACCGTTGCGAGAATCGTGCAGTACGGCGGACATGGCTGGTGAAGGCGGGATGAAGTCCTTTTGGCTTCCGCGTCGAGCCGAAGAAGCTGTCTCGTCAGCCACCACAGTATCTTCGCTGTACTGTACGGCATGTCGTGTCTTCGATACACTACAGGCAGTCCGAGGGTGAAGTGATCTGCGAAGTTCTAGATAGGCGCCCCGTGAACATGTATCCCTACCAATGCGCGGACAATATCAGAAGTTTATATTCACTGCCAATTGAAATCCGCATCATTGATTCTCGGCAAGCTCGCAAAGGCGGCCAGCCGTTACTTCCTGGGTCAATGCACGGGATTTTAGCTCGACACCAAAAATCGTAGGTGCTGGGGACAGCGCCATCTCACAAACTACTCCTACCACGATATTCCACCTTCCCTGGTCATACTCGCACACAACTAACAATCCTACGATCGTTAATTCTCCGACCGTTTCGAAGTATGTCCGGAGGAGGCGTGCAGGTGTGAAGTGATCGTTAGTGATCAGCAAGCCAGGTGGACCCTGTCACGGTTGAGGACGGTGTCAGAGAGCAAGGGAGCAGAGTGAACAGGTCTCAGTTCAGGTGGGAAAGGAGTTGGTAGAAGAGAAAGTCGGGCATCATCGTCGACAATAACGTCACTCTTTGCTTTGGCGGCGAACGAAGCATCAACAACATTCCTGAGGACGCTCGCTTAGTGGGCCAAGGTCGACCTCTACCCGCTGGCGCTTTCGACTTGCGAGCGTAGTAATCCACTCGGATATCGGTCGATACCATCACACATCACCCATTATGATACCTCGAATAGCATCGGCCGCCACGGCCATGCTCAGCATCCTCTCCCTTGCACCTTCCGTTTTCGCCGCCAGCAGTGGTAGCAGTTCCAGCTCGAGCTCCACGGAGTCCTACATTCCATACACAGCGAGCGATGGCACGACACTCTACCTCGCGAACGATCGGAAGCCGGCGTTGTACACGGGCAACTTTGGTGATTGCTTAGGGGGTGCCAGCGCCATCAACGTCACCCGGTTCGATGCCGCCTACTATAAGGATAACATGACGGTGCTTTTCCACTTGGCTGGAAACACTGGGTTGAAGAACGAGAGTCTGATGATGTACATTGGCGTTTATGCGTACGGATCGAGCAGATTCGACTTGGTATTCAACCCTTGTCAGGCGAACATTGCCAGGTGAGTAAAGGTGGAATATGGCGAAGACCAGGCAGAGTGACTGACACCTTATAGTCTATGTCCGGCAAACAGCAGCGTGCCTATCGAAGCTATTGGCTTGATCCCTGTGGCCCAGGAAGACGTCGCTAACATCCCGGCGATTGCTCTGACCATTCCAGACTTCGAAGGCGAAGCAGTCCTTCGAATCTTCGCCAATAGCACCGAGACCGAGATTGGCTGCTTTTCTGCCGTCGTCACGAATGGTAACTCTTTCAGCCAGCCAGCGTCGGTCGGCAGCATACTTGGAATCTTCACATCTGTGGCCCTCCTTGCCTCTTTCGCCACCGCTGCATATGGGGAGGCAGTACCAACCATGAGATTGCACTATGCTCACTCGCTGTCTGTTGGCGTCGTCTTCGCCGTCTTCCAACACATCTTCTTTACTGGAGCGCTATCGCTGAACTGGCCTTCCGTGCTGGTCGCTTGGTGGAGTAACTTTGCCTGGGCTGGTGGTATGATCTACAGCCCGACTATGCAGACGAGCATCAATCATCTGATCGGCAATAATGTCGGCAACACTTCAGAAGTCGGTGCAGCAAGTACTGGCTCCACGCAGGATACTCTTGCTGGTGGCTACGACATCACCCAGATCTACAAGCGGATGCTTAGCTATGGCGCCAACAAGATCCACACTCACCCGCTCATGCGTGATGGGGCGTCTGAGATATACCGCCAACCATATGGCGTGCGTAAGCGGGGTGTGCTGCAGCGCAGTGTCGAGCAGTCTCTTCAGCGTCGCGCTCTCGAGAATTCTACAAGTGGGTACAGGTGGTACGGCAAGCCTGTCGAGAACGGTCTACCACTTCCCGGCAACTACTCTGGCTTCGCTGGAACACTCGCGGAGCAAAATATCAGAGCGAGCAACGCCTTTATGACCGGCTTCCTCTGGTTTCTGATCTTGCTTGTCCTTCTGGTAGCCGCTTTGATGGCTTTCAAGTGGATTCTCGAGGGCCTTGCAAAGGTGAGATGGCTCAAAGAAGGCCGTTTCCAGTACTTCCGCAACCACTGGCTCGGTTACAGCGCCGCCCTTGCTCTTCGCATCTGCTACTTGGCCTTCTTCCTGATGATGTTCCTCACCATCTTCCAGTTTACCTACACTTCCTCCGGAGGCGTCAAAGCCATCGCAGCACTCGTCTTCATCATCTTCCTTTTCGGCATGATGGGTCTGGCGATCTACGCGTGCATCTACAAGGCATCCATCGACAACGAGCAGCATGCGAACGGACGACAAGTGGAGCGTAAGATGCTACTTGGCAAGATCCCGTGGTTCAGTGTGAAGAAGGCAGCGGCGCCTGCGGAAGAGCAGGGCATTGAGCTTGAGCAGCGCGATAGTAAGAAGGGCTTGATGAAGAGACCTTTCCGCAAGAGGCAGCAGACCCATGGGAGTGTTACTGATGTGGATGGATATCTGCACAGTATCCACGACAATGAGGAGTTCACAACGAGATTTGGATGGCTGGCGGCACGATTCCGACGTACACGATGGTGGTTCTTCACGGCCTCGCTGCTCTACACTTTCTTGGAGGCTGTCTTCCTTGGCGGTGCTTCTGGATATCCCCTGGCTCAAGTCTTCGGTCTTCTGGTCATCGAAGTCTTTGCTTTCGCCTTCATCGTCTGGGCGAGGCCGTTCGAAGGTCAGCGTCTGAATCTTCTGGTGGTCTACGCCTTGGGCTTCAGCAAGGTGACTTCGGTCGCCCTTGCGGCGGCTTTCGACACAAGGTGGAACCTGGATCGCATTATCACGACTGTCATTGGCATTGTCATAATTGTCATCCAAGGTATCCTGACAATCCTGACACTCATTGCAATCGTCGTGGGTGCTATTAGTAGCTACATGTCCGTCTCGCGCAACCACGAGAACTTCCGACCGCGGAAGTGGGTCAACTTGAGAGAGAAGTACTTCAATCACCTCGACAAGGCGGTCAACGACCTGCCTCCTGAGCCCAAGTCCATTCCAGTGAAAGAAGTGGACGAAGAGCCTCGAGAGCCAAACTTCGAGATGAAAGGTGTTCGACGTATGGCGAAGATCGAGGACGAAGACGAAGAGTTTGCTTCTGAATTGAGGTTACATGATCCCACGGCCTCGTACTTGAGTCTCGAAGAACAGTCTCCCGCGCCACGGCAGCAGGGTAGTCGGGCGGGCAGCATACGGAGCGGGATCAACACTCCTGTCGGTGGAAGCAGGAACGCAAGGGCACCGAGCGTGTACAGCATGGCCGGTTCTTCTACTTTGCCTTTTGGTGCAAGATCGCATCGCCCGAGCTGGAGCACGCGAGACTTCGAGGCTTGGGATGGGCGAACACAGACACCTGTGGACATGACGCGCGGCACGATCGATGACTCGGAGCTCTCTGCTCCTCCCGCCGCGGCAAAAGGTGCGCGCACGCCTTCACGCTCGGCGACGATGCCGAGTAAATTAAGGGATCAGGTGAGCAACGACTCCCTACGTATTGGTGGCGACGTCAGTACGCGCAACTCGATCGGCAAGGTTCCAGCGCCGGTATCACGGCCGAGAGCCGGGACCTACGGCTCACAGAGGAATAGTCGGGTATTATTTGGTGAGAATGCTGAGGGTAGCAAGAGCACCGATTGGCTTAACGAGCTTTCGTACCGACAAGCTGGCGCTGGTGCAGAGGATGCCAGCGCGAGCGCGAGACATAGTAGGGTTCCGTTGACGCCGGCGCAGGAGCAGGATGAGTTTGTGAGGCTTTCGCCGCGGCCGTCGAGGGATCAGTGAGGTACTGGTGTGAGCAAGACAGAGGTCTGAGCGAAGTCGTGGTTTACTGGGTACGGTTCTGCATGGCGTATGGTATATAAGGCATGGGGCTGGGATAAGGGTTCAATGCATTCGGCGCAATCGGGACAAGGGCACGAGGTGGGTTTAGATCTTCATGACGATCCTTGATGTGTGCATATGATACCAATGAGGTGGGTGGGGCGAGGCATTTATGATCGAGGCTTGTGATCTCACGATGGATGGGGTGAGGTTGTCACTCCTTCTAGCTTAGGCGAGTAATACATGAGAAGCTGAAATACATCATCCTGTTCCTCAACCGTCGCACGCCTTGATGTTTGTACAGGGCCGAGTCCTCGTCGACATCTCATGGCATGAGGAAGCTCGACCTAACGATATCGTGTCCATCCACGCATAGCCACGAGCGAGAACCTTGGAACGACGGAGGATTTTCGTAGGCGGCGATCATGTTGCGAAATACAGGGATCACTATGTCAGCGATGTATGGTCCGATGAATGCGAGTGGTGTGATACAGACCATAGCTGAGTCAAATCTGGTTCAGGCTCTGAGCCATGTCTCCCTCTACCTAAGTACGCCTCAAAACTCCAAGATACCAACCATTCCCAAGTGCCGCGAAGCACAAATTCGTCTAGCCTAGGTATCATTGATGTTGTACAGCGAAACATCCTGCGCCGGCGTTGGCTTCCTCGCCGACTTCTCGGGATCCTTCTCCTTTTCACCATGCCCGTTCGCCTGTTCATCATGCATCCTCTCGACTTTCTGTCGCTTCGGTATCCTTGCTTCGCCATCTGAGCCACTATCTCGAGCAACCACATCGCCAGTCTCGTCGACTTGTACACCGTTGGAGGCCATGCGGAACTGGACTTCGTCGGCGTCGCCTCGTGCCACGGCCTCACGAGCTTTATCCATTACTTTAAGCTTTCGCGCTTCGCCACGCATCTGCTCGAGGTGAGTGAAATAATTCTCTGAGACAGGTGTGACGTATTTGCCACAGAAGACGCCGACTTCGAAGTTTTGTGTCGTGGGATCTCGCGGGCTCTCCTGCGCGCACGCGGATTTGAGGTCTTCGAGGCTCTGGTAGATGACTCCATCTGCGCCTATGTGTTCTGCAATATCCTTGCTGCTTCGATGATGCGCGATGAGTTCTGAAGGTGAGGCGAGATCGATGCCGTAGATGTGTGCGTGAGTAATGGGTGGCGCACAGCTACTAAAGTACACCTTCTTCGCTCCAGCCTCCTTTGCCATGTTGACGATCTCGCGGGACGTCGTGCCGCGCACAATGCTGTCGTCCACGAGGAGGACGTTCTTGTCTTTAAACTCAACGGGAATGGCGTTCAGCTTTGCGCGAACGCCGCGTTGGCGAGCACGTTGAGAGGGCATGATGAAGGTACGGAAGATGTAGCGATTTTTGACGAAGCCTTGGCAGTACGGCTTCTTGAGGTGCTTGCTTACGGCGTAGGCAGAGACCAGAGACGTTTCTGGTATGGGAATGACAGCGTCGATTTCTCTGAGCTGCTCTGGGCCAAGCTGCTTCTGAATCTCCTCGGCCAGTCGGTACCCCATGAGCTGACGAGATCGGTATACAGAGATGCCGTCGATAATACTTTCAGGTCGTGCGAAGTAGACGTATTCGAATATGTCAGGTGCATAGGACATCTGCGGGCTCACTTGCTTGAAGACTGGTGCTTTGCCGCGCTCGATGATCACAGCCTGGCCGGGTAGGATGTCCTTGATGTTACCATAGCCGTTCTGGCTGAGTGCAACGGATTCCGATGCCATCATATAGTCAGTGCCTTTGCCGTCAATAGACGCTCGTTCGCCAAGTACAACTGGTCGAATACCGTAGCTGTCACGGAACCCGATCAAGCCGAAACCGGCAAGCATGGCAGTACAAGCGAAGCCACCCTTGCACTTCTCGTACATGCGTGTGAGAGCAGAGAAGATGTCATCTCGGTTGACTCGAGCTTTGCCGGTCTGATTGAGCTCATCGGCGAAGATGTTGAGCATGAGCTCGCTATCCGACTCAGTGTTGATATGGCGATGTGCTTCATGGTCGAGATATTCCCTGAGCTCGGGAGCATTGATCAAATTGCCGTTGTGTGTCATGAGGATGCCGTAGGGAGAATTGACGTAAAAAGGTTGTGCTTCCGAGTTGGCTGACGAGCCGGCTGTTGGGTACCGAAGATGAGCGAGTCCCATGTAACCTGGAAGATCTGAAACCCTCTCACCATCGTGGAAAACTTTGCTGGCTAGGCCGTTACCTTTACATTGGAAGACTTTGCCTCTGCTTGAGCAAGTGGCGATACCGCAGGCATCTTGACCGCGATGCTGGAGGTAGTAGACTAGACGTCGTTAGTGAGATTGTCGTGCCGGACGAACCCGGTCTTTGTACTAACGCGCTTGGTGGATCTCTGCTGCGACGTCGTTGCCCTCAGCAGCCAAGATACAGGCTATTATGCCACACATGTTGCGAGCCTCTGTGCGTCGTGTAACGTGATGGTCTGTTTGGCTGATCAGCTTCTCTCCTCTGCTCTCAGAACGGCTTGTGAAGGGCGATTCATGTGGGCAGTCAGGAAGTGAAGTGCAGCCATTATGACCGAAGCCATTGAGACTAAGTCTAACATCTTTAAAGTACTTGGTATTCATCATGCGGGTTTTTTAGAGAAAAGCTACGAGGCCGGACTTACCGTGGCGGTTGCGATCAAGGTGGCGGATAGAAATGGGAGTGAGGATGCTTCAGCTTCCGTACTTGAGGACGGATGATGGTGCCAAACTCATCCTTTCCACTTCTCTCCTCGTCAGCGCGTGTTCGGAACGATTTGGCGATTGATGCCATTCTGTGTAAATTTTATGAAGGTCTTTTTGGACATGCCGGTAGAATTGCGATTCGCCGGGCACGACCCGGGCAATCCCGGCAGATCCGACTGCACTTCTCTTTCTCTGTCGTCTCGACCTTCTTCGTGACAATCTCGCGCTCCAACAATGAGTTCTGGTGAAGGCCTAGCGCATCTATCCGACCTCTGCTATCAGCTGCGCATATGGGTCCCCCGCGACTTCGGTGACGGCTGCCCGTCCTCAGCATGCTTGGCGCTACCTGCGCAGCTTCACCACGATAGAAACAGTGCTTGCTGTGGGAAGCCAAAAAGGGGGCTCTGGACGAGCATGCCCTAATGCACATGCTTTCGAGCGTAGCTGCAGGTCTCCGGGCCCAGCGGCTAGGCATTCAAGTCTTTGCCGACTAATCAAGCTTGGAAACCTTCGCAGGGCGCATCACTCATACCTTGATCACTCTACACAAAGGTGAGCTCCCGAAGCTGAGCTGGCGACGCCGAATGTGTGTCCTCGCCGTGTCAAGCTCGGGATAAAGGGTCGCAACAGCAGAGAGCAGGCTTCAGTAGATCGCGCTACCTGCTCTTTTCCACAGTGCGAGCAGAGCATCAGGGAGCTAATCAGTATTCCGTCAACATGTTCAGCTTTGGGTGGTACGACGGAGGTTATAGATTGGGAACACATGTAAGCTTAACTCCAAAGCAAGACAGTATGTGCTCTTACACTTCCATCATTTTCGCTTGACCTTAAACTGCCATTCTCATAGCGGTTCTTGGACAGAAAATCCCGTCCAACATAGAAATCTTTCACCTGTTCTTCATGGTCTAGGGAGCAAGACAATCTCGAGCCGTCGCCAGCCCCTCGTCAGCTCATGTGCACATCTGAAGCATCCTCTGTGATGACATCACACGGCCGCCTTCCAAGCACAACCGCGACGTCCCTTACCTTGTGCGTTCGATCAATCACAAGACTCGCGCCCCTCTCTGACGATCTGTCACATCGATTGTGGACTGCTTCTGTCACTTAATTCGGACACCTGCCGCGCTAAGGTCGCTATCCGCAATCATATGCACGTTCCTTCCAGGTTCATGCAAACGACGTTGCTTGGCTCCGGTGAGCGACAGTACTGGTGCCTGGGGCGTTCAACAGCTCTTCGAAGCTTCACTCTGCGCTCACTAATACCAGTCGTACTCTTGCGATGGATCGCTTACCCAAGACCACGAGAGCCGCGCCGAGGACGAAGACAAAACACAGAAACACAGACAGCATTCGCGATTTTGCCGAAACTACAAGCTCGCTTCTGCTGGACGAAGAGGCGGAGCCACCACCTGTGATCTACCTTGAAGATGATGAAGACGATGACGCGGAAAGCTTACTCGACTTTGAGCTTGTCGAAGATGAGATCAAGGTGGACACTGCTCGGCCCCGACAACACTTGGATAGTCATACCCTAGCAAGCGGCGTGAAGCTTCGAGCTGGAAAATGCGTCGAGCTTTGGGACCAAAACTTCCTCCGCATCGCATCCATCTATCGTGATACGCCGACCGGAGAAGTCTTGTTGAAAGGCATCCTACTACGTCGGCATTGGAGGACGAGCGGCATGCTCGAGCGAAAGGTCAACGAGGTCCACGCAGTGCTGGTAGATGTTCCCCGCGATGTTGTCAACCCTGACTTAAACGACCATATGGTCTCAATCCCCGAATCGGACGTGATGTGCGTACGCCGAGTCACCTTCACGAATCTGCCTTTCGCATACCGCAAGTTTCCGGATCATAGCTTTCGTGACGCCTTTGCGGAAGCTATCGACTTGTATACCACAAGGGAACACAGCATCCTAGTGTGTCGCTGGAAGCTTGTCGAGTACATATCACTGCCTGGGAGAAAGCCTAACAAAGGCGCACTTATACGTCTCCGCGAAACCGAGAGTGATCCCGGAAAGAGTATGTCGGATGCTGCGCTTAGCTACTGGTGGCAGATGTTGGAGGCCTTTGGAGCGGGACCAGAGGGGCAGCCTCCACAAGCAGATACGGACGCATCAAGGCGACGCAGGGAGACCAAAGCAGCAAATGTTGAACGACACGAATACATGACAAAAACGACGACGAAAACCTCGCAGAGCAGCTCCACCTTTGACCCGAGGCACGGCCTTTTGAAGCGTAAAAGCGTTACCATGAGTGAAGCAGAAGTCCGTACATCCTCCGCCTTGCATACTAATGCTACAGATCTCGAGCAGCTCGGACTGTTATACTGTGAGCCCTACACCGCCGGCGACATTTGTTGCGGTGCAGGTGGTGTGACCGCCGGCGCTGCCAAGGCCAATTTCAAGATGGTCTTCGGCGTGGACTTCTGGCAAGACGCATGCGAGACTATCAAGCTCAACTTCCCAAGCATGAAGGTGCTGAATGTAGACATCCACGACTTCCTCACTAAGGAGACTAACAGGAAGCGGTATAGGGTTGCTGTGCTACACATTAGCTTTCCATGCCAGGCGTATAGCTTGGCAAACACCTGGAAAGGCATGGCCAAGAACGACGAGAGGAACGTCGATAGCGGCTACAGTGCCATACCGCTGCTGAAGAAGTCGCGGCCACGTGTAATGACTCTCGAGCAGACAAGTGGACTGTACACACGTCATCGTCAGTCTTTCCACGCACTGCTCATGCAACTTACGCACTGCCACTACAGCGTTGGTTGGGAGGTAGTCGACTGCTCTGAGCACCGCCACGTGCAAGCGAGGAACAGATTGATTTGTGTAGGCTCATGGTAAGCATTCGTACCCTGTGTTGTGTATCGACGGCTTCTAATCTGCTCACAGCATCGGCGAACCACTCCCACCAATTGCTTCGCCACGTCACGAACATAAGACCACGATTCAAGACTGCCTAGACAATCTACCGCCCCTTCGCAGCATCCCGCGACATATGCAGGTCTACACCGAGAGAGCAGGCCCCAGTTACGACCCGAACATCCAGCTGCGAGGCGCTATTACATGCAGTGGTGGCGAAGGCGATTTGCATCCAACCGGCAAGCGCGGTTTCAGGGTCCAGGAGTTCGCGCTGCTCATGGGTTTGCCAGCGACGTATAAGTTTTGTCAGGCTGGCATCACTGCGCTAAAAAGGCTCATCGGGAACATGGTGCCTATGGAGACCGCGAAGGACATTTTTACCGAGATCAAGAAGAGTTTGAAGCATGGCGATCAACAGATGACAGTCTGGCTGCAGGGTGGCGAGGGAAAGAGCAAGGTGAAGCAAGAGTTAAAGGAGGAGCTGGGCTTGCAGGACAGCTTGCGTGGTCAGGGCAAGGGTAAGGGCAAGGAGAAGCTTGTGATTGTACTGGATGATTACGAGGATTTTATGGATCTCGACGTGCAGCCAAAGAAGAGGAAGACGAAGACAGGCGGCTTGCGTCAAGCTCCGATGAAGCTTGAGGAGGCGGATACCATCGAGATTGATTAATTATTACAAAATGATTCATTGCGTGGTGGGCATGCACCGTGTGTTTCGAGATTGGCTAGAACGATGAGGGAGGTTCGCAGGCTTGAAGACGGCAGCTGGCATGCTGGCACGCTGGCACGGAAGCACGCTGGTCCTGGACAACGGTTGCTTTGCTAGCAGGTTCATGAAGAAGGTTTGATGCGATGGGTAGCATCGTTGGATGAACGGGCTAGGACGGCTATCGCTTCGATGGTTTTGCAGAGGTTGACTAGCGCTCTGTAGATCCGTTAGAATTGGTAAGATGCCAAATAGGATTGTCTTGCTTCTGCTTCTCTTTGCCATGTCGTCGCAGGAGATATTGGCACTGTCAGCACATTAGGACTGTTCAATCTCTATGACATTGACTGCTTTGCTTCTCACACTTCTCGATGAGCAAGGATCCACCAACGGTCGGCCCGCCACCGTACTGACCGCTGCAGGAACCCGGAATCGTGGGGAGCACTAACCACATGCATGTCGACGTGGTTGTGCATTCGTGATTACTTGTCACATGCTCGAGTCTTTACAGTATAGCCGTCGCAAACAATTCGCAGTCGCGGAGACAAGCAGCGTCGAGGTCCAGAAGACCTGTCGTGGTCGGCGACCACGAGTGCAAAATCTGGTAGGAAGTCAGCGGATGCCAACATAACAACTACTTCGAGTCACTAGGCTTCGAACACGCTCTTGCCATGGCGGATATCGACTTGAAGGAGATAGCGGCCCAGGTCTTCGAAGACGCTCTACAGCGCATCATCCATAACACAGTTATACAGCAGCATCGCGCACACAAGCTGATGCTCGCATCCCTCGACCCGACCAGCAAGCTCCCACACTGCAAGACCTGCCGTCTTCCTCAGCAGCTGGACCCGCCTCTTGCTCCCAGAGTGCGAGGCGTGACTACGGAGCCTTCTTCGAGCACTCAGTACTGTGAGCGAAGACCCTGGGCGAGGAGACCCGGGCACGACATCTACGATAATCCTTTCCCCAAGGCCGATGCAACTGGACGCCCGCCTACGAAGAAAGAGCGAGAAGCAGCAAAGGCAAAAGTAACAGACGGCACACCTGCTAGCGAAGAAGCTGGTGGGCAGAATGGGACTGGTCCGCCGAGTCCGAGCGAGAACGGAGAGATTACGACGAAGAAGGGCGAGAAGAAGGCTTCCAAGATCGATGAAAAAGGCATGTATTCCACTGTTAGACACCCAGATTTGACTCAGTACACTAACTTTGTTCTAGTAAGTCTTGAGTATCGCCACCTTCGTCCCATGACACCCGCTGTCGATACTTGCGCTGTCCAAATGACCGCTATATCTTACTTTGCCTGGGGCACTCTAGGTGACCAGCTCAATCGAAGAGTTTAGCTAACGTGTACTTTCCAATCTTCTAGTTGAAAAGTGGTACCTACGTACCATGGCATACATGTCCGAGCTGCAAGCGTAGTCTGCTTATTACGCGGTTTGCGAAGCATTTGGAGCAATGTATGGGCCTATCTGGACGCGCGGCGAGTAGGAACGCTATGCAGAAGATGAGCTCGACGCCGGGCGGGAGCAGAGCCGGTACACCAGCACCGAACGGCAGCCATGACAAGAATGGTGCCGGGGATGACGAAGACGAGGATGAGCTAGCGGTCAAAGGCTCGGGTAGCATGAAGAAGAAGTTGCTGAAAAAGAGCGTGAACATCAAGATGAAGAAGGATAAAGAGCGCATGAACGGCACGAGCAAAGCCAACGGCAGCAAACTTGCTGCGAAACGTCCACCGAGTAGCAATGCTTCGCGGACGAGTCCTGCGCCTTCACAACTCGCGTCGGCGGACAAGAGAGATCGTGACGAGATGTTGCTCGGTGACGAGGGCGACGAAGACGAGGGTGCGATTAGGGTGGCGAAAAGGCAGAAACTGAGCCGAGTTGGCTCGACAGCAAGTTTGATCAGCGCTGGCGGATCGGTAGGTATGGAGAGGCAGGAGTCACAGAACTCGAGTTTTGTTGATGATGCGAGCGTGGCCGATGACTAAGAGAAAGGCTACGGCCTTACGCTGTGTAGACATGGCAGAGCATGGAGCTGATGTGAGCCTCCATGGAGTTCAAAGCAGTACTACAATACTTGGACTTCGTGCTGCATCGATTGGGGTACTCTGTAGTATTCGTGTATGTACGATGACTTGGTGACAGACAGGTACAGCAAGCCTGAATCATTCATGCAGCCTTCCTTCCCTTGGCGAAGAACATCCACCTTTCAACCTTGCCATTCTTCAGCTCCATACTTGACGCTTCTGCTGCGAGGTTAAAGCCGAAGTCTGTCAGTCCAGCCGCCGTGTAAAATTCTGACATCTGCGCCTCGTTGAAGCCTGATAATAGAGAACAATCAGTTTGGTCGTTCGCCTTCACTGGGAAGCGATGAAGTGAGGGCGGAGTGATGTTGAAAGACAAACGTACCGCTATGCTTGATAGTATGTGTCATATCTGGAAAGTCATGTCCAGGACCATGAGTATGCTCCATCTGCTCTCGCAACTTCCTCTCTCTATCAACCTCATCATCGAAGGGCAGGAAATCGACGATCAAAAGCTGGCCTCCTGGTCGCAGCCTCTCGACCAGTCGCTGCACAGCTTCTCCTGGGCTCTCAAAATGATGGAACCCGGCGCAGATGACTGCTAGATCGAAGTCCCGCCACTCTGAGCCCGCGAGAGAGGCGGAGTGCGGAGTGGATAGCAAATCGCCGACCACAGCCACTGGTCTCTCGTCTCCCGAAGACTGAGCGGCGGCGGCATTGTATAGCTCAACCATCTTCTCACTAATGTCAATGCCACGGATCGTAGTGAAGTCGGCGCCGAGAGCTTTCGTCACGACGCCGGTTCCACAAGCATAGTCAAGGAGCTTTGAGCCTTCGGATGAGTTTGCTGTGAGACCTAGCCATGCTCTGCGAGTATGTAGCTCCTTGGTAAATTGTGCAGACAGAGCTTGCTGCCAGGGTTTTGTATTGTAGATCGTTGCGAGCTCGCTGTGTTGTGTCAATATGCTTCTCCCAGGGTATTATGGAAGGAGGAGAGTACTCGAAAGCTTTCCTGTTGGCTTCTGTGAAGGCCGACATGGTCGTAGTGACGATGTGGCGTTGCAACAAAGGCTGAGTATTCCGCCTTTCCCTGCCACACGATGTCGTTTTTGATATGCTGAGGGGCGTTTAAGTAGTAAGAAGCAACTGCACTCTTGGTGGGAGGATAAATATATGTATATATTAGGGCGTCGGAGATTTGTGAACGCCAGTGAAAGTCTCCGTGTTTCCAGATGTATGTTTCCGACAAGAGCATCTGTACGAAATATCCCCAAAACGTTCGACGAGCAGTATACACGCAGGAAGGACTCTGGTGGTATCTAGATAGTGAAGAGGATTGGGAAGGAATCAGTACAGCTTGCTTTCTTTATACAATCGTCTCATCATACAACAGTCATCCCCATCATCATCATCAATCGTCAAGAGTCCACCACAGGCCGTCCTACTACTCTAAACCTGGGATGCACTACGCGAGATGGGCAGCACACGACGCAACAACGCCTCCACCGTCTGCATCTCGATCTCACCAACCTGCGCAAGGCTCTTGGCATCACCGTAAGCAATAGTGAGGTTGCCGAACGGGCCTTGAAGACCCACATCAGACGTGCGCATCGCAAAGCGTTGTGCCAAAGTGAGCGGACGGCCACCGTTGATCGCATCACTGATCAGGCTCGCAAAGTACTGTAAAGCATGTTAGAGAGGTTCCAAGGCTTAGGAGACAAAACGACTTACTTGAACCATGCGCTCAGGCGAAGCGGGATTGCGGGCAAGCACCATGAAAGGCCAAGCAGACGCGAATGGAGAAGTACCGCCGAAGACGACATTCAAGCCTTGGGCACTACTGAAGTGAGCGTAACCCTGTGCGCCGAGATGCTGAATGTAGTGGAACTTCTGCTGCTCGCTGAAGCCTGGGCAGGTTAAGACGGCGACCGACATCTCCTTGAGAGTAGCGGCAGTGGGCTTGGTGTTGTCGAGACGCTCGCTAGTGGTGCGACGTAGGAAGAGCATAAGAGCCTTGGCAACGGAGATGCAGCAGTCGTAAAGAAGACGACGCTCGACCATGTTGACACACTCGTGGGCGAACCAGGGGTACTTGTGAATGGTGGATGTAAGGCTCTCGTAGACACGGACCATGATGCGTGAGGCGAAGACAGACTGCAGGGTGTTAGCGTATTGCAGTACGGTGGCGGTGATCGTGACTTACGCGATGCGGAGCCTCAGCATGCTTGACAACCATTACGATCTCTTCCGGAGTCATGAAACCGGTGAAGCCTGCGGACAGCTGACCAGGATAGAACTCCTCAGTGTTGAGCAGAACTTTGGGAGTGGCACCATGCCAAACGATGTTCTTCGCGCGCGGGAACATCTCACTCATGAAGTCTTCTTGAGAAGACGTCTCCACTTCTACGACACGATCACCAACGCGGGCAGGACGACCACTCATGGCACGTCGGCCGAATTGCTCAACCACACGCTTGGCCTCATAGGGCGTGGAAACCTCGATGAAAGCATCCATAGTCTTGCCGCTCCCGCGCTCCATCACAATGTGGGTGGCGAAGTATGGAGATCCTGCGGGCTGACTGATGATCTGGACGTTGCGGTTGACGATGGCAGTGATTTCGGCCTTGGGAGTGGCGTAGGGGATGTTGCGGATACGAATGACACCGGCATCGCTGGGCACGGCGACACGGCAGGCCTCAACGACAGGCAGGTCATCGAACATTTCTTCGGTGCTCGGTTTGATGCCGTTCGCCGCAAAGTCGAACCATTCCGGAAGCTTGAGTTGAATGACCTGAACGAAGGCGGAAGGGTTGCCCTTGGCATCTGGCTCGCGAATGGTGGCAAAGGCCGGCTTGTAGACGGGATCAAGCTGAGCGTCAGAGACGTTATACTTCTGACGGCGAGGTGGAGCAGTCAAGCTCATAGCTGCGGCCGTGTGTGCATTCCTCGTGTGCATGCGAGTGCCAGAGCCAATGATGGTGTGCTCATCGTCGTCGCTGGGATCGCAGAGGCCCATGCGAATGAGGTCGGCGAGCTGACGGGCAGTGGGAACAACGGATGTGCCAACGGCAGAGTCACGAGCAGAGCCGGTAGACAGACCAGAAGCGATGGCACTGTCATCAATCAGCGGCTGATAATGATATTATCGCAATTTTTTCGGTAGAGGGTGAACTTGCCTTGGCACAGCAGTGCCGATAGCACCATAATTTGGCAGAGCTCCACGGCTGTTGGGAGGCAAGAACGCGGAGTCCTGCTCATGTACATCAGTGATCGTGTAAGTGGGCGGACAGCGAGATCATCAGACTTACTTGGTTGGGATGCTGCTGAAAGCCTGGAGAAGCTTGACCCCTTGATCCGTCACCCAATCCACGACTGCCGCCGGATCGATCATTGAACCCACCATCGTAGCCACGGTTCTCGAGATTGCCATTTCCATACATACCCATACGATTGCCGATCATACTACCCTCAATGCCGTGTGTGTTGGGAATGCCATCACTGTCTAAGGCGTGATGAAACTTACCACTCAAGTCGGCCTGGCCGAAGCCGCGCGTGTTGTTCGTGTACCCGCGAAGGGAGACACCGCCGTTCATTGGTGCTTGAGTAATGAAGCTAGCGTCTGACATGGCAGACTCGGGCCGTTCAGGGGTTGAGTGGGCGAATGCACGGCGTTGTGGTGGCACATAGACCTGGCGGGTTGGTACGGGTGTGAGGGATTGACGACCACGCGGTGTGGAATCGCCGTCCTCGATAACGTTGTTGATGATGAAGCCAGACATGACGTCTAAAGGAGCGAATGAGTGAGGGTGGGGTGAACGAGTGGCGGAAGAAGGGGTGGTGAGTGTCGAGGCGAATGCAAGGGCGAAGGTGTTCTGCCGTCAACACGACCTGACTCGACGCTTGGGCTGCAGCTTTTGCTGGCTTGTTGATGATCTGCGGGAGGCCGGAGATTAGTTGTCTGTAAAGCTTGCAAAGAGGGAAGGCGCGATGGACGATGCTTCGGCTTGAAGAGGGTGAAGCTGGGGCGGGCACACTCAAGCATTTGTGAGAGCTGCCCGGCCAAAATCATGTACACATAAAAAGGTGGTTCGACATATCTTCAATGGCTCGGTCGGCTTGCTGTGTTTGGCTCTCAGGCCGTCTCCCCTCGCTGGTGTATAGCTCGAGCAACGAAGTGCTGAACGAATGTATGCGTTATGATACTGTTCTTAAAATATGTTAGCAGGGGTCTTTAATGGCACGTCGAGTGAGGGGCCAATGGTTCAAGCCATGCAGCATCTGACCACGACAGTAGAAGAGATAAGTATCGCATTGTGACTGACTGGAGGCTCGAGTGACTGACCTTCTCGACAACAGTCTTCCTGTCTACCCCTCTCGGTCGTCTCCCAGCATAGATTTCGATGATTTCTTGAGGGTTGCCAAAAATCCACAAATTCCGTGCAGGCAAACTAGTCTTGTATTGCGCCGTATACAAATTGTGGCACTGAGCCCTGTGTATCTTGTCGAAGCGGGTCGGGTCGCCGAAGCAGGCGAACAGCTCAGTTGTAAGTCTGCTTCTTTCACAATTAGTGAGTAGGGTGCTCCTGGTGCTGAAGCTACGCTCGATGACAAGAATGTGGCAGCAGCAGCCAGCAGTCGAGTGGTCGATGGCCAGTAGATCCTGATTGCAGGTCCACAAGGCCGGATGAGGATATGTGTCCGGAGAGATGATGTGGATGGATTTGAGCGAGTGAGTTGTGATGGCTAAGCGAAGACGCAATTTTGGTAATAGGAAGGCGATTGTGCGAGGGTAAAGTCTGTGCTTTGCGGCGTGGGCTTCCGCATCGGGTTAATCTGGCTTGGCGGATTTTGAGGTGAGGTTGAGTAGAGTGAAGTCAACTACAGTTCGAGCAAAAGTCCGTCCGCCCGAGATACCAGCGATCTGCTGGTTCTCGCGAGGATCGTGAAGACTGCCTCGTCGCCTCATCCATAACCTGTTGTGGTCTCCCGTACATGTGATCTCGCCGGCATTGTGTGCTGGATGACGGTCTTTCTCTTCGCTCGAGGTAGTCCATATCGGTGGTTAGAGACTCAGTCGGCGGCAGCCAGGACCCGCCAGAAGATGAATAGGTGATGGCTTGTGAGTAGAGCATGTGAGCTGGCTCATCATTTGCGTAAGGCGCTGTCAGGAACGGCACGTGAGCAGTGGCGGCCGGTCGTGGCAGTCAACTTTCTTCGACGTCGTGTTCCTCCACAACTTAAAAACATTAGTGCTGCTGCGAAGTGAGTGATCTGCAGATTCGACATTTGGAGATGCGAGTTTCAGTAGTAGTAGGTAAAAGATAGTCTTCATTGATGTAAGAACTCGATACCAGCTTTCGCAGACCTGGGCAGACCACAGACCTCTCTGAAGTCGCCGACCTCCTCACCCTTCTTACTTATCCTCTCCAGGAACTGATCGAGCGGGCAGCTTCTGCCTGGCCCGCTATCACAGCCAGGCAACGCCACGACACCATCGTTGACATTGATGCGGACGAAGTGCTCTTCCGTGCTCTGTGAGCAGTATACATGGTTCGGATAGCCGTATTCTGCGTGGTCCCAGCATTGCTTGGGCTCTCCTCGTACCAATCTCTCGAAGATGATGCGGCCACCCATCGGTACAAGATCTGAGGTTTGCCAGACCCGATTCTGCGGTGCATGAGTAGCAGGCAAGTGCTGCTTCTCGTGTGGTAAGAGGTCAAGCGCGGTCAGCATTGGAATGACATCGCCATCGTGCACGCTGTGATATTAGCGTTGTGATAGATCATCGTTGCGTCGATTGGAGGGTATACATACAAGCTAAAGAAGAGCGTGCCAGCAGCTGGACCCTGCTGCAACAGTGTAGCCGTGGCATTGAGCCATAGCCAGCCAATGCTGCTGCTGTATGGGTTTCCGGATCCTGTACGGTAGTAGTGGAGAATATCTCGAGCGTACTCGAACTGCAACCACTCATTGTGCGTGAAGAGGTCACACCACTTGCTGGAGCCTTTGGCGATTGTTTCAAAGCCACAAAGCTCTTGCATGCTGTATATCTCGCTCGTAGTGAAGCTCATGGCAGGGTTCTGCTCCTGAAGACGTTTCGTGATGGGTGGCAGGTAGACTTCTCGCCACTCGTTCCACATGCGATAGCCATACTGACGGCCGAACTCGTCTGCATTGTGCAAGTAGCGGAAGCAAGTTTTGCCGGCGGTGAGAGTGTCTCCACCTCGGTCTTCCGTCTCCGGGATGATATGAAGTCTTGAAGTATTCTGCCACTCAAGGCCGTACATACCTGCTGCAAAGTATTGTGCTGTCTCAACCACGCGCTTCGATCCGCTGGCCCAAAATGCTGTCTCATTGTGCTCAATGGCATAATCAAGTAGATGCTCATACCTCGTGCCTAGCTTCACGCCTGTGTTGAAAGCTTCCAATGTACCGGCGTACGGACCAGTAGCAACCAGGTTCTCCAGGCGCTCGCTTGGATTCTTCATGAAAAAGTCCCAACTGTTTGCAAATGCCAGGGTACCGTTCAGCGTGACATTCGCACCTCGAATATGGTGATACAGCTCGAGCATGCCTTTGGGGTGTGTCAGACTGCAGTGCTGTTGCAAAGTTAAGAAATCGATGGAATAATGAGAGACCTACGTATACCTGCCAGCACAGTAGGGTAGCGCTCAGCATGTCTAGACATCTGGGAAGGAGAAGAAACAGAGTCAGAGACATACTTACTGCACCCAGACTCTCAGGTAGCCTACCATATGTACTTGTTCTACGCGGCATCCTATAGGGAGGTTGATGCCGTCGGGTACTATGCCTCTTGCCTTGGGTATCCATGGGCTGTTGCCGCCAAGGTGGTAACGAATATCCCATGCCATGCTGGTGCTGTTGTCAAGGTCAAGCTCGCTCGATGGGCCCGGGATTTGCTGCAAGAGACTGCTCCATTGGCCTAACAGGCTGTAGGCAGATGCACGAGTCGAGGAGAGTTCATCGAAGTATAGCACGACAGCCAGAAGCGCGGTAAGACCAGATGCAAGCATTATCAGTCGAGCCATGCGCAAGAGGCCCTTTCCAATCGATTGGATGTTGCGCTGAGCAGGCCTTTGCTCGTACGGCGAGGAGCGTGCAGTGGATGCTCTAGGCGAAATCGGGATGTTTGCCAAGTTCCACAGAGAGCACAGTGACATCGAAGGAAAGTAGGACGGTGTACGCTTGCCGCTCATCGGAGGAAGCCGGAGCTTAAAGTCTACAGTATCTCGGCTGTCAACCTCACTCGATGCCTCTAGGCGGCTGCTCATACCCATTCCAATATCGATAACCACCTTCCAAGTTCGCCGGGCACAGAGTGTGTAGTGAGATGAGGTTCAGAGAGGTAGGTCAACGATTGGTAGTCACTTCGTGTCTGCAGTGCCTCACAGCGCTGCTCGAGAGCCACTCGTTTGTAGCTTAATCAATGCTTCTCTTCATGGACGGTAATGCCTCTTCTCCGGAATCGTGCAAGGTACACGAGTACGATGGAAAAGTAATGTGCCGCCGAAGCAGCGAGTTTCAAAGATATTTCCAAGGGCTGTAGAAAAGCGCCCACATGGTTGTCCTAACGGACGAACGGTTACGGCAATCAAACCTGACCATTCTTGCACGACCCCTCTCGTGGTCACCAGCCCGCCAAGGCCAGTGGATGAAGCATACCAACTCGATGCTCTCGCACACGCCGCGATCAGTGTGGCTAGCACATCACGCTTTGCGTTTGAAAGCCCCCTTCGCCCCGGACGAACCGCATCACGGCAGGGTTGATACCGCGTCAAGGTAAGCACCGTAGAGTACTTGCCAAAGTCCATTCGCCCCTGGGCACAGGACAATGACCTCCGGGCTGATCCTTTCTGCGGTCAAGGAGACCAATATGCGCAGGTGGCAAACGCTGACGCCGATGATACCTCCTGAGTGTCGATATTAGAAAGAGGAAGAAGGAGCTCAAGGGAACAATCGAGTCTCAAGTATCAAGCCCGGCAGCTGGCGGCGCTAGCGGAAATGAAGGGGGCTGGGGCCGGTGACCGGTGAGGTGAGTGAACGTCACATGCTACCTTTGTGAATGAAGCTCAGGTTGCACACACAGCCAGAAGAGGCTAAGTGCCAGTCTAATCATGCAGGTCGACGAGCTCGTGACCTCGAAACTGCTTTTGGCAGGAGCAACACTCACATCTTTTGCTACTTGAAGCTTCGTTCGACCTTCATCAGCACAATCATTGCAGCGTACAAACACTTCCCCACGCCTTCGACCAGCACATCAAACTCATCGGTGAGGCACTCTAGGATATTTCGCACACACTCAACACGTCATGTTCCCTCGACGCGATGCCACCGCTTTGGCCAAGATCCAGCAGAAGGCCACTGCCGAAGCCAAGAAACGCGACATCGAGGAGCTGGGCAAGAAGATGAAGGCAAAGGCTGGAAAGGTGAAGCCAAAATTTACAGACAGGCGTATCAACAGGCCGTATGTTGTCCCAGCCGTGTTCAGTGCCGTTGTAGTACTGACAGTGAATCTAGTACATTACCCCAGACTGGTCTATAAGGAAGGAAGGCAAGATCGGCCGAGTCTTAACCTTCCTTAAGCAAATCGGAGCTGATCTTAGTCTTGCCTTCCTTGCTTATATAAGCGAAATAACTTACCTTCCTTTAAGATCTTAAGATTATAGCAAGATCTTGAAGGAAGGGGCTAGATCCTTAGTCTTAATCTTCCTTATACGTATAAATCCTAATCTTAGCCTTATAAGGAAGGGAAACTAACCCCCTTCCTTATCCTTCCTTATACCTTCCTTAAAACTCCCTTCCTTACGGACTAGTCTGTATTACCCGAGAAGAAGTCCGAGGAGAAGGAGAGAGCTGCTGAGGTTCATAACAAAGTCAAGAAGCGCGTCGTCTCGAAGAAACAGAGTGCGGTGAATGCACTGTCTACCGATACACCAGCCAATCCGTCTGTTCATGTCGGCGGGTACGATCTCGTGCCCGGTCCGCACCGTCCCAACTCGTACAATCGCGAAGGCAAAGCTGGTCTGAAGAGTAAGATCGTCAAAGTCGAGGAGAATGGTGATCTTGTCTTTCGCGCTATCGTCCAGTGGCAGGATGTAGCTGTTCTAGAGTGGGCTATGCGAAAGGCTGGTCCCAAAACGACAAAAGAGACGTACGCACAGTACGAGGATGCCTCAGGCATCCTGAGTGCATCTGATTTGGGAGACGAGACGCTGGTGGAGTGGAAGGGCAAGGGCGGTGACGAGGTCGTCGTCAAGACGCGTGAGGTGAGGACTGTGTGGTGGCAAGTGAAGAGCCCGGTGGGCGTGTGGATTGAAGTCGAGATGACTGGTCCGAAGAAGTCGGGATTCCTCTCTCGGATGCCTTTCTCCTGCCAGGATGTGGCGAAGAATGTGGTGAAGATGATGAACAAGAAGTTGAGGCAGGGCAGGACCGCTGAATCGGGCTATAACCAGCATGAGTAGAGACGAAAGATGAGGTTTTCCCCAGCAGCGCTAGCGTCCGTAGCCCTACTATGACAACCTTTGAGAGTACAACCCCTGATTGCATACTTGGGATCCATTATCGACTATGAAACAACAGATCTGTCTTCCGATGCGGCTGAACTGACAGGTCTGAGTCTCCCCAGAAGCAATAGCGTATAAAACGCTATTATGGCGGACTTTGAGGGTACAAAATCTTTCTGCCCCCGGGGATCCATCACTTACGATGGCTCGACAAATAGACTGACAAGCCGGTGCTTCCCCGTAGCAATTGCATGCAGAGCGCTACTATGGCGGGCTTTGAGCGTACAGAAATTTGCTGTCCACTGGGGATCCATCACTTACGATCGCCCGACAGATCTGTGTTCCTACGCAAATGGACTGACAGGCCGGTGCTTCCTAGAAGCGACAGCGTACAAAACGCTACTACGATGGTCTTCGAGAGTACAAAATGTGTTCACATGCTCGAGATGTGTGCGATAGCACAAGAGCTAATCGCATGCTCTAGAATGTCATACGACAGTCTGGATGAGGACAAAATAAAAGAAGTCGTCATATACAAAAAAGCCTTACACCCTCGCTACCCTCTTCTCCCAAATAGGAGAGAGGCGGATCACGCATGATTTTCTCCCTCCCTCCCTCCTTAACGCCTCGGAACACCATCTAAACAAAGCGGAAAGCTTCCCTCACGCCCCAGATAATAATGACCGTCACCATCTCGCGAACCTGCCCCAGACCTCTCATATCTGCTCCCTCAATCTACTTCCCCCCGGCCCTGCATCTTGCCCTTGTCCATGACCCCGGGACTCACTACTCTCCACCCGCGCCAAGTAGGCTGCGGACGTGAAGTCCCGACTTGCTTCTATACTCGGTCGTGTGCGATCCATACTGCTCCTGAACCGATCAAACGAGGGTCGTGGTCTCCCATCCATGCTCGGTCGACTTGCGAGCGGGTCACCGTAGTCCTCTGTTGTTATTGTGGGTGTTGCAGGTGTGCCATGCGCGGTGCTGATGCCATTCGGTACGTTCGTGTTGATGCCACTTGCCGCATTAGTATTGTAGGCGGGCGGGAAAGCCCGATCAAGACTCGCCCGATGGTTAGTATACTCCGTCCCATCACTCCCGTTCTGGCTCCGCGGATTATGTGTCGTAGCCGTCGCAGCCACAGACGGCGGGTAGATCGGCCTCATATCATCGGACATCACATGCTGATGTCCATTACTGGCAGATCCTCCTTTCTTCATATCCGAGGGCTCTGACGAGGACATACTATTCGCTTTCCTTCCGTTATCGTGTCGTGCCGCAGCTGCAACAGGATCGAATGTAGCTGGGTCGATGTCCTTGAGGTAGTCAAACTTCCCCTGGCGAATCTGCTCCCTCACGATATCCACATCCCGGGGCCGGAAGATCTTCTGAAACGACTTGGCCGCGAAACGCGGCAACAAGCAGAGAATGACTGTTAGTAGGGCCGTAGCCCAGAAACTAAGACTCCCGTAGACCTGCGGCGCAGACTTATAGAAGGTGAAACCAGCCGTGAAAGCCGTGTACACACCTGTCCAGAAGAAGACGAGGAGGGCGCTGATGCTGACGATGAGGAGGTAGAACCAATCCCAGCGATAGGTGTTGAGTAGCATGTAGAGATTGACAATCACGACAACCGGATTCGCGATAAAGACACCCATCCGCTTATAGTCGTTGATATTCCTACCATCTTCCGTGGTCAGGTTAGCCGGTAGGAAGATGAGGTAGGTGAAGAAGAAGGCAATGACGGATTGGTAGAGGCCATCGATCATATATGTCCAGAACTTCCATTGTGTCCACTCCAATCGCTCAATACCACGGCGGTAAAGTTGAGGAACAGCGAGGGAGACTTTGTCGTCTACGTCCTGATCCAGGATACCCATTAGAATAGGTGTAAGCGAGGTAAAAGCCAGATTGTAAAGTAGAATGTACGAGTAATCGAACGCGTAGGAGCAGTCCATATTAGTGAAGATTTGGTACCAGAAGAGGGCGAAGGTCCAGACAATGTTCTGTCAGAATAGTCAGCTTCGACTGCACCACGAGAAAGTCACCGAGTCTCTCACCTTGTAAAAGAAATTAGCAATCGTCTCCGCCATCCGCCTATAACTCCACCTCCCATGCACAAGCACCAATCTCGTCAAGAACCGAAACTGTCCAATCGCATAATCCGAACTCATGACCGCCTGCCTTCCTTCCTCACCCGCAATACCCACTCCCACATCAGCCTCTTGAATCATAGCGACGTCGTTGGCGCCATCACCGATGGAAAGCGTCATGACGTCCAGCCCGGATTTCACCATCTGCACGACCGCCGCTTTCTGCGCTGGAGAGACACGGCAGCAGAGGACAGACTTGCATTCCTTGCATAGCAGTAAAAACTTCTGCCTGAGGCGGTCGTCGAGCACGAGTTTGAGGGTGTCGCCATCAATGACGAGGGCATGAGTAGGCGCCGGCGGCTCATGGTTCTTCCTCGCGAGCTTCAGCTCCGTATCCGAGCCCGTCTTGTTAAAGCTGAGTAAGTGCTCATCAAGCAGGTTCTCCGCAGCATCCACGCTGTCATCGTCGACTTTGAGGACGATAAGCTCCATATCGTTGTTCAGCAGATTGCAGGAAAAGCCGATGTTGATCGCTGTCTCCACTTTATCGCCAGTAAGAACCCAGAGCTTGATACCGGCAGATGCCAGAAGCTGTATTGCATCCGGTACACCGTCTTGCAGCCTGTCCTCGATAGCTGTACCACCAATAAGCGTCAACTCCCGCTCGATTGTGTCAGCCACTGCATCAAGCTTCTCCTCACGTTCAACGACAGCCGCGGCAGCGAGGTCATGTTCTTTGTTCCATCTCTGGTACTCCTCCTCGCCCAGCTCTCGTTGAGCAATACACAACGTTCTCAAGCCCTCTCGCGCAAACATCTCCAAGTGCTCCGCCGTCTGTTTTCGGAGCTCAGATTGCTCACCTCGCCTGAGTCGGGAGTAGATGACACTGTCAGCTCCTTTGCAGAACAGCACGATCTTTCCATCCGGCATGCGTATGATAGCGCTCATTCGTTTGCGGGCCGAGTTGAACTCGAGCGTGTTCATGACAGTGTACTCGCGCTCCTCGCCGAGGACATTGAGGATAATGCTGTCATTCTGGCGACCCAAGACTGTGAAGCCGACATCGCGCGCTGTTGCAACTAGAGCTGCTTCATCGGGTGACTGTGCCTTGAACTCGACCCGTGGAGGGTCTCCAGGTGTTCGTTCCGTAATGACGGTATGACAGAGCGCAAGAGCCAACATGAAGTGCGCACAAGCATCCCTCTGCACATCCCCATCCTGCCCTCCCAGATCAGCAACAAAGTCCGGCGCGATGAAGGTGAGTTCGTCGTCCGAGAGGTAAGGATTGTCATGCATCTTTCGGATCCTCTCCAACATCGTCACCTTATCCTTGGCAATCTGCTCCCTCGCCCTCTTCCCCTCACTTTCGGTATCGATCCCTTGTCGCTTCTGCATACCCGCTAACGCCTCCGTATAAGCCTCCCCGTACGGTCTCCCATTGATAGTACACTTCTTGAACTCCATCACGTTCTGCGTCAGCGTGCCGGTTTTATCGGAGAAGATGTACTCGATTTGGCCAAGATCATCACTAATGTTCCAGCTCTTCGGTGTACAGGGGTAGTCGATTCGCTCGTAGTACATGTAGACGTCTGAGTAGATGAAGAAGGCCTGGGCGGTGCGGATGATCTCAAGCGTGATGTAGAGGGAAATGGGAACCAAATTCTGGAAGAGAATGAGGGCGGCGAAGAAAGTGATGGCGCCGTTGGCTGCTGGTGTACCGCCGAAGGAACCAAATTCGAAGTAATTTAGTGATTCATTGCCCTTGCCCCAGGTTGTGCCTTGAACCACACCAGCGACGAAGCACATGCCGAAGAGGATGAGAAAATTGTACAATACGTCCCAATTCAACTCCCTTGAGATTCTGGCGCGTTTGCTGGGGGTGATACCGGAGTTGAGCATGATCTTCGTCTCCTCGCCGGTAAATGCTACGACTCCGACGATCCACTCGGTGTTCCGAAGATTACAGCCACGTAGGAGCATGTTGTTGATGCCAACCGGTTCTGACATTTGCCGTGGCTCTGCTTCGGGATCCTTTGGGTTTCGCTGTTCCCATCGCACAACTCCAGAATATGCGTACAAGTTGGCGTGGGGTGGCTCACTTTCCAGTGTGAAGGCTGTTCGCTCACAGTCTCGTGCTCGCTTCACACGGGTGCCAGAATGGAGCGCGCTTCGGACCTTCAGATTCGTCTCGCCGTCCAAGTTCTTCGTCTCGACATAACACGCACCATCAGGTTCGCTGGTAGATAGCACCACAATATCTGCCGGTATCTCCTCTTCGTTGTATAGACGCACGAAGTCGCCGACCTGCACACTCTTCCAGAAGTCCCGCTTGAAACGCGCCGCCTCGTCACCCTGTATCGTGGGGTCCAACAGACTGCCATAGAACCTCTTGAATGGCGTGGACATAGCAGCGCCACCAATATGCTCATCACCTTTTGGCACTTCCAGAGACTGTCCAGCATCTCCTCGTCCCACTCCACTCGGGCTATCAAGATCTTGCATTGAGTTTCTGTAACCCTTCTCACCACTCCGCTCCTGGCCAGGCGTTGGAGAAGGTACAGGTGTCATCTCCATGTCCCCATTCGCATCCTCACCCGCTTCCGTCTCATCCAGACGCTGTGTCAGCGCACTGAACCGCCGGCCATCCGTCGCAGGTCGCTCATCCACACCAGCCTCATCCAGACCTCTCGCCTTCTCCTCCTTCTTCGCCTTCTTCCCCGCTTTCCTATGCTTCGTGCCCTGCCACACTCGCAGAATGGCATGCGAAGTGGCCTTTTTCAGTTTCCGCCACGGGTTCACATACTCATCGGCGGTATTGACGTTGTTCCAGTCCACGAGTCGGTGAACGGGGGCGTTGTTGAGCTCATTGTCCAAGACCGTCCTCCCCCAATCTTCTATACCGTCTTTTATTGATGTGATGACTACGATGACGATCAGTGGTACGGCGGATAGACCGGGATTAGTGGCTCCAAAAATGGAGAAGAACTGGGAGAGGGTTTTGTCAGTACTGCGCCACCCACTCCACCCTGACTATACGTACATTCAGAATGATGACCGCCAAGAAAAAGACGTTGGCGATGTTGTGGAACTGAAACCACAAGTTCTTCGGTATGAAACTGAGAGGGGTGTATTTTGCCGTCCGGATCTTGTTGCGCTTGTATCGCTGCAGTGGCCGGCCTTCTTCGTCCTTGGCAGAATCGGGCAATGGGACGTTGAAGTAGATGGTCCGACCAGGTTGTGCTTGTATCGCAGCGTTGTGCTCCCCGATCGCCGCCGCCTCCTCGTCCTGCGGCTTGGCAGACTCGAGGTCGGTGTTGGCCGAATTGCGCTTCTCACTAGCATTCGATCGCGCATGATGCCGGTTGAAGATGGACTTCCGCTTCTGCACGCCTTTGCTGCCCGTCACCCGTTGAGTGGCCCATCGTATTCGCTTCACCGGGTTTGATCGCTCACTGTTCTCGACCGCCATTGTGGGAGTGGAGGTGGTCCTGCCGAAGCCACGATCGGCGGATGCCGGCGGCAGCGATGGTAGTGGTGAGGTCGGAGGTGGAAACAATATGCCCCATGCGCTTCCCCGCCCTCTTTCACCCAAGCGGTTTTGCGCGTGGTCACCGAAGTGTAGCGAGCGGCATGAAGTGAAATTACTCGATCGCAGGGCGTGTGAGTAAGCGCGTGTCAATGGCCTTCCCTATCCTCCGCTTCTCTACACGCCTTCGCCACCCGAGCAATGGCCAGCCCAGAACGACAACAACAGCGACGTGGTGGTAGTAGAGGGTTAATGGTCGAGGCTCCGCAAAAGGGTGGTGGAATAGGTGTGAGATGTCTTCGCAACGAACGTTAGGGTTGTCAACGGCGATGCTGATGCGTACAGTATGGCGTTCGTGAATTGGCCCTAGCGGCGCAGCTTGCCGAGCTGAGGCTTTCCCTGACAAACCCAAAACTATTATCAAGCAGAAATATAAAATAGGGATTTCTCGTGTCGCATTGGCTTGAACGACCGCCTGTTGATGATCTCAAACGAAGGCTTAAGGAGTAATGATGATGGTCACGACCACGGCCACTTCCACAATCTCCTTCTACTGCATGGCAGGAACACGGCGGATCTCACTTCATCAGCATGAGCAGGGGCTGCATAACAAACACTACTACTCGCTCTCGGCACCGGGTCTTCGTCAATGCGGTCGCGGACATATCTTCGAAATATCTCCGAGCGGACGCTTGAAGATTCCATACCGTACTCTCAATATGCATGTATTACATGTACCTGATGCATCTTTCCGACCTTCTGTTGCCACAAGTACACCTTCACCTACTGTGTCTAATCGTCTTCAAAAGCGCGGCTTTTACGATCATGTCAGCGCTGACCAGGAAACTCTCGCCTCCTCTGCAGCATGGCCCCCGTATTGGTCATCTCGAGCAAAAGCGGGTCTTGGCGCCGTCTCGACAATGACTTTCGTTGCGCTAGAGCTCTCCTCAGCATCAACATTTTGAGTGCCATCGGACCCGTACGAAGCAGTCTTGCGCGAGAGCTGAACGATTTGCTGGGCACCTCATCGGCTTGACTGCTTGCAAGGTGTCTTGTCTGCAGGTGACATGAAATCGCGAGGCGAGTATGATATTTCGATGTGGCTACTCCGATCGTCGTCGTTTTATCTATAGCATTGTCAAAACTTATAGGCCATGCTTTTGAACGCCCAGCTTCTGTGAAACGGACAGCAAGGCAACGACCAGGAAGCGAGCCAAGGAAGATATGGCTGCCTTGATAGGCGGGCTGTGCATGACCAAAGCCTCGTGACTCCGAATCCAATGCCTCACACTCTTCATAAAGTAACGTACTTTCCAATCATGTCATCTAAATGATCCGATTGCCCATAATTCGCCATTTCGCATTCTCATCTTTGTAAATAGCCATGAAGATGCATTCTGCCTCTGTCTCGCCACTGCTGGCACTCCCCATCGAACTCCAACTCACCATCTACGAACTCGCCGTCGCATCTCCAGAACCACTACTATTGAACTGCGCCTGCAACAGTTCCTACCGCAACAACTTTAAGGAACTCAAAAAAGACACCGAAGCCTGGAAGAATGGCACCAAACACGCCCCTCACGAACCCGGCCTCATGAAGACGAACCGCCAGATCAGGAACCTCACCCTCCCCATCTTCTACGGCCAAAACACCTTCCGGATGCACTACTGCAGCGGCACCGACGACCTCCCTGCCCTTGAATGGCTCGCAAATATAGGCGAGACGAAACGGCGGATGCTGTTGTTGTTCTTCCTGTACGATCGTAATGTCGGATACGATGGGATGAGTCCACGGCATATTCTCCAAATCAATCTGAAACTGAGGGCCAAGTACGATGTCACCATCGAGCCCGTGATGGCGAGGCTGTGTGTTTGTTGGCATGTTAGTTTCCACGGCATTGAGGCGCTGGAAAGGGTTGGAGGGTTGGAGGGGCCTGTGGGAAGGAGGTAAGTGGTGATGGTGGTGAGAATTGTGAGGGAGAGGATCGTGGTGAGGCTTGAGATCTGTATTGGACGCGAGGGGTGCGGGACTACGAGAGGCCGTGTGAGTATGTCCTGGTCCAAGACCATCGCCATATGTTACTATATGAAGCGTCCCATACTCGTAGACCGGAGCCGCGACTAGTGGGAAACGCATGTATTGAGAGAGTCTTAGTCATATGATATGCAGGATACCTAAGTGTGTAGTAGCGAGTTCATTATTACCCCCGATGCAGAACTTTGTACAAAGTGAACGAGACGTCAACCTCCATAAGCAAGACACGGCATTTCTTTCTAATCCAGGGGGTATATTGTGGTGAATTGGTTAGAGATCCCGAATCGCCCTCGAACGCCTTACAATAAATGCTCATGGTGAATCTCCCTGCTCCCTTCCTTTCTCTCTTTCCGATCAATAGCGTCATTGTGATACTGTTGGAAGGTCGTCTGCTGCGTGCACTCCCGATGCATCCAAAATCTCTCCGGACGGTTTGGTACTCAGCTTGGCAGAGGGTAACGTCTTACATAGACCCGTAGCTGTGCTGCTGTGTTTGCCGCAATTGGTGCATTTGCTGCTGATGCTCCACATCCGGTGTACCACTCCCTTGACCGTGATGCTGATGATAGCTCATGTGCATTGGCGAGAATGCCATGGGCGAGTATGCAATCATACCACTCGTCGCCTGGTCGTGTGAGATGGGCATCTCTCTATAATCTTGCTGTTGTGGCTGGATCTGCTGTTGTTGTATTTGCGAATTGTGCATCGGCTGCGCCTGTTGGTAAAGTGACATGCTGTTATCGTCTTGAGTTTGCATGTACACGATCGGAGAGGTCATTGCGGATGTCATCGAGAGCTCGGATAGAGACATAAAGCCGGCATCCTGGTAACCGCCTCGGCCCGTCGGAGACATGAAGTTCTGCTGCTGTGGTGTATGGTTTGCGAACGATGTCTGGATCTGTGGCGGCTGGTTCGTGAACGGTGTTTGGATCTGCGGCGGCTGCTGCTGGAAGTGGCCACCATTCTCGTAAGGTGGTGGTTGCTGCCCATTTAGCCAGTGCGGATTCGGCTCGTGAGCATGATGTGTTGCTGGCCGCTGGTCTTGCTCGATCTGTTGAACATGGTATGCATTCGAGTCTACACTGGGCACACGATGCAATGGCCGAGGCTGGGCATGTTCGTATTGATAGGCTGATCCACGACTTGGCTGCTGTATTGGTTGAGGTGTCGCGTGTGGTATAGGAGGCGGTGGCATCGGAGGACCTGGTGGCACCCGATGCGGCAAGACAGCAGAACTTTCTAGCGAAAGCGGCCTCTTTGAAGTTGGTGCAGTCTGTGGCAAGACTTCTTCGTCTTGGTCGAGAATCTCTTCTTCTTCGACTTTCATCGTGGCCTTTTCATCGTGCGCGGATATGTCCCTCGCTGGCGATTCAGCGGAGACAGTAGTTGCCAAAACTCTGTCTCGAAAGAGATCGTTCACAAAATCGTCCGCTCGATGGAGCTTGAGCAGGTCATGTGGTGCCAAGTCGACGTCCAGGATACCCATTTCAAGTTCCTTGACAGCCTTCTTCACTCGTTCGTGCTCCCATCGCACATTATACCAGCCGTCCAGGCTGCCGAACAAGCGTGTGCTGGACCTCTGAACAGTGGGAAGACAGTGGCTCTGCTCCAGCAAATTTCGTAACTTTCTATGCCAACTGCGCAATGGCCGTCCTTCGAGTGGTTGTGCTGACAGCTCCAGCAGATGTACGATATATGCCTGCTGGGTCGAAAATAATCTAGATGTCTCAAACTCCGAGCTGTAAATCCTGTGGCCTTCTGGTGTCTCTACAGTCCAGCCAAGTACTCCCGCACCACAGCTTTGGCAGTGCTTCCTGGCTTCGGGTGCGGTGGCAAAGTTCTGCCTGCACATGACACATCGGAAATATCGTTTGGCGACATGGATCTCCTCGATGTGGCGTTTGCATGTTCCTTTGGTTGTGTAGTCCGTATGGCAGAAGACACAGTTATAGTGGCCAGATGATGAAGGTGCCCTTCCTTTGAATGACTGGGCGGCGGCGTTAAGTGCAATGCCTTCACGCCGCAAGTTCTGCTTGACGATCTCAAGGTCGCGACTTACAGCAGGCTTGACGTCTGCTTGGAAGACATTCTGGTAGCTGCCGGTGGCCTTCTCGGAGGACAGCGTAATGCAGCTGGCTTTGCCTTTGTCCTTGCGCGAAAAGCGCAAGCTGAATTTGGATCTGTGTGAGGTTGGCTCTGGTGGTCGACTGTCTCCGGACGCATGTGGCACGAGGCTGTCATTTGCGCGAAACAGTTCTCGTACGGGATTATCTTGTGGTGTTGTCGCAAGCTCGACAATTCTCCGGGCGGCCTCGTCCGGCGTAACATTGTGAATGAGCGCCCGTATCAACTGCTCGGCGCGAGACTGCAGCGAACCGAGCTCGGTGGAGGATTCCATTGCCCATTGTCGTGATGCCAGGTCCTATCGTGCAGCCAGTATTATGTGTATTGGGAGTATTAGACCCCGAGAGGCAATACGGCTAGGAACAGGTGAAGCAGAGGATCCAGACAGGTGGTACCGTGCGACGCCAAAGCAAAAAGTGGATGCTCACGCTGAACGGTACTCGAGCATGTAAGATGAGTCGTCAGACTATTATGCGGCAGCGGTGCACGATGGATGAAACTTGCCAAATGAATGGTGTCGAGATGATGCCCTGTTATCGTGAGGAGAATGGTGTCGATCCCCACTGTAACCAGAAGATGTCGAAGCTTGAGGTGCGCGACGATTGATCCTAGCAAGCGTGAGCCGGCAGGAAAAACCGTTAGCGCGACCACAGACCCGTTCGAACCGGACAAGGATTATATGGGATCGTCGCTCGGAGTTCAGAAATCATGCACGATTGGCACCTCACGCCGGCGGACTTCACTTGGCAATATCAAGCAAATGATCTACAGACAGTGGCAAAGGCAAAGAATCGCTCCCTCCACCGCTCCGAAACGATGGCCATTGAACATGCACTGTCATGACTAGAATGTGGTCTGCATAAGACCATGTGCTTCACACGCGGTCGAGCTGCACGCATACCATCGTGTAACACGGCTATCTCGCCAACAAGCTTCTTGATTACATATGGTTGTCCATCGGTGCAGTGGTGAAGCTTCCACGAACCCTTCGAGGCTCCTCGCCACCACTCACCATCACTATGCGGGGTCTCAATATGGCCTCTCAGCCTCTCCCGCTCGAGGGCTGCCGGAGACACGCTCGCCTGGCTGCATGACCCAAGATCCGACGATGGGGTCTTCGGGGCTCTTACGCGAAGAGGGATGCAAACCGAGGATTCCTCTGCTTGCAGGTGCAGGCTTGGGAGCAACGTCTACCACGCGCACGAAAGTCGGAGATCTGACCTGCGCCATGAATCGTGCAGGCAATCAATTCTCAAGCCAGGGGACGCCAAACGGGGCCGATCGGCGTAAGCGGCTTCCTTTGATCGTCTGAAGAGATCACCGTCTCGCTACCACGTTGTCTGTGTAGGCGAGTGCCACCAACATGATTGTGACGTTGTTGTCGACCCTCTCGTCAACTGATGCGGGCGCACGTTGAGCGAACATCATCACCGACGGATCTCATGCGGAAGAAGACCTTGATATGTGCATGTGGCTTGGCTACACACAGAGTGGGGACGCTCCGTAGAAACCAAGACCCCACCTTATTTTCCGCTTTCGCTATACGGACCCAGTGCCGAAGTTCTGGCTAACATCTTGATTTTGGTTGCTGTCTCAAATCACAATGTTGGTGCGGTGACCAGAAATTATTCATTTTGGTGGTATGATAGTCTTGACACTACCGGTACATCCCACGTAATAACAAGACTCAAGACTCAAGACTCAAGACTCGTGTAAGCCGGGCAACGGGAGGCTCGGAGATGTCCCCGACGGTCGTGCTCGAGAGCTCCATGGGCAATATCGTCTGCGAACTCTACACTGACCACGCGCCCAAGACATGCCAAAACTTCTCAACCTTGGCTGCGCGCAACTACTACAATGGGACCGTCTTCCATCGGATCATTCCGGACTTCATGATTCAAGGTGGTGATCCGACTGGGACTGGTCGTGGTGGCGCTAGCATCTATGGCGAGAAGTTCGAGGACGAGATTCGAGCAGATCTCAAACACACTGGTGCAGGTATCTTGAGCATGGCGAATTCGGGCAAGAACACGAACGGGAGTCAGTTCTTCATCACTCTTGCGCCCACGCCGTGGTTAGACCGGAAGCACACCATTTTTGGGAGGGTAAAGGGTGGTATGAGGATTGTGCAGCGCATGGGCATGGTGAAAACCGACGGCGAGGATAGGCCGTTAGAGGAGGTGAAGATAGTCAAGGCTCGGGTGGCTGAAGGAGAGGACGCTGTGTGAGAGCGCCATTGCACCGCCTAGCCAACATGAATACGTGAGGATGTTGCATGTGCAGAATGCGCGAGGCAATGAGCAGAGCGCCTTGCGGTGTGTACTACGCACTGGCTTATGAGGCGGTGATGCTACATCAGGGCGATGAGGAGCACGTACCTTCGAAGCTGCTACACCGTGCGGGGTCCGCCATGCACAAAGAGCTGCTGGCTCCCTCCATCCACTACTTCAGCGGTCCATTGGGATGAAGCAGCACCTTGGTGTATCCGTCCACCCTACGATCGAATCTATCGTATGCATCCACCGCATCGTCCAAGCTCACTTCATGCGATACCACGAACGATGGCTTGGCTCTGCCGGAAATGATGAGGTCTCGCAGGTAGCGGTTGTAGGCTTTGACATTGCATTGTCCTAAAAGATGTATCAGAAGAGCAGGATTCATGAGCAGAATGTGTATTGATGAGAGACTCACCTGTGCCCAAGCTCAAACCCTTCTCGAAGAGCTTGCCGAAGCTGATGAGGATCTGGCCTTTGCCTGACTGCTCGTCTGGCGCGCCTGGATCCGCTGGAACGTATAGACCAGGGATACCGAGGCCGCCTGTGGGTCTCGTAACCATGATAACCTGGTCGAGCACAACGTTTGGCACCTCTTTCTTGCCGCCCTTGTCCACAGCTTGGTAGCCGACGGCATCGACTGCTCGATCAACCATGCCACCATTGTGCTTGATGATCTGGTCCACTGGGTTGCCTTCGGTGAAATTGATAGGGATGCAACCAATCTTTTTGGCAGCATCGAGTCGCTCCTTCACCTGATCGACTACGTAAACCTGGCTGGCTCCACGGATGATACCAGAGTATGCCGCCATCAAACCGACCGGACCTGCACCAAAGACCGCCACGCTCTCACCCGGCTTGAATCCTGAGAGTACTAGGCCGTGCCACCCAGTTGGGAAGATGTCAGCGAGGAGAGCGAAATCTGCTTCGTGTTCGGTACCAGGTGGGAGGACGAGGGCATTGAAGTCAGCGTAGGGGACGCGCAGGTACTGTGCCTGACCACCTTGGTAGGGACCCATGGCGACCTATCGTGATCGTCAGCATTGACCGACACTACCGTGCTCGTGTGCGAACTCACGTAACCGTACGCTCCGCCTGCAAAACCTGGGTTCACGCCAGTACAGAATGCCGTCTTGCCCTCCTCGCAGTTCTGACAACGGCCGTCCGCGACGTTGAACGGTAGAACAATGCGGTCGCCCTTCTTTAGCAGTGTGACACCCGAGCCAAGCTCCTCCACGATACCCATGTTCTCATGCCCTGGTGGTCGTCAGCGAATGGTCGAAATGCTCTCTCGCACGCACGACTCATGCATACCAAATACCAGGCCTGACTCTGCAGCTGTCCGCCCCTGATACATGTGCAGGTCACTGCCACAAATGCAAGAGGTGGTCACCTTGATGATAGCGTCGTCTGGATGAAGCAGTTTCGGCAGATCAATCTCTTTGATCGAGACCTTGAATGGTCCGTCATAATGCAACGCCTTCATCTTGTTTTGAGACGCCATTGTGGTATATATCCTTAATTGTACTCGTCCGTATGGTCCTACAACAGTGTTGTAAGTAGTATCCTCTCAATTCACTTTCTCTCATTGCCCCTCTATGATCATCTTTATAGACGAGACGGCACTTCGTGGCTGATGCGGGGCAAGAGCTGCCCGCGCTGCAAGGTTACGCGCTCGCGATGTGGAGTGCATGTATCTCCATAACTTAACGCTGTAGCTGCCCGCACGGCGGATGGCCGGGTGATGGGCCTCGACACTGAGAGCTGTGTCGAGTATTTCTAGTTCCTACCGAGGACAGATATCGTCGGGGCTAAGAGATTGGGAAGTCTGCATGCTTGCCGCGTGCTGCCTTGCAGGCATTGTGAGTTCCGATGGCACAGCCTCGACTCCTGCTTGGGCGGACATTTAAGAGCTCTCGCTGTGGAGTATCAAGCACACTGGCGCACGCAAGTCGTAACGCCAATACCGCTTCCATGAGCCTCCCTGGCAAAATACGGCGAGCCAGACCAGCTTCTGGCCTCTCCTCGCTGCCCTCGCTGTCCTCCCACCATGTTGGGACTCGATACGCTGCCACGTCAGGTACATGGCCTGGTTGGAAGTCTGCCCGCCGTCTTAGCTCTGGGCGCATAGACAAGACCGCTCGCATCCATGTAGCGCGGTCTGATATCAATGGTGGCAACACAGCCACGATCACCATCTCGAATCCTTCCAAACTCAACATTGTCAATATCGAACTCCTCCAGGACCTCGCCGACCAATGCCAAGAACTGTCAAAAGATACCAGTCTTCGTGTTGTAATTCTTACAGGCGGCCCAACAAATGAAGGCAAAGCTCCTTCCTTCATCGGCGGCATGGACATAGCAGAGATGCATCAGCTGTCGTCTCCAGCCGCTGCTCGCGAGCTCATCACGCATGTTCACAAGGCCTGCAAAGCTTTAAGAGACCTGCCTGTGCCCGTGATAGCCCGTGTAGACGGCTTTTGTCTCGGTGCTGGGTTAGAGATCATGGCAGCATGCGATCTGAGGATTTGTACTGAGGGTAGCACCTTCGGTATGCCTGAGGTGAAGATAGGTATCCCTTCTGTTGTCGAAGCGGCACTCCTTCCTAGTCTGATTGGCATAGGCAGGACAAGGCGCCTGCTATATCTAGCCGAGAACATCGACGCACCAAAAGCAGAACGATGGGGTCTAGTAGAGAGTGTCGTGAGGTCTAAGTCCGAGCTTGACGATGCGGTCGCAGATTGGAGTGGCAAGATCGCACAGATGGGTCCGCTTGCAATCAGAAGCCAGAAGCGCTTGATGCAGAAGTGGGAGAACTGCACGGTGGACGAAGGTGTGCAGGCCGGAGTAGAGGCTTTTGCAGAAGCATTTGAGGATGGTGGCGAGGAGCCTCGACAACTGATGGCACGCTTCGTCAATCGTAGACGATGACGTGCCTGGTTGCTGTCGAAGAGTTAAATGCGTACGTAGGTCTTGCGAACCATAGCTGTACTGTTGGCTGTCAACCCGACCACCACTTTCTGCTTCTAGCTGTTCACGCTGCTCGATCGTACCCTTCGAAGGCTATGCTGTTCGCGAAAGATTATTCCGCCATCATGAGACTGTACACCGCGTACCATTTTGCTCGGTGTCTCAGATGCTATAGTCGTGATCCCTCGTGATCTCCTGTGGAGTGTGACCCAATCGTCTGAGGTGCGGTACTATCACAGTTCCTCCTGAAACGTGATTAGCTTTGAGCATCTCAAACACTACGTGGCAAAGATATGCGAAAAAGATCAGCCAGAATAGCATGATTGAGATAATACTAATGATGCAGAGTGGATTCTTTGCCTTCGTACAAGTGCTACTCATATTCGTGGTCACATAGCACCATAAATGCCGCAATGCACCATAAATGCCGCAATGTCAAGGACGTCTAGTACGCACCGCTCGGTGGCATAAATGCCTCAGCTTCTCATGTCCGATCATTTGGTCCAACCCAACTCCTCCGTGGCAGAGCTCTCTGAGCGTTCGCGCGCGGCTTTCCATTATCTTGTAGGCGGTGTCACAAACACTTGTTGTCGCTGGAGCATGTAGTGGCTCCCGTCATACCCATGATTCAGATTCGAGGCCATTCATAGATCCCACAATAAGCGGCTGTTGTGATGTAGCATATCTTACAACATGATATGTCTGACCAGACCAATTGATGACTGATCTCACAGTAACTACCGATTACTGCTTCTGTTATCCGGTACTGGGCGTCGTACCCGTCCGTTTCCGCCGCCACCAATCTTGCCAGTCTGCTTGCGTGGCCGGGTACATTCCATTTCGATTATAATCCTGCAATGATCCGTCAAGACCGAGATCGACGTCTGCAAGGTCAGCGCCATCATAATCCATTGTTGGCGATCCGGTCTGCGGAAGCTTGGGTAGCTCGAAGGATTCGTCGACCGACCAAGAATACGTGGGCACTGGACCAAAAGCAACAGTCGACGGGCCATGAGGCACCGTTGTCCGGACATCACTCGCACCAGCCGCAGTCGTAGTCGTGGTCGTCGCTGCAGCTGCCGCGCCGCCATTCGCGACTTGATCATCGACCGACCACGTCTCCGGAAGACGTGAGCCCTCCACAATACCCGTACCACCCGTCAACGCATTGCCCGACATAGCCTGCGTCCCAACCTCTCCCGATCCTGCTTTGATCTGCGCATCCCACATCTCCCAATCGATGTTGGCCTCACTGCCACCATTCTCGTACGCTGCTGGGAACTGAAGCATATCTCCAATCATCGAGAAATCCATGTCCGCCATTCCAGCATCCATCATAAATTCGTCCTGTTCGGAGCTCCCACTACGATCAGTGTTCAAGGATGTAATGGCGTCGTTATTAGCGGAGTACATAGGATTAGCAGCCGGATTTCTCATCGATCCCGGAGCAGCAGAAGGCATCAAACTCGTCAGCACACTCGCGTCAGCACTATCGCTCTGTTGCACAACGGCAGAAAAGTCGAAATCCTCGGGTATGTCCCAGTTGTACGTACTGACCATCCCCGCGAACGGACTCTCCGCCTGTCTTTCCGGCGTCTTCAAGTACTGTGCCAGCGTGGCCGACTTCCAGAACTCCTTTGCGCTTGTCACCTGGCCTTTCGTTGGCTCATACTTTGTGCCCTCAGCCTGCTGCTGCACGGACATCGGGAATTGCGCTCGGACTTTCGCAATCATGACCCCAATAGCTCGAGCCGCTTTCTCAGTCTCGTTGAAGATATGTTCGCTCCTCTCAGCGTTGGCGTTACTACCTTGGAGGCCAGCGGTGCCAGGCGGAGCATACTGGGCCGGCATGGCACCATTAGTGCCTCCTTGCGTAGCCCCGGTGCGATTCTTGCTTGAAGCATTAGTCCAGATCTTCTGACTTCGCTCGAGTGCGTCCATCATGATACCCCTGAGCGGACATTGATAGCCACTCGGATTGATTTCAGCAAACTTCTCAACATTAATCTGCTGGCTCAACTCGAGACAAATGATCATAGCGGCAAGCAGGAAATCGTGCGTGCTGATGGAGCCCATATACCACTTCACACTCTCAAGTTGTCCACCAGGCTGCGAGGCGGTGTAGATAGTATGATGGTGTTGCAAGACACGCAGAGCACAGTCAGCGGCGGTTTTGCGACTATGCCCGATCCCGACTTTCTGCTCCTCCTCACTGAGCTGAGCCAACGGAGTGGCGACGTAACGACGATGAAGCACGATCTTCGTCTTCAGATACAACAGGTCCAGATTAAATCTGCACATCAGTTGCTCGGCGGGATCGGTGACGACTTCAGTAATATCTGGCATCTGCAGAAGTGGTGGTATCGCTGCCTTCGCTACTTCAAGCTGGCGATCTAGCTCCATCATCTCCTCGTATGCAGGTGGAATCGTCGCATGGCTCAGCTCGGCGGCGTTAGCGAAGACTCGAGTGATACCCAGCTTAGCGCGTGCATAGCTCGAAGGTGTCAACTCTTCTATACCTCTGCTAGGTGGCAGCACAGTGGTATTGACATTGAAATCGCGGTCCAGCAGGTTCCGTGGAGCAGCTGTATCAGACTGGATTGTCTTGACCATGCTCGGGAGGCCTAGCTGGAAGCTGATAAGCACGTCGATCATGCTGATTGTGCTCCAGATTCGTCGTCGCATTTCGCCGTGGAAGGGCGTGATGTTCGGATAGTGTTTTGCGTCTCGATGGAAGCCCATTCGTAGTGCCAGACGAACAATCAGACCTACCATCAGCCAGACATTTACAAAGGCGTTGTTGCTTCTCAAGCCTGCTGAGTAAATGATCAGGCCTTCGATGGTATGCTCTTTTGGCTTCGTGAAGTCGGATAATACTGCCGCAGAGGCACTGATCGAGTGATACTTGTTCACCTGATCTAGTATCTTGTTCGCTTGCTCACTGCTCGGATCCACGTCTCGAAGACCGAAACTTGCTGATAAGCTCATGATGGCGAATAGTAGACTCAGCCACATAGTAGGTGTCTTTACGGGGTCTTTCCAGAATCGTTTGTACTCGTCCTGAAACGTAGGAGCATGAATGATACTCTTGAAAGGGTCAGGTGAGTTAAACCACAAACTCAGCAAGCGATCCGCCACGCGCTTCTCCGGCACGGCAGTAATGATTTGTTGTTTGGTCAAGGACGGAGTGTTACCCAGCATGAATCCAAGACCCGACGTTGAGCTGACGGAATCCTGGTTTTCACTGTGCCATGGATTCGTACCTGGCCAGCCACCAGTACTGTTGTCGCCTCTAGCAAGTGGGTTCTCGTTGAGCTGCGGACCAGTCTCTTCTTCCTGCTCGTCATCATCCAGATCACGTTTGAGCTCGGAAATACTGCTTAAGATGGCGCCCCAATGTGCTTCGCCTACATACGAGATCTCGTCCTTACCAATATGCATTTGTCCGAATGGAGTCGTCGCTTCATCTACATCGTCTTGAGGAGGCGTATGCGCATTGCCGCTGCTAGTACTTTGCGCCTGGTGGGACCCAGTACTCGAGCCGGTCAGACCTTGAGGGCTCGTGTCACTATCACTAGGCGGTGTTGGCTGCTCGAACGGGCCTGCACCATTCCGAGCACCTCCCTCTCCCTCCCCACCTTGCGCACCATTCCTCTGCCGCCCTCCCGCCGCGTTACGATTCTGATTCATCAAATCCACCACCAGCTCCTCCAACTGCCTGATCCGGCCCTTGACATTCTGCACCGGCTTGTGCTTGGCGGGTGGCGGCACGAAGAGGCATTGTCCCTCCCGACTTCGCTTGATACACTGGTCGCAGTGCGGCTTCTCGCGATTGCACTTTAGCTTTCCAGTGCGACATGGCGTGCAAGAGAGTTGGCTGCGCGCTCGTTTCTGCTTGAGGTGGTGCGCGGCGTTGGCGGGGAGAGACTGCGCCAGGCTGTCCGCGCTGTTGGTAGCCATGGTTTTGGTCGCTATAGGCTTGTAAGCTATGGCGCAAAGAGCCTCCTAGTAGATTGAGCAACTGTCGTCGTCGTCGACGACGGTGAACGTAGAAGTCGTCTTAATGTTGCATCCGTTGCTGTGCTCATTCGCCAAACATGACCTTGCAGAATGATACTATGGTATGGAAGCGCATTTAATTACTACTCAGCACGAATGTTGCCTGAGCGGTATAGTAGTGGCCGTTCCGCGATCAGACCTGGTCGTCGATGGTGCTTCATGCAGGGTCCCAACTCACGTTCTTGGTCAGCAAGTGGGGCTGATCTCGCTATCGCCGTCCGTGATGCGAGTCGATGTACGAAGCGTTTCCTTCGTGAAGGTGTAAATTGTACCATCGAGAGTGGTATCAGATTTCGCGACGTCTGGTCAGGAAAACGTCCAGCAAAGCAAAGAGCCTTAAGTCGATAGGATAACGTTCCAAGACCGCACATTCTGTCGGGCCTGCGTAGCACGAAACACAGCAGTCAAAATATGCTTTATTGACGCTACCAGGAGATACATATACGGGGCGTTATGTACCGATTTCATGAGCAACGAGTCATAGGTCGGACCCTACGGCATCTCCAAGACCTCTTCAAAGACACTATGCTCCCTCCACCCCATAGCCCCAACATAGATCTTACAGCTCTGCAACAACCTCCCCTTCACCCCTCCCGTGCCCCTCCCAGCCTCGTTGGACATAGTATACACATCCATGCCCTTGAACGCACCATACGCGGAGTGAAACTCCAAGTGCTTAACCTTGTTCCAGATCATGAGGATGTCATCCGGATGCAAAGGGATCCGATTCGGTATACTCCAGAAGAAAGTGAAACTGATCACTCCCTCCTTGCCTGGGACAGGGTTCGTGGCGGAGGGTGAGGTGAAGATGGTGTCCGCTATGAAGAGGCTTTTAGCTTGCTTCCAGTGCAGGAGCAAAGAGCCCGGAAAATGGCCACCCGCCAGGATGGCTGTCACTCCTGACTCGGGATGCAGGAGGGGCGTGTGAATATCTATCAAGAACCGCAGTTCGGTCCCTTCTCTATGGATTTGCCCCAACCACTCCTTATCGTGTGCGCCGACGTATACAGGACAGGAGAAAGTGCGGGACCAATCTGCCCAGGTACTGTAGTAGTGCGGATGCGAGATCACGATTGCTTTCAGGCCTCCAAAGTCGTTAATGCGGTCAACGGTCTCGGCATCAAGGAAAGGTATTAGATCCCAGAGGATGTTCCCGGCTTCAGTCTGCAACAACATTGCTCGCTCGCCGATTGCGAACTTCATTGAACGAATCTGATTAGCGGTTAAGATGAGATTGACGACCGGTCAACTTACCTGCGGCTCTGTTCTGACCGACCAGATCTTGCGATTCTGCTTGTCTTGCCACCAGACATTGCGGTGGCCTTGGTTTCGAAGAGTGGCTAAGGTTGTGAAAGTCTGGCCTTCGGGTGGTACGAATTGGCGAGGGTCATCGCAGATCTTGCAGCTGTCTTTGTTGCTCTGCGTGTTCACTGGGTATTGCGTGCCGCATGCGTTACAGAGGAGGAAGTCGTCTGAGCTCTGGAGCTTTGCTATTGCTGGTTTGGAGGTCATGGCTGCAAAAGTAGATCAATGAGCTGGCTCGGAGTCTGTTCGTATGATCGCTTCAAGTCTTGTGGCACTGATGTGTTAGATGTCCCGTACGGGCTTGTATACGTTCATCGAGTTCAGCAGCATGCCTGAGTAACAAGTGACATGTACACTGATGATCATGGCGTCAAAGCATGAGTACACGCCCTACGGACGACTATCCAAACTATGAGGTTGGTTGTATGATTCTCGTCGGTAGCAGTTACCACCTCTGGTATCAATCTTGTACGGTAGGATCAATAGTGTTCCCAAGCTGCAGCTCGTAATAGGGCGATTTGCCTTTGCGGGGGTGTAGCTGTACAAATGTCCTCCAGCACCTGATCTCCTATCGTCGTAGGCCAAGGCTGTTGTTTGGTAATCGCAATTGTGGGTATAGAAGAATCTCATATTTGCCGTACGCCGTTCCACCCTTTCCATTAATGCCAAGTCATCATTTAGCGGAAGCAGCTGAATCGGCCCAGCGAGAATCGAAAAGGGGCTCGTCGTGGGCCGTGTTTGTCGACGATCACTCCTCCACCTGTTCAGATATCGTGGTCAGTAGGAGAAGTATTCGCGATCGCAGACAATGGAACATACCCGCATGCTTTCCTCCGAAGCCTTTGGTCCACATGAAAGGCATCCTGCTGTTGGCTTGATGGTTATAGTCGCGTATGTATTGGTGAAGCAGTGAGCCTCTTCAAGTGTGTCGCGTGTATTGTATCACTGTCGCGTTATGTTTGTGACTTGGTGTAGGAAGAGAAGACTGGAGACAATGAAAGGTTGCGATGGGAATCGTAGGTTGTTTACACAGCCAGCCATACCTACCTGCTTTCTGGTGATGAGGTAACGCCAAGTTGCTCCTACCTTGATTGACAGCCTTGGTATTGCTTGGACCAAGTCATCAGGCTGGCTGCGCGATTCAGCCACTTCCCGGGTCACCGCCATCCTCTTCGGAGGTAAGCATAAGCTTGTCATATGCCCTCGACGAAAAGCTCGACTCGATCGTTCGAGTTGTGGAGAAGAAGCGAGCGCGAAGGGTCAAATACGAATTCCAGCGGTTCGTGATATGACGCATGAGTCAGCCTTCGCGATAGGAAACGCCAGGGCGTCGTGTGTGCAAATGTATACATATAGGTCTGCCCGAAAGACACAATAGCTGGAACCTTGATTGGAAGAAGAGGTCACATAGCAACTTAAAATACCATCTCGGAAGACTAGCTCATCAGTCCAGGCAACGATGTCTCTAGCTCCACCCTTCACGGCCGAGACAGCACACAAGAAAGTCAAGGTTGCGCAGGATCTATGGAATACACGGCAGCTATACCCCGAATGCACGCTCCCTGGCTTGCTGGCTTCTGACATTCAAGAAGAGATCCCGAGCGCATAGCCAAAGTCTACACAACCGACTCCATCTGGCGCAACCGCGATAAGCTCCTCTCCGGCACAGAAGAAATCACCCAATTCTTGACCTCGAAATGGCAGAAGGAGAAGAATTACAAGTCCGTCTCCTCGCCCGTTCAGCCTCTCCTCTGCTTTCTCCGCGCCGCACTGACTTGTCTACTCACCATCGTATGTAGACTCCGCAAAGAACTCTTCACTTTCTCCTCCAACAAGATCGCCGTGCAGTTCTGGTATGAGTACCAGGATTCTCACGACGGCATGAAGTGGAAGCGGTGTTATGGTCTCGAGGACTGGACGTATGACGATGCAGATGCTGGTAAGATGCGGAAGCGGATGATGAGTGGGAATGATGTTGAGATTTCCGAAGACGAGCGGTGGTTCAAGGATGGGGTGGATGTGAATAGTGTTGACATCTCCGAGAAGCATTGGTGAGATTGATATCGTTGCTCTGGTATGATCAGCCTGGCCAATGCTTCGAATCGGATGCCTTTTCATATTTGACATGCGTTCGTCGATCGGGCTTCACACGCTTCTTCGAACCCGTAATCATCGTGGATCTGAACACACGGAGGCCATATAGCTCCTTGTGGAGTGAATGGCTCCGCTCTGCACCTTGCTTGTGGCCTGCAATTGCGGCCTTGTAGCTGAAATCGGTTCTTTCCAGTGTTTCGTGCTCAAGCCGGAGGCGTGTCGTGTATAACCACAGCCAAGAACTTCGCATCTGGTACAACCACGATCTCGTTCTTCTTCGTCCGTATGCGCAGTAGCTTCGCCTCGTCATGCGAGCCATTCAGATCCTCCACCAGACTACTGGCACTCTTTACGAATGTCCAGACCAGCTTTGCAACCTCGTCGACATTCCTTGTGCCCTTGCCTGTCAGGGTCTCGCCGCCAGTGCCAGCACCATTCGCTGTGCCATCGGTGGATGCAGTGCTTTCCATCCCGACATCCTCTGCCGTGATCAGACCGGATGAGCGTACAATAGCGCCAGTGTCGCGGGCCAATACGAGGGTACTTTGGACGTCCGGTCGATGCGACAGCCTAGCGAGTAATGCTTCCGTCTCAGCGGAAGGTGAAGGTTGTTGCATGTTCTCTAAATCAGTAGATTCAGAGTAGTGTGGCGTAGCAGACAAGTTGTCGATGAACTGTTTATTTGCACCTGAAGCTCGCGTGGCATTTCCGCGCAGATATGTCTGTGCTTTGGCTGCAGAAAATCTCCGAGCCGGCCTAGACCTGCATGAGCAGTGAGCACATCCTCCCCGACCTTGACCTCACCCTCCATCCGTATTCTGTCTATCTCAGCGGTTCACCAGACCGCCCGACCATTCCAAGATCATTCTCATCATGCTGGTTATCCACGGAATCACCGACACTGGCGGTGATCTGTCACCGCTGCGTCTCTAAGAGACAGATGACGCAGTACGCCTCATGATCGGCTTCGGAGAATACAAATCGTCCAGCACAAAGTCTATCTCAAGAAAGAAGCCTCTAAATGTCCGAGAGACTTTAGATTTAGCCTACTTTCAGACTAAACCCATAAGCCACTTCCACCGCACTTCTCCCAGCTTCTGGCTGGACGAAGTCGTGACTGGTGACAAGAGCCCTGGAGCAATGAAGCGCTTCCCACTGACGCGAGGCGAGAAAGCCATTCCTCCAGGAGACCTGTCGCTGCAATCAGCAGACGTCATCACCGCTTGGGATCTTTCGACAAAACACCCTCCTGAGCACAGCAGATCGTTCCTTCTTCTCCCTATACACCTGCCGCCTCTACCGATCCGCAGCGGAGTGTTGAGGCGGGAGGCCGCACGTGTGGGGTCTGATGAGCACGAGTGACACCGCCTGGACTTCAGAACGGCGGAACTCAATCACCAATCCTGCTTGGATCTCAGTTCTCTGTCCCGTCCTGAGCTCCAGGCCTTTCGCAACTGTTCGTGGCGTCCACAGCATGGAGGATGATTGGCTCCAGCTTTTTCAACATGCATGCTGGCCGTCTTTCACAAGCTGTTGCATGCAGGAGCAGGCGAGGATGCAGTTCAGTCAAATGAAGGTGAACGTCATTGCGCTAGCGAACGCCATGTACAAGGTCCTTGGGCCGCCTACGCAAGGCAGAGTACAAGTCAGCAGTATTGTCTCGGTATATGAAGACCTGCCGGATTCTTGTATCCTAGCCCTCGTGTCTCCTCCTTTGACCGCCCCTGTCTATGATACGACCCAGCGCTGCGAGCAGTATAGCTTGACCCGCCAAGATGAATATCAATGTGAGTAGGGAATCTGTTTGCTAGTTGAAGTGGGCCATCAATACGGGACTGACCATGTCGGATAGCCGCCCGTTCCTGGCAATACCATAGCCATCCCCTTCACCAAAGCGGCCGACCCTGAGAAACGCGATGAAGTCGTCGACGCAGTTGGTGCACCACGGGTGCCCTTCGCCCATCTTATCCCTGATGCCTTCCGTGGACACTTCGTCGCTATGCTCGGAGAGTTCGTCGGGACAGTGCTGTTCCTCTATTTCGCACTCTCGGGAACCCAGGTTGCCAACAACATCCCATCGTCGTCCGGCTTGACGGTGAGCGAAATTGGCGCTAACCCGCAGCAATTGCAGTACATCGCTCTATGCTTTGGCTTTTCGCTGGCCGTCAACGCGTGGGTCTTCTTCCGTATCAGTGGTGGGCTGTTTAACCCTGCCGTTACCGTCGGCGTGAGTGCAATCGTGTTCAATCATCATTCGTGAAAACATCATGAAAGCTGACAATATTCTCTAGATGTGTCTTATCGGTGCCCTACCCTGGTTCCGCGGCGCCCTCCTCTTCTTTGCACAAATTATAGCCGGGATCGTGGCATCGGCATTAGTCTCCTGCATGTTTCCTGGCCCCCTCACCGTCGCTACCAAGCTTGGGGGTGGTACATCAATCGCCCAAGGTCTCTTTATCGAGATGATCCTGACGGCCCAACTGATCTTCACGATCTTCATGCTGGCCGCTGAGAAACACAAGGGCACTTATATCGCTCCTGTCGGGATTGGTCTCTCCCTCTTCGTAGCTGAGCTCACGGGAGTGTACTTCACTGGCGGCAGCCTCAACCCGGCACGATCTTTCGGGCCGGCTGTGGTTGTCCAGAGCTTCGAGAGGTATCATTGGAGTGAGTATGCACGAGGACGAGATTTCCAACCGGTCACTGACACCTCTCGCAGTCTACTGGTTAGGCCCAATGCTTGGCTCTCTCCTCGCTGCTGCGTTCTATAAATTTATCAAGGCCCCGGAATATGAAACCGCCAACCCCAACAGCGAAGAGAACGACGATGTCCGCCGTCCCACGAGCGATGAGCAACGTCTCCAAGAGAGTAGACACTCCTACGAGGAGTTCGCGCACAAATCTCAGAATGGCGTTCCGGCTGTGGCTGTCAATGGACAGACGGCGACCTCGCCCACGACTAATGGACAAACTCCCATGCGTTTGAGGCCTCAGGCTCATACGAGGAAGCCTTCGGTGTTGCTGGAGGGCGAGCGTGGTCCTGTCGCTTTGCCTGATGACGGGCTGCATGGAGAGGAGGGTGCAGCTGCGGATCAGTGGAACTCGGGGCGTGCTATACGCATGGGTGGTACGCGGAGGCCTATTGCTCGGGGTGCCAGTTATCAGGCTTAGGGTGTTATGCTTTGGGAAATCTGTAGGGATGGTTGGTGCAACGGCGTTGGGGAGAAAATGGCTGAGGGTTGGTCGGGTACACAGTGACTGACAGCTTCTGCTACGACATTATACGTAAATGGTGTTCAGCATATATCGTCAACTTTTGTTTTGATCCATAATATGACCAACACCACCACACGTGTACATGATATCTTGAACATAGCTCGTCGTTGTTGTCATTGTCTTCTCATGAATCGGTGAACTGATGGGTCACGAGTGCGGCTGGCTGGCTGCAGCAAAATTCGATCCATCTTCCACGTTATATCCTCTTTATCAGGACTGCGATCTCTACGCGACACGCATCGCCGTACCGGTGCGATGTATCCCTGAGAGTCGGACGGTCCGCCTACAGTCGGAATGATTGGACTTTTGGACCGCTATGGCCCCAGTCACACGCAGTCAGCGTTCTGGACGCGACGCTGCCACTGGCCACAATCATGACCCGGCGATCACTACTTCACGGCTGCGCCTGCGTACAGCTCGGCAGACGCAGAAGGATGACTACTCTACGACGACGGTCTTTGCCAGATCTGGCCACTCTTCTAGACATGGCAAAGCATCGAGAGGCTATACATCTGATGAGCCGCCACGCTTCATCATCAACCTCTCACTGCCGCCTGAGCAACGCTACCTGGAGGTCTGCGCTGCTTTCGAAGAACCGATGCTCGAATTAACGGCACTTTTCGACGAGGTTGTAGGCGGTATGGTAACCTTCTTGCCATTGAGCTGGCTGAGACTTCTATGCAAGATGTTCTTGAGGCGGATCTACAACGATGAAGAGAATGCCGAGCTTATAGGCATCAGTCGAGCGGTGGGTATAGAAATGTACCTACTCGTGTGTTTCAATGTGCTGCTGGACCTGATGATGGGTTGTTCCAGTGGTGGGGCTCGAGTGCGGGACGAGCAAAGTACGACTGGTGGGAGCAAGATGTTGCATTTTCGTACACTGGACTGGGTAAGTTGCGGTGCGTGATAGGACTTACTGAACCTGTCGCCACTACGGACGTCCACCGCTTCGGCATACTGAAAGCTGACTTCGTTCAGGACATGCCCGCGCTGCGCAAGATTGTGATCCAGCTAGACTTTTGCCTCGAAAGAGATGGACCGATCACAGCAAGCAGTATTACTTACGCAGGATTCGTTGGTGTTCTTACCGGCGTGCGTCCTGGTCTCAGCCTCAGTCTCAATTTCCGACCGAATCGCATCGACAACGGCAAGTTCTGGTCGGATGCTGTTTACTTCCTGCATATGGTCCTGGTGCTCCTCGGACTCCGTGCTAGCATCTCGTCGACTCTGCGAAGTTTTCTATTGCCCCGAGCCGCTATGAAACCTGCCTCCCTGACATCCAAGCCGGCGCAGACCTCTCCTCCAGCTTTCGTGGACATAATCGGCGCAATGACTGGCATGATCGTGCCGATTCTGATGACCACAGTCTGCTATCTATGCTTCTGCAGCGGCCAAGAGACCGTTGTCGTCGAGAAAGACTACAGGAGCGCCACGTCACGTACGAGTCAGGATTTCATAGTCGTGACAAACGCCGACAGCACCTCCTCAGCCCAGCCTAGGCGATCTCCTTCTGTCAAGGACACAGAAGAGTCGGTCAAAGTAACTTTGGACGAAGTGGTTGCAGAAGCCAAAGATAGAGAGAGATGTGCTGTGGACAGTTGGCAGAGTATCACAGCCCGATCATGTGGCCGCGACCCTTTTGTCACCAGGTCTGCCGGCATCAAGGACGTTGTCAGATTGGTTCAGGCTTACCCGACTACAAACGAATGCACTCATTTCGCATGTGTTCTCGATCCAACCATCGGCACGGTGAGATGGTGTCGGCGTTATCATGCAGTAGACTAGCTTGTACTTTGATTAACAAATTCCGGACTCATGAAGTCTAGTACCAAGACTACACAAGCGAGCACTTGAAGTCGAGAGAAAAGGACGGATTACAGGGTATTGTTTGTTTGTTCGATTTGTCATCTATTCATCTTCTCAACACAGGGGTGTAGCCAGGACCCCGTTGTCCGTAGCAGACGTTGCGAAGCTGCGATACAGATTCCTAGTCACATTATGCAATGCTGAACATCTCTACGTACGCAGGTTTTCGTCTCGAGATCCAGTCTAGACCTGCCACTCCCACGCATACGTGGTCACGTTGTCTGTGGAATAGTAAGGAAGCACAAGCTGGTTATTAGAGTATGAATGCGATAGCGTTCCAAGGTCAATCGGGGCATCGACTCGGCCGAAGTGTACATCGGACGCAACCGGGAATTTCCAGGTGCGAACACTGATTGACCCACTGGTTCGCAGACCCAAACTCGATAGATTATTGAAGGTGACTGAGTATGTCCCTGTAGCTGGAGGTCGCACGCCCATCAGACAACGGACATGGCCGCAGTCGACTGTTGTATAAGCATCCATGATACCATCGGGAGAGACGCTGGTGCCGTAGCGAGAGCCTGTCATGTTCTGCGAATAGTACTTATAAACCTGGTAGTCGCCGTTGGTGAAATACCCTGTGGCGGCATAATTGTTTTGGTCAGGCTTTGACAGTAGGGAGGCGGCAAAGTCGTGGAGCTTTGTTCCGCCGAGCCAGTTGCCGCGGAGGCCAATGGCATTGATACGCTCAAGCTGGGAGATCCAGAAGGCCGAGCCGGCGGGCACTTCTTCATTGTAGATGGCGTACTCGTTGATATTGATCTGCTTCTTGGGAAGCTTGTACTTCGCTTGGATCTGGGTCAGGCCGTTGTAGGACTTGGAAAGTGAAGAGCCAGTACCGGCCTCTTCGTGCCATACGTATTGATCGGGAACAGACGCGTTGCTGCTCACGAAGGAAGCCCACTCATACCACCAGTTGTAGGAGAGTGAAGGCTGACCAGCTGTTGTTGGACCCGAAAGGAGGACACTATTCGTTCCGAACGCTTGTCTGTTGAGATAGTCAGTGTGTAGCCCTCGTCATCCTGGTGCATACCCCTATACGTGCCTTAACGTATGGTACCCACGTCCCCACATCGCAAGCCACTGGTCGATGCTTCTGTTCCAAAACGCTGAGCCCTCGGGTTCATTCCAAATGTCGATCACCAGGCCAGCCTTCATGTTGTTGGAATTGATCAGCTGAACTAGCCGAGCGAGGAAGCGGTCGTATGATGACCAGTCACCATTGTCACCCGGCGCCAGAGATGATGAGTTCTGAGTCGTATCAAAGCCCCAAAGATCGTTTAGCAACAGAACGAAACCTCCGTTGTGCGAGCGAGTAAGTTGGTAGTTGCTCAACGCACTTTTGAATCTGATCTGATATGCTTGTTAGCTCGAGAGCTCTATTTTTCGATGGACTTACAAGTGTCCTACTTCAAACTCCGGCTGGCTCCAGCTCCAACCATGTCCAACTTGTGCGCCTGCTGCACGCCCATAGTTGAAACCAAAGCCACTTAGTAGCGCACTGGGGATCTGGGTTTGATTGTCCGGCAGACCGTACAGTATGCCAGAAGCCAAGTGCTTCGGCGTTCCGGTGTTATTGGCGAAATTGATGATTGGGCCGGGCGTCTCTCTGGGTTGAAGAGCTACACCATTGGCCACTGCCGTAAAAGCAGCGAGAGCAAGGGATGACAGTCGAGGCATAATGACTATTGCTGTTGGTAAAGGAATCGCTAAGTCCGATGTGCGCTTATGATTCACATCGCATTGCAGTTTATGTACGGTATAACGTTGCAAATGCCTGTGGCGGCCGGTGGGTCAAGCTGTCTGCAGTCGATGGACTTCCTGCCACCCACCGGAGACCACTTAGACAGAGCCACATCTCGCGTGACGATCATGCCGTATACCTTTGACTCGTTGTGGATAGAAGTTACATCGTGCATGTTTGAATTGACGGAAGAATATGTGCGGGGTGGCGCTAGTCCTGAGTCTTTCGAACAGCCTTTCGTGCCCACCTGCCCGAGGTCTTGCTGAGCTGACGATATGGGGTAGGATATATTCGTGGAAGTGCATGAGGTTGCCGAACAAGCTGTACATCGGCATGGTTCCGATACATTGATACGGCGGACAGTTACTTTTGTACAGGCCTGATGGAACGCTCATGCTGACCAGCGCCCGGTCGTGTCCATTTCTTGGTGCCTCTCGCGTATGCTTGCTGATGCTGCCATCACGCTTTCAAGCTTTTGTCTCAAGATCATCTTTTGTCGTACCATCACAAAGGCGCGGTTAAGCCTCCTGGCGAGTCTTGGCCAGGTGAGGTAAGGCTGGGCGCCAGATCTCCAGGACGTTGGTGAGCATGTGCGAGACGAGTACGTTCTCACCTGATTGCACTGCCCGGGTTTCGGCTGGTCAAGGCAAGCACGAAGGAGGCATGAGGACTCTACCGTGAGCATCATAAGACGGCCATGATTAGGCAGAATGGCAGATAGGCGAGTCCCTTTGGTAGCGCAACCAGACCGGTTGCATGCGCCTCATCACAGGGTTCACCAACAATCCGCAATCCTACATACTCCCTATATTTTACTCCTGCGAACAAATCAACGCAATCGGTGGCCCCTTCAATCGGCTCTTCATCTTCACCTCCATAACTCCTGATGCCACTGCGAAGTCTTGAAGACGGTGAAAGCCATAATTCCTTGGATGAAGGTCTGGCGAGAGTTTGACCAGATGGTTGCCCACATCAGCCAAGTTGACGTAATCGTCTTCGTAGACAATACTTCTAATGACAGCGAATGGACATGGCAGTACAAACCATGATTCCGTCAAATGTCATGACTGCAGTAATGAGTGGCCGAACACTTCGCGAAGACGAATGAGCGACATACCGCTTCCGTGGCAGTTCCACATTTCCGGTCTTGCGTGCTTTCAGCCTTCGAGCAGAAGCCGAGCACGCACCCCTGAGATCAGGTAATCAACTGCGCAATTCACTCCTATACTGTGACCGTGAATGCTGGAGCTGCCTCCCACGAGGTGGTACTTCCCAGATATGCCTGTCAGGCTCTACGCTCCGAACGGCAGGGATTTAGGCTGTTGGACGCGTATCCTGGGACTGGCGAATGGGAGCTCCAATGGTCGTTTTAGCTGCACATCAAACGCCACAAGAAACTGTTCCCGTCTGCCGAAGTCAACAGCTTCTCATTACCGGCCGTCAAAATCGTGATACAGGTATTGCATACTCGTAGCATCCGCTCAATACCTACGCCAACGCACCCATAGGATCCCATAGTGGTAACACCTTCGCCTCCTGCTTTAGTACATCTCTGACATCCTTAGCCACAACCTCAGGATCAACGACAGCCTGATAGCAGAACTCATCCATCCACCGATCACTCATAACAAAATACCCATCCGTCCCAGCACTTTCACTCCAACTGTTCTCGACTCGCCACCTGACAGGCTTGCCCTCGCTGTCGATATGGACAGCGGTAAGAACCATAGCGTGCGTCATTTGGCTCTCACCTGTCAACAAGCGTTCAGCTTTTGACATACCCAGCTTGATGTTGAAGCCTAGCTCGTAGTCCACGAGATCAGTATCCATGATCCCTTTGGAGGAATCAGATTGCTTTCCTACGTCCGAGCCGAAGAAGATGGGAAGGCCTTTCTTCAACATCGCTACGCAAGCTTCCTTCAGCACAATCTTATCGACGTTGATATAGGTGATTGGTCGTCCATCCCAGACGTTGCCTAAATGATCGACGGTCAAGAGACGATTATACTCATTTCGTGGGTCGTTGACTAGCGAGATGAACTTCTTCACGTCTGCCGAAGCAGCAAAGTCGAGTGGTGTGAGGGATGTTTTGTGATATTTGTGCTTGGAGTCGTAGTATTCCTGTTTCATTGTAAGTGCAACCCTTTCCGGGCGAATTCGCTGGAAGGCACTTACCCAGGTGAACTTCTCATCTTTGCAAGGGGGTGGACCAAGACACAATGTCAAGATTCGCACAACGTCCTGCATCATAACCTCCTTCGCATCTGCTATCTGTGCCACACTCGCTCCTCCCTTCTTCATCTTCCGTAGCTTCAGTCCGTCCTCCCGTAACTTCGTCGTCACCAATCGATCCATGGTCGAGCTATTCATGGCGTTCCAACTATCTGGGTACACTGTCTGCGGTACTATGCCATATTTGCTCACGAGATTTACAATCATATCCCATTGTCCTCCGTCGCCTACGGGACTCGCCATTAGCGCTGATACGAGCCGGCCATCTACTGCTTCCTTTTCTGCTGTTGAGAGTATGGATTCAAGGAAATAATTTGCCTTCTCGACCTTGTCCCAGAAAAACAGATATGCTTGGCTGAGTTCGAAGGCCTGGATGTCATACTTCTTCTGGATGGCGATGCGAAAGACATTCGTAGCGGCAAAGATCCAGCATCGGCCACTGGAGCGCTGGTTCGTTACTGGACTTCCCTCGTGTGGAATGGTTATGTTGAAGTATTGAGTGTCTTTGAGGATTGCGGAGGGTATCTCAAGGACAGCGGAAGGGTTCGCAGTGCTGAGGGCGGAGAGACCAAGACGGTTCTTGGGGTCTTTGAGAAGTTCGTGGACGTATTGTTCTGTTTTGGCTGCGCTGACATTGGCGGCATTATGGGCCAGAACGGAGCCGGCGGCTGTTGGTGAGGTGTGAGCGATACGGACGGCGTCGAACTTTTCGTCCAAACTTTGGGTGGGAGTGAACGATCGATGTCGCTGCTGTTGTGGTTGTCGACGAGTCATCGGCTGCTGTGCCGGCGATGGGAGTACAAGCGTGCTCTCTGTATTACCCATGGCGTATGTTTGATTGGGGAGGATACCGAGAGGAGACAGAACGGTGAGAGAGCGAAGATGACCGGGCACTTGTGATGTAGTACCCTGCTCGTGGCCATCAATGTCAATATACCTTCCCACTTGGGAAGGTGGATCTGGTCGCGTGAGCTTGAGCATAGACCACCATCAGCGATAGACGATAAGCGAACGCGTCGTCGCCGTCCGTGTCGCTGCCATCATCACGCCTTTGCGCCCCTGGACGATATGCCAATCCTCCATCCGCCAGTGGGTAAGTTGGCTACGATCTATGAACGCTCCTCTTGATGCTCGGCAGTCGACACCAGCCGGAAGATCCTGTTAACCTCTCGTGGTGTTCGCCACATATCTACGATTGCCACCATATCGAATGGTGTGGGTGAACAGGAGCCTGCACATGGACGGCACGTGAATCAAGGCATCCACTCAAAGGATTCCTTGGATCTCCAATAACGCAATTTGCAATATCTTGGGACTTCGCCGCATCGTCTCACAGAGCGTCAAAGCGTGCCTGCAGCCGTTGTGGCGCCTGCTTGGCGATTCATCGACATCTTTTAAATCGATCTTTGTATGTTCTTCGACCCGGGGGACTTTTGATCGCTAGTAGTGTAGTACTCCAAGAAAGAAACACGACATGATGAGCAGGATCTCAGGATGGCTATGTTTGGCACAGCTGCTAATCTTGTCCTTCTGTAAGCACGACGAATCTGTTAGGATGCACATGACTCTACTAAAACGCCACCAGCCGTACAAGCAGTCCACACACAAAACATGGCCTGGTGCAATACAATTCCCAATGCGGGCATCTCCTTACAGAACTCCTCTTCAAGCGGTCTCAGCTTCAGTATCGTGACCATGGGCGCCTCAATAGCCTACGGCCTCCTCTCCGCAGACGCCAACGGCTTCCGCCTCGGCCTTCAAGATCTCCTTCGAGCCAACGGCACTCAAACAACGATGGTCGGCACCCAGTGGTCCGGCAACATGACCGATAACCACCACGAGGCCTATCCAGGCGTGAAGATTTCCGAACTCAACAATTTGACTTATCATTCTGGCGTGTATGACATGGCACCTAATGTCATTCTCATTAATGTGGGTACTAACGACTGCTGGTGGGTTCAAGGCGAGAATGGGACGGGTGCTGCAACGCGGTATAGCTACCTCCTCGACAGTATCAGCGCCAGAGCGCCTGGTGCGCTTGTGCTTCCTTCTACTCTGATACCCAGCACGAACCCTACGCAAGACCAATGCATACGCGATGTCAATTCAGCTCTACGTCCTGTAGTGGAAGTTGCGGCTGGCAAGGGCCAACATGCACGATTAGTGGAGATGTACGATGTGGTCCCTCTGGATCAGATGGCGGAGGATGGTACGCATCCGACTGATCTCGGGTATCAGTTGATGGCGCGGCAGTGGTACGAGGCTATATATAATGCTACGCAAGCGTTGTGTCCGAAGGAGGATTTCGTGGCTGAAGCGGCGGCTTCTGCTTCTGCTGCTGCGGCGTCCGCAGCGGCGACAAGTAGTGCGGCAAATCCATCCAGCTCATCTTCGAAGACGGTCTCGGCGGCAACCACACTCTCGCTGCAGAAAACTTTGTGGCTTCTGATGGGTGTGGCAACGTGGGTAATCATCGCCTGATCTAGGTTGCTTCTACAACTATCTTGCGGACGAGTAGAGTAAATCTCCGATGGTACTCCCGGTCTCTTCACTTGTTAAATGGCTGGATCCGGGAGGTCTTCATATCGAACCTCCGGGCAAGGCCCTCATAAGATGTTCGACGGAGATACAATGAGCTGAAGCATCGAAGCCTGCAGGATTCGGGCTAACACGATGTTCGTCTCTGTCAAGACACGAGCAAGCGATACTTCGCCAAGCTCCATGTTACTCACCCGCGGTTCCGAGCCTTGCGGTGGACAGAGTAAGACCATGTGGTGTGCTCAACGCGGGGATGCTCCTCGCTTGCGAGCCCACGATGGTAGCCAAGTAGAGGTGGAGCAAAATGCATAGAGTATCATATCTGCAATGTGTACACAATCTACGTGATTCCTGCCGTCATGATCACATGCTGTCCAGTGCCTAATATGAATAGCATCTAAGTGCTCTTGGGATAGGAGATGAACATCTGATTGAAGTCATTCCTAACCGCCCAAGTGTTATTCGCAGTATTATGAGTCAGATTCGTCATCTTGACCTGTCCATTCTGCAAGAAACCCGATTCCACTGTGTTCCCAGCGACAGGTCGCGTGAGCTTGTTAGCGCCAGCCGCAACACTAAAGTTCGCCAGACTGATCTCAAGAGGATTGCGGGTGGCGACGGTCGGGAGACCGAAGTACTCTGCGTCCACCCGGTTCTTGGTGATTTGCAGCTCGAAGTAACCACGGTAGTATCCCTCATTCCACTGGAGCTCCGAATTGTCACGGACCAGCAGGGAGGACTGGTTGTTGGCGCTCTTGATAGTGCCACCGAAGCCCGAGGAGGTGACAGCCGTGCCGGCGAATTCGACACCTACTGCGCCTTCGCCGGTCTTGGGGTTGTATTTGTGCTCCTCAAGCCATACCAAATCGCTGACCCAGTTGGCATGGGAGTCACCAGCCAACATGACATTGTTGTTGATGCCATGCTCGTACATGGCGTGGAAAGTGCGGTTTCGATTGGCTTGGTAGCCATCCCACTGGTCTTCGTTGTATGGGTTCTCAAAGGTGCCGAACCAGGACGAGATGTTGACGCGGGAGAAGACGATCTGGTTGCCGATGATACGCCAGGCGGCGCCGCGGTCTTGGGAGTCGATCAGTTGACGATAGAACCAATTCTCTTGCTGAGAGCCCATGAGCGAGCGGCTGGCGTCGTTGCGGATTTCGTAGAGGTAGTCGGTGTTCCAGGCTGTTAGTGCGTTAGCAAGATTCGACAAGGTAGGGTTAAAGTGCGCGTACTGAGGTCAGTGATTGAGCGGTCGTAGTTGCGAGTATCGAGCATGATCAGGTCGAACAGCTTGCCCATCTTGAAGTCCCTGTCATGGCGAGTTAGTGACCGACCCGCCCATATAGTAAAGATTTTGTACCACTCACCTCCAGATTCGGAGGTTGTCGTCCATGGAGACTTGTCGCAGAGGCATCCATTCGAAGTAAGCTCGGACAGCGTTCATCTTCCTCTGATCAACGGAAACGCCACCGAAGTGCAGGAAGGAGTCTTCAGTGTTGTTCATGGCGCTAAAGCCATCTCTGTAGCCATTGTTGGCTTGCTCATGGTCCTGAGTAGACATGTCAGCAGTCGGTTGATGTCTCGAAGGTACGTGGCACACTTACATCCCAGACAGGGATCCAAGCGAACTGTTGGTGGGAGAGAAGCAGGTCGAGATCTGTTCGGTACTGGGCGATACGAGTGCCTGTGTCGGATGACTGTCAGTGGAGAATCCAAGCGTGGTCATTTTGGTGAGCGTACGGTAGTCATAAAGCGTCGTGAGAGCACGGCTGGGATTGGTAGCTCTGGGGTCCCGGCCGAGCACGCCGGTCGAAGACTCGTAGATGTAATCACCAAGATGGAGAACAAAGTCTACACTGTCCTTGCGGGCAGGGTTGCCATACGCATTGAAGTAGCCGTTCGGGTAGTTGGAGCAAGAGTACACGGCGAGTCCGATCTTGGATACATCATCATCTGGGTGTGGTGCACTCTTCGTGCGGCCGATGGGAGACTTATTGGACGTTCCGCATTGCGTGAACTGGTAGTAGTATGTAGTCAATGGGCGAAGACCGCCCGCTTCGACCTTGACCGTGAAGTCGATGTCCGAGGTTGTATATGCCGTGCCCTTGCTCACGATCTTGGTGACATTCTTGTCGCTCGCAATGGCCCAGTTAAGGCAGACCCGGTGCTTGGAGGCACGAATGTACTCTTCCGTCTCGTGGCTGTACAATGGGACGTAACCGCTGACTGTGACATTCGAGCGGTCGCTGGCGAGGCTTGGGGCGAGACGGGTCCATAGTATCACAGAGTAGGAGTACGGGTCGCCTGAAGCTACTCCATGAGTGAAGTTGAGCTGGCTGTCCGTGAAGTTGACAGCTTGGCGGGCCTCGAGGGACGTTCGCTTGTGGATCTTCGGGACATCGAGACCGAGGGCGTTGTGGTGGAGGGATGGACTGCGGTAGTTGAGATTGCCTTCCCAGCTGGCAGAGGCTGAGACGGCCAAAGCGGCCACGGTGAGGAGAGAAGATAGCATAGTCACAAAAGAGCTGCGATACCTACCTCGTGCTGAGTCGCGAGGCCCAACCCTACCTTCAGATTACACTTATAGCGTCGCAAGACATTATTGCTTCTCTTGCAGCCTGGTGAGCTTTTCGGTCTGTCACTGCTTGGCCTGATCATCGTGCATCGAGCATATCCTCGTGGCCGTGTATAACTTTTGGTTCAGCCTCCAATGGTTCCTTGCATCCTGAGAGCATGTTCTTCGACCTGTGGGAAGCGTGCTGATTATGCTGATGCGGATTGGATCGACGGTGGTGAGGTTCCTGCAGGCCAAGATGAGGCCAAGACAGGTACCCCAATTGGTCTACTTGGCATTGATCGGACCTGCCTGAATGGGATGAGTGTAGCAACAGGCCATGAAGGTCAGGCCCGTGTTGGTATGTGGACGACCAGAAGTGCAGCACCGTGGAAGAAGGCATCCAGGCGCAAGGCGAAGTCGTAAAAAGTTGGCGGGTTGCGGCGTTTCAAGCACGAAGTTCCACTGCATACGAGGAACGAGGAATAACTACACCTTCCATTACAATACATTCTTCCCAGTAATATCCGGAAGTCAATTTATGCATGCAGGGCTACGCAACCGCTACGTTGTCGCCCTTCTCAGTAGACCAGCGCTGCTCTACTACCCGCTCATCTCCAACACGGAATTCACAACCCCTGCTCCTTCAAGAGCCCAAGCATGTGCGCGAAAGCCTCTCCAGAAGCATAATGGTTATTGATACAATGCCCGCTGGTCGGGACGATATAACCCTCTCCAACTTCAGCGTCAGGATAAAATGTCTTTACGGCACCTATCGTAGGATCTGCAGTCCTCGAGCAGTCTCCCGAGCAGAAAGTAAAGTCATACTGTCCGAGCACGACTTGCACGGGTTTCGTGTGGCCCTTGGCAGACGCAAGGACAAGGCCTGAAGTGATTACGTCGGCGAGTGAGAAGGTGGAACCTGCTATGGGAAGTTGCTGCTCGAATACTGGAACTCGGTCAGTAGGTAGCCTCAGATGGGAGAGTGGGCACTGTCTAGAACTTACATCTGGTGTCGTAGTATGGATAGCGGTAATGTACCATCAGCGACGCTGCATTGGGGTTCGTCAAATAGCCATCGGGAAGATCGCCGAACCTTGCAGGATCCACATCTCTTGCTACTGTGGCGTCGCCGGCCAATACGCTCTGAGCCACATGTGTGAGGTCTGAGCCGAATCCTGTGAGGATCGCAGCGTCGCCGACGTTAGGGTACTTTACGTCGTGACCGATCTGTATGAAGGAGCCGTGGGAGTGTCTGTAGCACTGTGATCAGATGATTGATTACTGATTTCATCTCAGCCTGATACTTACCCAACGCAAGCAACCTTGCTAAAGTGGTGCGATCCGTACATGTCCGTCTTCAATGCACCAACTAGCGCAGCAAGAACCTCAACATGCACAAACGATTGTACGATACTCGGATCAGGAAGGTCCGATCCGCCGAGACCGAGTCTATCATACATGAGAGTGGCATGGCAGGCTTCGGCAGCAGCATTCACATAGCTGTAGTTCTGCGCAACATCTCAGTACGTATGATCGAGACCAAGACCGTGTGTGAGGGCTTGGACCGTCTTTACCTCAGAGGTGCTCTTGGTAGGCAGGCAGAGCTGGACAGCTATCTTGAACGGACCTGTCACTGCGGCGGTGCCGTTGGTGTGATCCGCAGTCCACGTAGAGTTGATCTGTAGTGCTTCTCGCAAGATGCCCGAGATTTCGTATTGGGAGGCTGTTGTCGAGCCTGAGAAGACCAGATCGGTGGCGTTGACGGTGACAGTGGCATCGCCAGTCGTGCAGATGGCATTGCCGCCATACGAATGTCGCAAGCCGGTCTGCTTGAAGGAGGTGACTTCTGACTTGGTAGCTTCAGAGGCGAACGTCAATGGACTTTGTGATGCGAGGCCTAGCAAAGCCGTGGGGAATAGCTGCGAGATCTGCATGGTCATGGAGGGAGGTTTAGACACCGATGCGGGCCTCTTAAGTGCGAGAAGGAGTACGAGATGTGATAGCGTGAAGTCCTCTTACACACACATTCGCCTACGTTATATGCTGCATGATCGATATCGACCCAGTCGTGCTTCGACTGCTCTTGGACACTCCTCCCCTGGCAGGCGAAGGCTTACAGTGCATCCACATTGATGACCCCGTCGAACTATGACTCGCATGGCATAGGGTCAAGCACGCTTCATTGTCCGGCGGAGAGCTTGATGGTGGCAGTGCCGATGTGATTATTAATCTTTCTATCATGTCTTCTAATGGGAAGGAAGCAGAACTGATCGAAAGGGACAAACGGCTGGATACTGCTGAACCGATTTGGGCAATAGTAGTGATCTGTCAAGCCGTTCGATACCATATCTGGCCAGGCTGATACAAGATTGCTCTAAAGAACTTCGACATCTGTCCTTCAAACCACCTTCATGTCTGGTGTCGAAGTCCTCGGCGCTGCCTGCAGGTTGAAGCCTTTTAAGATTGCTCACATTCGCCCCTTCTCACTGGTCTTGTCGAGATCTGGTCGCGGAGTCCCCCCAACCGCCCGGGCTCTGGCCTGAACAGTGTCGAGCACTTCTGCCTTGTGAGGCTTTCCGCAAACCATGCCATGCCAGATGTAGAAGGACGAGCGAATCTACGGACGTGCAGTCCAGATCACATTCGTGTCTATTGGCACGACAGCATGTCCATCGACCATGTGTTGCGAAGGAGAGAATTGAGTGATTGTGGTGGCCTGTCAACACTTCATTCCAGATGTGTAGCCGAGTAAACAGCGTCTCCATCACTGCGTAACCGGCATTCGCAAGATCTTCCGACTGCACGAAGCCGCTTGCTCAGCGTCGTCAGGCTTCGGCGCCGTAACCACAATCTCAGGCACTGTACCAACCACATCCGCCCCAGTATTTAGAAGCAGTGGTCTAGGCGGCAACATCGGCGGACCCTCCATCTCATACACCGGCGACCCCGGCGCCGAAACAGCCAAAACAGGCGACTCAACCCTGTCCCCCTCTCCCCCATTCTCCACCGCCCCACCAAACCCCTCGATCGACCTCGAAATCCCCAAAGCCCTCCTCCAAACGCCCTTTCGCCCCGTCCCCGGCAGACTCCTATCCACCACATTCTCCCCCCCAACCTCCGCCGTCAACTTGCCCGCCACCTCCCCAACAACCATACTCGCAGCAGTAGTCCCCGCATCGATCCCCGCATCCAGGACACTCTGCACCGGAATCGCGCCCATCAGCCCCTCAACAGCCGGGCCTCCGATCCCCATCGTAGCCCCCGATATAGCGAGTGGAATCAAAAAATCCCGTTTCGTTTGCCGATGGCTGGGTAGACCGCGCGATTCGAGCTCAGCATGAATCATCTCTAACCTCCTCTTCGCCACCTTCCGTCTCCGCAGCCCGATGGCGCTTCCGACTAGACTCAGACCGGCGGTGGCGGGGGCTTCGATGGCACCTAGTGTAGCTCCTATAGCTCCCGAGTGCGTGGCGCGGACGTTGTGGATGTCGTCTTTCAGTAGTTTCTCATCGGGAAGCCTGGAGATGCGGTCTGCGAAGTCGGATTCGGAGAGGTGGAAGAAGTCTTTGAGGGTCATTTTGTACACTTCTCGCCTTGTTCACCGGGTAGGAATTTGTGGCGTTTCGATGAGGGGGTGGAAATGGTGGTGGTGGGCAGTAGTGCTAGATTGGCAAGGTCGATCCTGAGTGTTATGCTGAAATGATCAGAGCAGAGTAGTGGTGTACCGACATCATCGCACTCTGTTGGGAACGGCAAGCGCGACGCCTGGAGAGATATCGATAATGGCAGGTGCGACCCCTTGTCATAATCTTGTAATTTCAAACGTTCATACCATAGCCGACAGGCCCAGCACACGCAGCAACATTGGCTTGAAAGGTTTCGGGCAAGATACACACCACACATGCCCTCCGCAATGCAAGAAATATCAATGCCAGGAAATTTCTTACAAACTAATCTCCCCCTTCCAAGTCCCCTCCGTCAGCCCCAACATCTCAATACAATGCTGCCACCTCGACCCCCCCTTATCACTCCTCTGCAAATACCTCAACAACTTCTGCCGTCTATGCACCAGTAATCTCAAATTCCTCTTATTCACCTTGTCCATCCTGCCCCTCCCTTGCAAGAACTCGGACAATGTGCGGATCTTGGCGGTGAGAATAGCGATTTGAACTTCACTACTCCCCGTATCCGGCCCTACACGCGGGATCACCCACCCTTGATCGGCTTTCTCCTCCTCGACTTTCGCGATGGGAGCGTCGGGACGGGAGACGCTGGTGAGGTGGTTGTCGGTGGCGTGGCGGCCGAAGGTGGAGATGCAGCGTTGGATGTTCACTCTTCTCCTGTCTTCTGAGCTGCCGAGGGTGAGGCTCGAGATGCGTTTGAGGGCTTCGGAGGCGGTGGCTTGGTCTTCTTCGCGTTGTTGCTGCTGCTGGGATTCGGTGGTGTAATCGTTATCGTAGTCGCGGGGGTCGTCGGGGTGGAGGGTGAAGAGTTTCTCGCTGTGTTTGATTTCGGCGTCGATTTCTTGCTGGGTGAGGAAGAAGTTGCGGCGTTGGGTGGAGTCTGTAGGTGCGGTGTGGCGAGGTTGATCTTCTGACGCGGTAGATCTAGTGGCGGTGTCGAAGGAGCGGAGGAAGGGGGTCTCGATGCCCAGCACAGCGTTGCCAAGACTGGCTGCCCTCTCCTCCTTTAATACTGTCCGCCGGCTGAGGTTTGCAGCTTTTCGCGCTTTCGCTTGGGCAATGGCGTAGGGGTCATGTGTTCGGCGATGCTGGGCCGCTTTCGAGGCTTGCGCGGAGGCGGAGACTGAGGATGGGACGGAGGAGGTGAAGCTGCGGGTGTAGATGCATGTGTAGGACGCTGTATAAGATTAGTATACATTTATTACATGTATTATACAGGGATTAGATATGCATACTCGCATCAGCCCGAAGGCATTGGGGGACTGGTAGTCGTGGCGGCATTGTGGTGATGATACACTTCTACACTGCACTTCCACTCGCATGTTCACGACATTCACTCCCGCGGCCGCTGGTCTGAACAGGAATGGCTTAGTTCTATGCTGGACATGAGGCTGAAGATAAGATAAGCAGGGGAAGAGCCGGCGCACGCTTGACGCTTCACGAATTTCACGAATTTCACCCGCACTACTGAGCTACACACGAAATCTAGTCTTCCCTTTCGCGAAACACCCTCAATAATAATCCTTTCTCGACACTGCCAACAAACACCGCAAAGATGGCCGCCAAGAACCTTCCCCCCGCGTTCAATGCCACGTCGCAAGACATCGAGATGCTTCTCTCCGCCCAATGCCACATCGGCAGCAAGAACTTGCAGGTGCACATGGAGCCATATCTGTGGAAGACACGCCCGGATGGCATCAACGTCCTGAACATTGGCAAGACTTGGTATGGCTCCCCCTCCTCTCCTCAACCCCGTCGCACCTTCCTCCTCGCTAATTTTCTGAAACAGGGAGAAGATCGTCCTCGCCGCCCGCATCCTCGTCACCATCGACAACCCCGCCGACATCGCCGTCATCTCCGCCCGCCCCTACGGCCAACGCGCCGTGCTCAAGTTCGCCGCCCACACCGGTGCCTCGGCCATCGCCGGTCGCTTCACCCCCGGTAACTTCACCAACTACATCACCCGCTCCTTCAAGGAACCCCGCATCATCGTCGTCACCGACCCGCGCACCGACGCCCAAGCCATCAAGGAGGCCTCGTACGTCAACATCCCCGTCATCGCCCTCTGCGACACCGACTCCCCGACCGAGTACGTGGATGTGGCCATCCCGACCAACAACAAGGGTCGTCACGCCATCGGTCTGATCTGGTGGATGTTGGCCCGTGAGGTCCTGCGTCTTCGTGGCACCCTCGCTTCCCGCGAAGCCGAGTGGGATGTCATGACGGATCTGTACTTTTACCGCGACCCCGAGGCGGAGGAGAACAAGGATGCTTCCGACCAGCCGGAAGAGAAGGTCCCCGGTGTGGACGAGGCTGGCCCGGGCGCAGTCGAGTCCGGCTTCAACAACGAGTGGGAGGTCTCGGGTGCCGGTGCCGGTGCTTTCACCGCTGGTACGAATACCGCCGGTGGTCAGGCGGCTAGCACATGGGATGCCGAGGGTGCTGATTGGGCTGCTGCTTCCGCGCCGGTGGAGACGGGTAACCAGGGCTGGAGCGAGCAGCCTGGTGCTCAGCCTGCTGCTCCCGAGACGAACTGGTAGACAGTCTCTCGCTTGTTCGCAGACAGCAAGGCATCAATCTTTACTACGACAGTGTTTTAAGGCGGAGGTCATACTCAGAGGGTACGGGCGCTTTATGAGGGAAAGATACCTTGCATGCATCGTATGTATGTCAAAGGGGAAAGCCCTGTGCTCGTGCTTTCGCCATGCTTAGTGTAATAGCTTCGCAGGGTGTGACTATATAGCCCGTCGTAAGATACTGTCGCACAACTCTACTTCTCCTGTACTTGTCTTGACTTTTCTGCCTATGTCGTTGCTGATGAAGGCAACACATCTGGACACGATGGTAGGCAGTATGAAAGATCTGCCATTGTAATGATTGCACGCACAATCTACTCTTCATAACCACCTGCTCTTGGCGCATCGACTTCTCTCCTCGTTGAAAGTGGCTGAGTCTCGCAGACCACGACTAAGGGCTCAATGCACCCCCAAGACATCACAAAGTTCCAGACTTGGCGCCCTTATTGACCCAACCGCAACGCAGACTGATGAAGAAGCAAGGACGACCCCTAATTTCGATGTCGTAGTGAATGGTCTGGGATTCTGGATCTGAATACTACCTTACCATCGAATCCGTCGCCTATATTCAATGAACAACACATCCGGGGAATTGCTGACAGTACCATGAAGAAAGTTACCTTAACTCGCCATCTTGGGTGCATTCGTCTCCCTGCCCTTGTAAGTCTTACTCGCTTCCATCTGCGTCCACGGCGCGAAAGCATTCTTGCTGTGTTTGAGCGTGTCGGTGAGTTCGGGGAAATGTCTATGCGACTATGCGTCAGTCCCCGGAAAATCGCACTCGCACCATGAGGGCCTCACGGGAATTTGGGGCTTGGAACGATGGTTAGGTTGGGTTCGGACCTTGACATTCACTTACCGAATCAAAACATCTTTCATCGTGGTGTATTGTACCCAATGTAGACCCTCGGGGGTGTAGGTTTCGACGTCCCATTGGCCAGCGATGAAGCGGTCGGATTTTAGACGGCGGGAGGCCATGAGGATGAAGACGCGGAAGGCCTGTTGGACGGTCAGTGAGATCTGAATTGAGAGCAATGATGATTCATGGAGTGCGAGTCATGAAAAGGAAGGGATTAACGCACCGTATCGCTGAACCCGAAGCCCTTTGGTAGCGGCTCACAGTGGCTTCCGATCAGTAAGTCTACTTTTTCGATATCCTCGTACACGCTTTCAAGCTTCTGCGCGAGTGCCGTCGCCGCATCGCCGGCTTTGCCCGTGCCGCCTGTGAGTTCGAGGAAGGACTTCGGCGCCGTCATATGCAGAAGTCTCCTCATCTCACAGTACCGTGGGATCCCTCTCTCGCGATCCCGAAGGATATCCACCGTAGCCATGTCCCTTGGTACACCATCCCCCGGATCCATTGGCCCGCGTAGGAAGGAGCTGTAATTGTTATGTGTGATAGCGCCCGGGTAGTTGATGCCGAAGGAATAGAATGCATCTGCGAAACTCACGCCCGTGTCGAGGGGATCGCGGGCTTTGCCGAAGACTACATCTTGGATTGGGGTGGTGCGTTCGTGGTCACCGGAAGTGGCGGAGAAGAAGGCGATGTTGTCTGGTATGAGTGTGTGCATGCGGTAAACACTCACAAACTCCTCGGTCAGGGAGTAAGGAACCCCATCTTGGTCGACACCTGATCCAGGGATCCCGCCTAGAACTTCGCCTCCTGGGATCTTACCGGCGAGTTTGTGCAGCGTTTCGCCTACGAGACCCCACCAGTTGGTATCCATTGCGATTTGTAGGGCGGGGTGGGCGAGGATAGCGGGCGTCCATTCTACGGTGTGGATTTTGGCCATGAGGGCGGAGATTACGAGACGGGCTTTGTCGAAGATTTGGTCGCCAGTCCAGGTTGGGTTTGCGGTGCGGAGGGTGGTGCAGACGGCGTTGTGTTCGAGCGCGAAGAGGGTGTGGAGGAGTTCTAGGCCGATCCACCTGGTTTTTGTCTCGTCAGCTCTGAGGAACAGGCACAGAGGGGTAGAGAGATAAGTACCAGTTGTTGTTGAACCCCGTCACAGGTAGTCCTGTCTTTTCGTCCCGCGGCAGAAAAGCCTCCTTGTTATCGTCCTCTAACATGAGCTTACCGTCGGGATGCTTCGTCCGTAGTGACTTCGTCTGGTCTTCTGAATTGCCATAGAGTTGCGAGGCGTCCCACCATGGCGTGTTGGCGTTTTTGTAGCCCGGGCATGCCTTGTCTGAAGGATCAAGAACGGCATCTGGGACTGATTTGGGCAATGCCATCGTTCCATCTTTGCTCGGCCAGTCGTCTTTGGGTGGGAGAGGGATGTGGTAATTATCTCCCGTTTGCTTCGGAACCACAAGTCAGCCACATAATACTTATACACGCCCACATCAGGACTTGTGGACATACCTGCTCATGGAAGAACCAATCATGGACTTGGAACTGAATCCAAGCCGCTGCCAACAAATTCAACGTCGTAGCCGGCTTGAAACCCTCCTCCGTCCTCTTCATGAACGTATCGCTAATCAACCTCGGATTGGGCGTCATCATCTCTTCCTCCGTAGGCTTCTTGGCACACTTCCGAGGCACATTCCGGCCAAACCTCATACCCGCACACCCCATCTTAGGCATCTCGAGGCTGTTGAACTCGCCATCTGAGTTCCGGGTTCCTAGGAAACGCTTGTCTAGCAAGGGGTCGGTTTCGAGGCTTGCTTGCGGCTCCTTGGTGGCGTAGCCATCGTAGAGGTTCTTGGCGCGGAGTTCGAAGCGGAAGGCGAGGAGGTTGAAGGTTGCCAGGAGGGTGGGGAGTTTGTGCCAGGGGATATATTTGTTCACGAGCTTGAAGAAGCTGACAACGAGGTTCTCGGCGAGGGAGAGTTCGAAGGACCAGGATTCGTTGCTTATGGGGTCGGCTTGGTCTACCATGTTGATGCTGATTGGGGTTGATAGACAGAAATGTGGTGGGAGTAAGAGAGATGGTAGATGTTGAGACCATATTTACCAGTTCCTAGTCGAGATAAAGCCCTTGCTTACAGCTCCTCAGCTGATCCCGATGTACTCATGCATGTCGCACACATCAGCCTTGTCTACTGATTCTCTGCCAGTGGCTGCCGCCTCTCAGGCATGGTGAGGCTGATATATAACATTGTTGCAGAGCTGACGGCGGCAGGCTTGCATATCGGTGTACATGGGCCCATGGTACGAGCACATGCTAGTCGTGGATGGTCTGACCAACAAAGCGATCGTTATTGCTGGTTGTACACATGCAGTCCACACGGATCTGATCGAGCGATGTATCCACTCTCCGTTTCTTCAATTGAATTGCCGATATCATGGCAAAGGCAGACACTGCTGTCAGAATCAAGGCCGAAAGAGGATGGTTTGAGAGAGGTCGGCCGTCCGGTGCCATATCGGACGCTCAGACCAGCCCCCGAATCTCACCTCGCTTGAGCAGCTGAAGACCGATCATCCTATCATCTACCTTGATTCAGCTAATCAAGCTGTAGTCAGCAGCCACTTGTCTGGCATGGTTACACATACAGCTTTCTAAGGCTGCTCAGGCGTTGAGTCGTCGTGTGGTACAAGAGTGGCATGCCTAGACCATTTGTGACACCAGTAGGCCAAGTATTCTCATTCCGTACTCGTTCCAGCTCCTCCTTCTTTGCCACAGCCTCTCTACTCAACTGTGACCAACAGCAAGCGTCTAGCTATGGGCGGATTCACCTTGTCCTCACTGTTCACCCCAATCCTCAGCATCTTTCGCCAGCCTCCCAACCCCGAAATACAGGCTGTACGAGAGGCTGACCACACATACATTCGTGGCGATGAATCGCAGCGTTCGCCATGTCCATTCTTAAACTCACTCGCCAACCACAACTATCTGTAAGACCTCAAACCTACCCCCAGCTCGCGCGGAGCACTAATGTCAGGACGCCAGCCCACGAGACGGCAACAATATCACTCGGGACAGACTCAAAGCAGCTCTCATTGTCTCGGGAAACTGCACTCATCTCTTTGCAGACGTCCTGACCAGCGTCGTCAAATCCGTCACCCGTGCAGACGGCACCTTCACATTGGTCGATCTTCGTCGCCACAATGCCGTGGAGCACGATGCCTCTTTCACCCGTCTAGATGCCCGCCAAGGCGATAACTACACCTTTCAACCAGCAATGTTCCGTGCCTTCCTCGCCGATGCTCAGGATGGACCGATAACAGCTCAAAGCATTGCGCGAACACGAGTCCGCCGGGACAAAGAGGAGAAGCTCGCTGGCCATGGAGCCGGCGTGACCTTTCTTGGCAGTCCGAAGCTGTGGGTGACGATGTGGAGTCAGACGTGTATTCTGCTTCAGACTTTTGGCCCGACTATTAGTGTTGAGGATATCACGATGTTGTATACCGAGGAGAAGTTGCCTGAGTGGTGGCTAAAGGGTACTAAGCAGATGACTTTCTTGGGGCAGTTGGGAGATATTGGGAATGTGTTCTGGAAGCATCTGTTTGTTAAGGTGGATGAGAAGGCTTTGAAGGATCCTTTGAAGGGGTGGTGAAGTACCCGACTAGCATGATTGACGAATAGAGGATAGGAAGTGGGTGTTTCAGAGATCTTCACCTTGCTAGAGTCCTCGAGAGCATCGCCGAGAGACGATTGAGCTCTCATGATATGGCATTGTATTTTTGCAATCGTATTCTTCTGCCTTGGTATCGCACGTTGGAGCCAGTGGAAGCATCAATGTCTTGAGTTGTGGTATCACAACGTAAGGCGACACCATGACAAACTCGTCTTGTCTGGTTTAAAATGACCTGTACATATGTACTAGTCCCGTTAACGGACACTGCCGTGACAAGGCCGTGGGGAGTCGCCACAGCTCTTACTGATGGAGCAGACGCAACGTTGCTATCCGCCACCGAGTATGTAACTCAATTGAACGTGACCGCATAGCGTACGTAGTATCTCTCCAGCTTCAAGCCAATCTCACAACGCACCAAGAGCGGCCAGACCAGCAGCACCTCCAGCAGCCCACCATCCGCCAGTATTCAAGGAGCCCCCAGCGGAGCTAGTCGAGCTCGCCCCGCTGCCAGTGCTCGCTGTCTGCATAGCAACAGAGAGCAAGTTGTCGCCTCCCGCCGTGATCGATACCGGGACATAAGTATTTGCCACCGTCGAGGTTGAAGTGACTACCCCTAGTCCCGATAGAGAGGTCTGGCCAGCACAGATCGCCGAAGCACTGCCCACACTGTCGCTGAGGGTGCAGTTGATTGTCGCTGGTCCTCGAGTCGCGGAGCCATCACTCCTAGTACTGATGTGAGTTGTGACATAATGTAGATCATGCGAAAAGTAGCCAGCTTACCCAGTGAACATCATAGTGTAGATTAGAGTACTCGACCCTTCCGTGATAGTAATCGATGGGCTAGCAGTGCAGACAGTTGTGCTCGCGTATAGGCATGCTAGGGCGTAAACAGTGCTACCTGGTGCAGCTGTCACGACTGAGGCGGCCGGGTTGCCGAGATTGCTTAGGGGCAGCCAAACTGTCCTCGTCGTGTAGCTTGAGGCTGAAGAGTTGGTTGCGGATGTAGTGGCGGTTGATGTGAGGCGCGGTGATGTAGAGGTGATGGATTGAGAAAGGACTGAGGTGCTCAGAAGGCTGACTACTGCCGCAACGAAGGTTCTCATCTTGTCAAAGACAATGTGAGAACTTGCCGATGAGATTTGGACGAAGAAAAGAGCAGGGTATGGTGTTAATGAGTGTGTGTGTGCAAGAACAGCATTGCCTACCATTGACCATCCATCGCCATCACGATTTTAGCAGAATAGCAAACAAGACGCGTGTTTGAGTGTAGCACTGCCACAGCACTCGGCGACGCGGCAACAAAATATTCCTTGTGAGCATCATCAAAGTCGCTTGGTGAACGTGAAAGAACGTTGCTCATAATTGGCAGCTCGGCGATGACGCGGCTGCAGACCGGGCCGCACCGTTAAGGACTATCTATTCGTGTCAGAGAGACCTTGATTATCGACACTCCTTGCATCAAGAGCCACTTGATGGTCCAATTCCATCGAAAACGACGGGCAAGCAGCGTATGATCTAGATTGCGAAGCCATTCTTTGCCCGCGCTGGACGCTTGAATAGTCTGCCACATCATGGAGCCAGAGATCCCGATTCACAAGGTGAGAGTGTAGTATTCGGCGGACATGATCTTGCTGAGCTGGTACAAGGAGTCAGGCTCAAGCAAACTCCAAGCATATCATGGAGCTACCGGTATGGCCACATAGCAAATCTACACGTCAAGGATACATTGTCTCCACCATATCTGCAAATCGTATCTGTATGGCGGGCGCAATTTCCTCTTTGGGCTTTCCGCTCGCCCACGACTTCTCACCTACATTTCTCAACAATTCTCTCGGCGGATCATGAGTTATAGGAGTCGTCGCCGTCAATCTCCTTTGCTGTTCGCACGATAAGACGGATGACCGCTTTGATGCAAAATCGAGGTGGAATTGGCCCTTATGAGCGCCACCAAGGCTTTGCTTGACGCACTTCTCTCGTACCGACTTTCGCGCAGGAAAGATTTCACTTATTAGCGATGGCGACAATGAGCACATCCACGTCGTCTGAGGACAGTCAGAATCCACAGCCAGCCCTGCTATACGAGAACGTACCGATTGCTCGAACCACAACGACCATTCCACTCGGATTGTCCATTGCTCCCGTCAACAACGGCAATAACCTCAGTCCCATCAGTCCCGGCCATCGACGTGTCTTCGATGTCGCACCTTCCAACATTACGAACCGCAAGCGCCGCATCGCAGTCACAACCCTCATCATCGTGGCAAATCTGATGCAGGTACGCTCTCCTGGGCAGTTTTCTCACTCCTGTTTCATTGACTTACCTCTGTAGATGGTGTCTAACGGTGTTGGTCTCTTTGGCGGGCTCGCTATAGCCAAAAAGCTCGGTGTCACCGGTGTCCACGCCAACTGGATAGCGGCTTCTTACCCGTACCTAAGCACGACACGTCATGTCGATATCAGCTAATCTTTGTCAGATTAGCACAAGGCACGTTCGTACTTATGAGTGGTAGACTTGGCGCCGTCTACGGACACAAAACCATGCTACTACTCGGCGGAGCCTGGTTCATCGCTTGCACGATAGTCAACGGTTTCGTACCGGGCTTTATCGCTTTCAACATCCTCCGAGCTCTCTCAGGTATCGGTGGAGCATTCATACTACCAAATGGCGTTGCAATGATTGGGATCACGAATCCACCAGGCAGCGGACGCAATGTCAGCTATGGATTCTTTGGCGCCTCGGCACCAATAGGTGGCTATCTTGGAGGCGTCCTTGTGGGCGTCTTTATCGAGTACTACAAGATGGAGTGGTGCTTTCTGCTGCTCGCTCTGTTCACGGCAGCAGTACTACTGCCATTGTGGTGGCTCTTGCCTCCCGAGAGCCCTGTCGATAAAGGAGGAGCCGTGGACTGGCTGGGAGCTGTACTTGGCACCAGCGCTCTGATACTTTTCAACTTCGTCTGGAACCAGGCACCCGCAGTGGGGTGGCAGTACCCCTACGAGATAGGCGGTCTGGTTCTGTCACTGGCTCTCCTGGCGGCCTTCGTGTTATGGGAACGCTTCGTGGATTCTCCAATTATGCCACCACATATCTTCAACAAACAACTAGGCGTCCTGCTGTTTGTCGTTCTACTGAACTACATGTGCATTGGTACGACCATCTGGTATGGCCTCTCGTGGTTGCAGATTGTACGAGGACAGTCAGTCTTGACGAGCGCACTGGGATTCAGTCCATTTGTGGTATGTGGGACGTTCGCTGCAGTCTTCGCTGGCTGGCTCGTTCCACGGCTTGCTGCCCAGTGGGTCCTAGCCATTGGAGCCGCGAGCGCCGCCTCCGCAGCACTCTTGATTGCAACAATGCCGGTGCAAGAGACCTACTGGGCACAGGTCTTTCCTGCATGGATCCTCATGGCGTTTTCGCCGGACCTGGTCTACACTGCTGCTCAGATCATTGCAAGCAATTCGGTCGGACGTAGTGAGCAAGGTGTCGCTGGATCGTTGATCGGAACGCTCAATCTATTCGGGTGCTCACTTGGCCTTGGGTTTGCAAGTGTGAGTACAATCCCCCTTATTCGAGAGCAAGTCTGCAGTGCTGACATCTAATTCAGACCATCGAGACGCAAGTGAATCGATCAAGAACCAATCGCGTTCTCGGATACCGGTCAGCACTTTGGTTCGGCTTCGCCATTGCTATAAACGCGCTTCTGCTTGATGTCTTATTCGTCAGGCGAGCAAAGGACGATCGCGAAGGTTGGGACGATGACCTTGACACCGACCTTGTACACCACGCAAACGATGTCGATGGAGCCAACGCCACAGGCGTAGAAGTCATCAGCCTGGACGCTCGTTCTGAGCAGGAGGTGTGATTTGGATGGGGGCCCACCTACAGTAGTAGCCTGTGCAGCAATCAGCTTGCCCAGCGTGTTGATCGAGGTCCTGTCTCACGAAGATATGATAGTATCACGGAAGATATAATGGTATCATGAGTGGGGAGAGAGGCAACACTGTCATTGGGATCAGCCAAGTAGACAGACCACATATTTAGCTTCGCAATGAGGTCATGGTCTTCATACAACAAGCAATATCTATTGGGTCCTCATCTTCCGTGTCTGTAGAAGAAAGTGCAACAAGATGCCGGAGACTCTGATCTCCTGGGTTGACCCCAAAGTGGAGCCAGAGGTCGCCAACGAGCCGGACTTGATACAGAAAGTGTGTGAGATTATCAACAGGGTTCAGCAACGAGTGAGTTCATCATTCCATGACCTGCCAACCCGGTCGAAGCCTGAGCTGAAGCCGCATCCAGAACTCTTCCCATCATCGGCATGGCTTTCGTGACACTCATGTCAAGACGCAGGCCATTGTGAAAGGATCGATGGTCGTTGAGAAGGATTTGCCACCCCACCTTAGCCAAGGACTCTTCAGCAGAACGGGTCAGACCTATCCACTTGCCATCCGATATGCCAATGAACCAAGCTTCCTGCAGGATGATCGCGCACCAGGTCCGAGAGGATGTGGTATGAAAGTGTTTGACGTCGACGGAGGTTCGTTCCTCGACTCTGCTTGCAGGCGAACCAAGACACAAGATTTCACTTTCAAAAACGCCCCATTGCTAGAGCTTCCAGATTTGCCTACTACGCTCGAGATCTTTACGATCAGGGAGCGAAACTTTGACGATCCGGATAACCTCAAAGCAGAGTTGAGTAAGCGGAAGGACAAGGATTTGCAATTTGCGCCTGCAGGCCTGCACAATCACCATTTTATGGCATATACCATGTACAGCCAATCTGCTTACCGCTACGGAGACTACGTGGCAAAGTATGCCATGTTCCCTACCAGCCGACTGCAGCAGGAGCTCGCCGCACAGGCAAAGATCACAGATGACAGCGATCCTGACCAGCATTCGCTGTGGCCACGAGAGTACTTCCACCAGCACGATGCAACCTTCGACTTCGGGATACAGCTATGTCGTGGTCTCGATGAGCAAAGTGTCGAAGACTGCTCCAAGACGTGGGATGAAGGAAAGTAGCCCTTCGAGACTGTAGCAAAGTTCACATTGCCCAAAGGTCAAGATGTCTTCCATCCGGACAGACGAGCTTACCGGGACGACCATCTGAAACTCAACGTCTGGTATGGGATGCAAGGTCACCAACCACTTGGCAGTGCGAATCGTCTACGCAAGCAGCTATATCAAGCCAGCGTCGCGTAACGATCCGAGATCAATGCCATAGATATCGAGCTGGTCAGCAGTATTAACCAGATACCATGAGACCGTTTGCATTGCAAGATCGAAATATACATTTATACAAGGAGCTGAAAAATACGAGTCATCTCACATCGATACTTGTACGCTGAAGGTCGAAGCCACATCATCCAGTACTGCCGTCATGTAGTCATTCCATGACACCTCTCTTCGATTCTTGGTTCACCTCCTTGATCGGAGCGGGCGGCGCAACATTCTTCGCGTATCCACGGAAAGTAGAATTGTACCAACCACTGAACACACCCGCAGATGCGTGTTCGCTATGGCTCTGCCGGCGTTCGCCATAGTCCTCGCTACCTCGCTTGTGGCTTTCCAGGTTGGCGAATAAGGCTGTGTTCGATGACTGTGAAAACTGTCAGCCGAACATGCCACTCATGATATGAATAACGCAAGACGTCTCACCCTTCGCCGGCCACTGGTCGGCGAGGCTGGTGCTCCGCTCGTGTTACTGATCGTCTTGTCTAGCCCATCGGAGCTGCTCGTGGAAGCTCGTCTGACTGCGTCGATGATACCAGCGCCAGACTGTTTACGTGGAGCAGGCCATTCTCTCGCTTCTCCACGTACATGGACCTCCTTGCCTCTTTGAGAGAGTCCTCGGCGATCACTCCACTCAGACATGGTTTGTGTTGAGGTCGAAAAAGTCGTGATACGATGTAAGAAGATGGAATGCAATCGATCTCGTGATGGCTTGCCAGATGGAACGAGACTATAGAACACTTTCTGGGTTGGACGGCTGATGCATGATCTAATAAGCATTCTGACGTCGGCCCTATTTATCATCACATGCAAATCGTGGGGTGTTGCGGGGTAGCTCGATTTGAGGTGAAAGCTTCGATCAGCAAGGATAAGATCCTGCCACCATCTTCACTTTGCCCTTACATTCGATGTATCAGGCGATCAAGTGGTCTCCTCGCTTGGTGATGACTTCGCCTCCGGATCGATTGGCCGTTGCTTACGATCCTCCCAGTATGTTTTCGCAAGAAAGACGATGCTGATTGCCAGGCCCATACCAGAAAGACCGGTTCCCATGTATAGTGCGCCTCTGTAGCCATCGAGTTTGTCTCTGTCCGTCTGGCCTCCATGATTGACATGTGCCTCGACGGTGCCTGATTGGGACTATCAGCCTTTGCTAAGCGATATGTGCTACTAACGATCGATGTGTACTTACCAGCAAAGCCCAGGGCGATACTGATCGAATAGTTCACGATCGTGTTGACAAGGCTGGCAGCGACACCCTGCTTCGACTTCTCGATCGTGTTCGACAGGTATATGGTTGCAGCGGGCTTTGTACACGTATCATCAGCAAACGACCATAAGATCCCCGTGTATAGGCAACTCACGAAGCTCATATCCATACCCCAGCAGGCGATTATACTCGTGACGAAAAATTGAGCCCAATATATCTGATGTGGTGGTACAGTCGCGATAAGCAGATTGCCCGTCAAGAAAGCTGACATTGCAATCACCATGAGATAAGCCGGCCTGAGATGCGAAAGCAAGAAACCGGTCGCGACAGCAGCTATTGCGCCAGAAAGTACCAGCGGTGATAGATATGCGGACGCCAGAAGCGGACTGGAGCCACGCAACACAAACAAGATCGTCCAAAGTTCGTACACCCAGATACCGAAGCTGCCCCATCCGCATGCCATACACGACAGCACAAACGCGTTGGTACTGGTGAAGGCACTAAACGGTATGAGTGGATTAGGAGACACCTTCAGCTCCAACCAGAAGAACAATGGCACAAGTAGTATGCCAAGTACGAGACATACGCAGACGTAAGGCGACTGCCATCCAACGATAGGTGCTTGGTTCCAGGCAAAATTGATCAAGATGAGTCCGACAACGCCGACCGTCCCAGCTGCCAAATCGAGCTCGTCGATCCAGCCTTTGACCGTTCGTGGCCTCTCGCCATACACCTGCGGATCTGGGACTAGCCAGGCAGCAGCGAGCGCAATGACCGCCAGTGTGATGGCAAACGACCAGAAAGTCCAAGGCCACCATACCAAAGCGAATAGCCCACCAAACACTGCTCCAACGATAGATCCAGCAGGCGCACAAGCTCCAAACATTGCAAAAGCCATGTTCTTACGAGGTCCAGGCTCGTACAGTGCACCGAGAAGTGCGAGGCCGTTCGGTAAGCATATCGAAGGTCCGATGCCCTGAAGTACTCTCGCGAAGACAAACAGGACATAGTTCGAGTATATAGCTAGACCAGCAACCATCGACCATAAAGCAAACCACGAGTAGCCGATCACGAGCATGTGCTTATATCCGAAGACGTCGCCCATGCGGCCGAAGAGGAGAATGAAAGTTCCGACGCTCAATGAGTAGCCCGCGATCAGCCAGCTCTGAAGTCCAGGATCGTCGATGCCGAAGCTATCAGCGATGATTCGTAGTATGCTGAGGGTCTGACCTAGACCAACTTGGGTACAGAATTGTGATAAGCAGACGATGGCGATCACAAGTACCTCGCGGGCTAAGGGAACCTGCTTTTCGAGCGACATGGTATGCCGTAGGCCAGATTCCTGTGTCTGCGTTCTCTGAGCTTTATAGCCCTCGTTGTCATCATCATCATTATTCAGACGTGGTGGTGGTAATTTCTCCTCCGGCTCCAGTGGCCGGTGATCTCGTGGTACTCCGCCTTCCATTGTATGCGAGTTTGAGCTACCGGACCGGATGGTGTTTACAGCGCGCCTTCACTTATACCCTTGGCCTCCCAGCTTGGCACAAGCGAGAATATATTCGAGTCTGATCAAAAGTATTTAAGGAAGAGCCATCGCCACCTACTGCAGCTACTGGCTCATCTTTTGCTCTGTGCACGATAGCAGCGTTCCGCGAGAACGTGCCATGATTTGAAAGCGGCAGCGATGTGGCAGACCCACCATCAAACATTGGAGATTTTGATTGCGCAACTTCGTAACGGTGAGGCGTGGATTCGGACTTGTTGCGGCTGCCGACGAGGCACCGTGAGGAATGTTTGCCAATCGCGCGGAACTTTGCCGTTCTGCTCTGCTAAATCGAGTGGATTTGGTGTGCATAACAGATCTATACGCATCATTTTTCTTCGCCATATATACGAGAATCGCATTAATTGTCTAGATACTAGACGTGTACAATCTGCTCTTCCCTCCGAGATTTGAGCTCAGGAGCAGCACAACAGGTCTATAGACCAACAGAAGTCGCATCAAGGGTCGCATTGACAGTCGCATTGAGTTCCATAGAACGAACGACCATGCCACCAGCACTCCTCGTGTCGGGCAATGGCTTGATACATAGCGTAGCATTGAGTGCACCAGGAAGTCCATTCCTTTGTTATTGTCACGCATCTCCTGTGCAAGATCATCGAGTTCTAATCTTGTTACATGAGCAGCTGCAGCATACCATTATTTACCTACGCCCGTATAGGGCTGTTAGCTTACTATAAGCGAGGGTTGCTTATACGTAACTTATACTTATATATAAGTACTACTATAAGTAAGGCCTTATAGAATCTCTAGCACTAAGCCTAAATAGAAAGTTATAGAGTAACTATAAAGTTATAAATCTATATTAATATTATATACCTTAGGTATAAGTATTACGGACACTATAACACGATTAGTAGGATAAGCGAGTAGATAGGAAGTTAGGAGCGGAGGCTTCCGCTCCTACAACTAATACGACTAACACTCCCTCGATTAGTCGGATTAGATACTACTAACTAAACTAACCGCGCTACGATTAGTCGGATTAGTAGAGACACGAATCTCCTATATATATAGAATAAGCGTTTCTTATATAGGTAGTTCGTGTTTAACTTAAGTTACTAACCCGCCGAAAGGTTAAACCTTAGAGTAGTTACTTACCCGACCTATCGCTTAGAACTTACTCGTCTAACGAGCTCTAACCCCCTTATACCGTAGGTATATAATATTTTAAATACCCTTATAGTAGGTAAGTACCCTAAGTAAACAAATAGCTCCTAATAACGAAAGAGACGTTAGTATAGCTTCGACCGCTCGAGCTAGTACCTCTACTAATAAAGATAGGATAAAGTATTCCGCTAAACCGGACTTCTTCTATAGGGATCGTAATAAGCTCGATAACTAGTTAAACTAGATTATACTATACTTCTCCCTTAAAGGTATTATAAGCGAATAACGACGCTACCGTATCGTAGTATCCTACCTTCGAGGCGAAGCCTAAAGCTAGATACGTCCTAAATTAACTATAGTCCTACTCGAGAATAGAGACCTAGACGGGATCTTTACCGACTTCTCGGAGTTCGCTAAATAGGTTAAGGGAATTTATAGATTTAGTAATAACTAGCAAGTCGCTATCCGGAACATCTAATATATTACGTAGAAGGCCTCTATATCCTAGTATACCGCTAAGTTTAAGGAGGTTTCTACTCGTACTAGATAGGACGGCAATACGTTAAGATCTATATACTATCGAGGACTTAAGGATAACGTTAAGGACGAGCTTATAAGATACGGAGGACGCTAAGATACCTTAGAATACTTATAGGAGGCTATAATTAAGGTAGATAATATACTCTACGAACGATATATAGAAAAACGTAATACTAATTAGGACCGCGGACGAACTAGCTATACTCCCTACGGCCGGACCGGAGGATAGTAACGTCGCGACCCTAACGCTATAGAACTTAACGCTACTTAACGCAAGTTTAGAGGAGGTAAACCTAATAGAGCAGGAGCTAAGGGCAAGAACTATACCTAGAGTAAGAAGTAAGGACTAAAGTACTATTCGTACGAAAAGGAAGGATACTACGTACGAGACTACCGTAGCCGTAAGGTATAACTATAGTAGAACTATAAGGTAGATCTTAGGGAGGTTAACGCTATAGAGATTAACGTTATAGAACGACGTAATCTATTTACCGAACATATTTAAGAAGCTATTAACGTTATTTAGTTAGGAATGTACGTTAGTAAGAAATTAGCTAATAGTAACGCTATACGATAAACGCAATCCGAGATCGCTAATACGATAGGCTTAATAAAGAAGCGATACCCTAACCGTAAGGACGAAATTATTAAATAGGAGAATAAGTTCCTCGAACTACTCGGAACGGTCTCTACGGACGATATTTACATTATCCGCGATACGATAATAAAGATCGGAGGAAGTATTAGAAAGGACCTAGATAGCGAATATAAATAACTATACTAGATAGGATATTATAACGACTCCTATACGACTTACTACTCGAGTAAGGTAGACTTAGGATAGTTCCTAAGTAAGCCTTATCGAGAGTTTAATTTAATAGAATTATAGGGATCTAATAGTACTACGTATTAGCCCCCTATATTTAAACTAGTACTAGTTCGATAACGGCAACTATAGTAGGATAGAGAAGACGGTATTTACGCCCGAGGAAGGTCTCTACCTCTACTTAGGTAGGAGGATATAACTCTATAAGAAATATAACAACCTTAGAAGGAGGAATCCGACGACGAAGAAGAATTAAGATAACTAGTTGTAGTATACGATTAGGGAAGCTTCGCGCTAACCCCTATTATACTAGATTCTAAGGACGGTTACGAGGACACGCCCGAGTTATTAAAATACGAATATACCGACGACGATAATAATAGCGATAACGAAATACTTAACTTTAGTATCGACGTACTAGAACTAATTAGACGAATAATTCTTATAATAGTTAGATAATACGAGGAAGTCTTCCCGAAGGTATAAGGGAAACGACGACTATATCGAAAAAACTTCGACTTACTACTTAATAACCTACGGAGGGAATTTTAGGACTACCGACAAATTAACCTCGAAGGAGGACAACCCTACGTACGAGATATACCCCCGATAGGAAGCAAGTTCGACGGATCTAGAGGATATTACGCCCTAGACGGGATCTATATTAGTAAGAATATACGAGACTACGTTAAAGTACTTATATAGCGATTCGACGAGATCTATATAATATAAGAAAACTAGTAGAACGACCTTATTATAGAGCAAGAGATAATCTAGTAGTATAAGACTATATTATATAAATAGTTATACGCTATAACCTATAGGATCCTACTACTACTAGTATAGAAGGGATAGGTTTTCGGTAAATTATTACTATTAACTAAAGGACTAGTATCGACAAGTATCGAACGAGGAAAAATTATACTATAGCCTAAGGACGGACCCCTTAGTTAGGAAGTCTACCTTAAAGACCCCGAGCTTCTAGCGGCTTAAGAGACAAAAAACTAGGAGAGCCCGTTAGTAAGAACAGATTACGGGAACTTAATAACACGAATGTTTAATAGACTTTAGTAATAGTCCTACGTACTAAATATATTATATAAGGATACGAAACGATAGTAATAATCGACTCCGGAGCTAGCGGAACGTTTATATTAGCCTAATTCGTATAAAGATACGGGATC